>NC_139838.1:25128001-25273001 GCF_963691815.1 Echiichthys vipera
TGTGCGTGTGCGTGTGCGTGTGCGTGTGCGTGTGCGTGTGTGTGTGTGTGTGTGTGTGGCCATAATCAGATTTGTGAACTCTAAGTCACTCTGAGAAGCCGGTCGGTTTGTGCGCTGAGAGCCGGAGCAGCTGTGGGAGTGTGTTTGTGTTTAGTATTGATTTATTTTATCATAACTGACATCTCTCTGTTTGAAAACCCTCTCAGAAACGTCTTCCTTCAGCTTTTGTGCACATTTTCTCACGAGTTTTGCGTTTTCTTTTCAACCCATTAGGAAGCTTTTGACCCTTCAGCTGAATTTAAAAACAGCCGTCACAAAAAAAAGAAATGTGTAATCAAAACACGTAACATGCAGCTTCATAACACATAAGAGCTGTTAAGTGTCTCTTACACACACTCATACAGCCTGTAATTGTAGTGAGGACACAGGATGTAATTATACGTGTGTGTGTGTGTGTGTGTGTGTGTGTGTGTGTGTGTGTGTGTGTGTGTGTGGGAGTGTGTGTATGTGAAGAATACAACAAGTATATGCAATAAGTGTGTACTTGTGTATGTTTGTGGGCATTTTAGGAGTGTTTATTTGCATGTGTGTCATTGTGTTTACCACGTTATGCTTAACTGTGCTCATGATCTATATTTGTCTGTGTGTGTCTGTCTGTGTGTGTGTGTGTGTGTGTGTGTGTGTGTGTGTGTGTGAATACAACAAGTATATACAGTTAGTGTGTACTTGTGTATGTTTGTGTTTATTTGCATGTGTGTCATTGTGTTTACAAGTTTATGCTCATGATTTATCTATATGATTTATATGTGTCTGTGTGTGTGTGTGTCTGTCTGTGTGTGTGTCTGTGTGTGTGTGTGTCTATGCTGTGTACATAACTATCACATTTCACCTGTGTGAGCTCATTCAGAGGTGTGTGTGTGCAGCAGAGGGGTTTTTCAAGACTTGGTTATGTCTTGTTCCTTGTTGGACTGGTTTACTCGTCCCTGGCTGCTGGTTCTGGATCAGCTGTACAGAACATTGCTTATGCATTGATTAGTTTGATGTTAGAAGATGAATCAGTCTGGTTTATAGATCCATCTAAACTCCTTAATCACTACATAAGCCTGGTTCTGAACAGGACTCGATTTGCTCCAGGGCGGCCCCAGACCAAGGATTTTCTTGGTTGAAATATATCCCCGCCCCCCCCCCCCCCCCTCAGTATTTCAGCCTCAGCGACTGAAAAACATAATTCAATATAATTAATAACCATTATTTTAGAGTGCCGTCACCCTCATGCTATAAGTCTGCTGCCCGTCAACGACACCGGCAAATTATTTCAGATTCTAATTCTGAATGTGTCAGAAGAAATCAGCAGCAATCAGTCGGAGCGGGCCGCCGTGGGCAGCTAGGCTAACGTTACTCACATGTTTAAGGTGGGAGGTCATGTTCGTCGTCAGAGTTCACATGTGACCTTCTTGGGGTCATCCTTGATCTTTTCAAAGTGATCCCATATCTTAGACGTCTTTCCCGACATGATTGGCTGTTAATTATTTACTGTCTAACCGCGACAGACACTGACAGGGAGTTAGTGTCATGACTTTTTGTTCTGGACCTTCAAATTAAAAGCCCTCCAGTCTTCAGTCACATAGATTTTCACTTAATTTTCACAAGAAACGGCTCCAAATGTTTTGTTTTTTCCTGCGACCATTTGACATTTTGGTCTGCTGATGCGTCCAAAGCCCTAATTTGCTCTGGACGCTTGAGTCTTTAAGACCACCTTACTCGATTAAGTTGTTCTTGACGGCCCTGTCAGTAAACAAAAACAGGATGTAATGAAGATGTAAACAGTTAAAAAAGAAAAAGCAAGACAAATTAACTGCGAATTTACTGACAGACAAATAATCTAACCAAAGAAAACCAACAACAACATAATTAAAGGCACCGAATGTCAAATGTGACCAAAGAAGAAGCAAACAATAAACATGAAGTCGTACAAAACCAGAAAATTAAAGTAGAGCATAAAACTGGATCGTCCATTGATTGATAAAGTCACAATAATAATAACAATAATAAGATATAGATATCATGTGTGTGTGTGTGTGTTTGTGTGTGTGAGTGAGAGTGGGTCGCTGTTTGCCTCGCTCATAGTGAGCGTCGCCATGGTAACGGCACTAGCAGCGCAGTGTGAAGTGGAGAGAGAGAGAGAGAGAGAGAGAGAGAGAGAGAGAGAGGTTCATGATGTCATGTGTTTTTATTATTGTGTTTAAACGCGTCTCCTGATCTAAGCGTGACCTTTTAATCACGGTTATTTTACATACAGTGTAGCATTACGCCGCGCGCTCGAGTCTCCCTGCGTATGTAAATGTAATCAGCACAGATGGATGATCAGTTCACAGGAGTTAATGATCAAACTGAAACCCAGGAAGAGCTGAGAGACACAGAGAGAGAGAGAGAGAGAGAGACAGAGAGAGAGAGAGGGAGAGCAGAGTGTGTGTCATACTGAGCATGCTCTTTGTGCTGACTTCCTGCTCTCTTCTTCCTGACAGAGAAGAGCGTTCAGAGAGACCGGCGTTCGACAAGAACCAGAGGAAGACGAGCGCCGTCGAGGCTCTGAACACAGCGGAGGAATCATCACACACACATCACTCACGCTGAACTCTGCCCCGTGGATCTTTCTGTTGTTCTGTTGTGTTTTTTTCTTCCAGCCCTCTCTGTTTTTGAGGAGTCATCCGTCGGAGCAGACGTTAATCTTTCAGCTTGACAGCGAGAATCACAGTCATGTCTCACCTCGACGTCTGCCCGGGAGATGAAAGAATCGCTGCTTTATCTTTTTTGTGAACCCTTTGACCGACGACTTTTGAGAGAAACTCCGGGAGCCCAGGGGGATTTCTTTCTCACTTTGAACTTCTCTTTCATTTTCTCTTCCTACGTCACTTTTATTTCGCTCTTTGTCTTTTCCTGATAACGTTTAGTTTCTCATAAAAGGAAGAGACGGAGGTGACTGACTCAAGTTTCTCTAAGAGCTCGGATAGCATTTGCATTCCAGTTTGGCTCTCGCCAGGGGACAAGTCCTCCCTTGTGTGTGCGACTGAGTGTGTTTTTGTCCCTCTGCGATACATTAACGCGTCTCAGGGGACAGAAACCATCCCTGTGTGTCTCTTCTGAGAAAATGGGATCAGAAAAGGACTCAGAGTCGCCTCACTCGTCGGTGAGCGGCGTCCCCAACCCTAAGTGCCGTGCGGCGGGCAAACGCCAGGGCCGCATCTCCTTTCACAGCCTCTTCCACAGCAAACGGGGCTCTCGTGGCGCCAGGGGCCCCAAAGCAGGAGCGGCCCCCCCTTTATCCCATCATCTCCAACATCACCACGCACAACAACAGCTCCTCCCTTCTGCCTTGAGCTCAGCGGCCGCCGCAGCCTCTGCTACGCCCACCACGACCACCACCGCCACAGCCACCACAACACCCCAGGAAGCTGCCTCCAGCACCCTGTCAAAGCCACTCTCGTCCAGCCAGCCGTCCCTGGCTGGGGCCCCGTCCTCTGGGGAGTCTAACCTCCTGGAGTGCCCCCTGTGCCTGGTGCGCCAGCCCCCCGAGCAGCTCCCAGAGCTGCTGGGGTGCAGCCACCGCTCCTGCCTCTGCTGCCTGCGGCAGTACCTCCGCATTGAAATCACTGAGAGTCGAGTCCAGCTCAGCTGCCCCGAGTGTGCCGAGAGACTGGTCCCGCATCAGGTGGCGGACATCTTGGATGACGCGGCCCTGCTGGACAAGTATGAGGAGTTCCTGCTGCGGAGGTGCCTCGCCTCAGACCCAGACTGCCGATGGTGCCCGGCGCCTGACTGCGGGTAAGACACTGTCCATGACTTTCAGGTTTTCTTCTTTCTGTTTCTTATATCTTGTCAAGTGTATTTAATCTGCTGTCCCCTGCAGCAAACAGCTTATATGTTACTGATATAATTATAATGTTTTACTTTGGAATATTGTGAATGTTGTAATAGTGAGGAATTGTTCATTAGTCTTTAAAGTTGTCAAATGCAGACGTGAGGATAATAAAACAACAACCTGTAGCTTTGTGGTCCGATTCAAGATGACAGACTTTACTCCTTTTAACCTCGATAAAGGAAACGCAGGGCAGATCCACTCCTTTCGTACTTACCTTTCACAATAAAAGTCCTAGACTGCCTCAGGCTGAGCACATCACCTAAATGAATATTTGCATTTCACATTTGCGTGTTGTTTATTTGTTGTGTAAAGGCTTTTAATCATATGTAATCAGGGAGAAGCAGCAGATAGAACTAGCCAATATTTTGATATTTCAGACTTTTACTTAATATGTTAAGATCAAAATGGTTGACAGTTAATTTTCTGTCAGACAACTAAGAGTTGAATTAAAGTATTGTTTCATCAGTAGTTCAGTGGACTGTGTGAGTATGCTGAGGACATTCTGGCCAGTCCTCGTAGGAAAGGGGACGGTTAATGAGGAGCAGAAGCCGTCTGGTTTCTGTTTGTAGTCCGACTAGTGTTGGCCAATCCCGTTACGGTCTGTGTGGAGAGCAAAAGCGGCGAGACGACGTGTTGGCCGTCATGCAATCACAGAACCCATCAGCTATTGTGTGACGATGATTCAGCCGTTTGTTATTATTCATCTGCATTCATGTGCAGAAAAAGGCGCCATCGCTCAACTCCAGCTACATTCTCACGTCCCAATGTGCTAATCTGACTTTTTAACAATCACTGATGCTTGGAAGAGGAAGTCGTGGCCCAGATATCATATTAGCCTTTGTCTCCATGGGCTTATCTGCTGTCAGAGACTGGAGCTGGGTAACCAGAGTTATGCTTGTTATAGAGGTAGAGTTAGCATGGTTAGCTAGTCTGGGCTCACCTGCGTCACGTTCAGCTTTGTTTGTCCTTTGTTTGTTTCCCTCTTCCTGTCTCTGTGATTTTATCAAGTTATCTGATGGCAGGTCGAACTTTAGAGCTCTTATTTGCTCAAATGTTTGTCCTGAAACTGAAATGAAGTCTGTTAACCCATAAGGGACATCACCCTGTATATTAATAAAAAAACAAATAAGGAAACGCAGAAACAGAAACTAATACGAGAGAGACAAGAAGGGAACATGTTGCAACGCCGGAAGCTTGTGATAATGTGTGACATTAGATGTTTGATTAAATGCAGGAAGTGTTTTTTATTTATCTGTTAAAGAACTCATCTAGTTTCTGGACAAATAAACTAAGTTAGGGTTTAGCAAGTGTCACAGCGTTAGCATCTGGCTATAAACTCATCTTTTACACCTTTTCTCTCTCTCCGATGCACCGAATGAGTCGCTCAGGTGCCGTTATTTCAGGTTATTTCCTGATGATTTTTGCTGTAAGTGCTGGGATTTCACATAAACGGTGTTGCTTCACAATCAAGACAAATGACTGTATTTTCTCCGTCTGGGTCAGTGGGAGAGAAAGAGAAAGACGTGCTGAGGAAGTTGAATTTGAAAGTGTAACTGGGGTAGAGAGCTGTTGAGCTCGGGCCTTGTGGTCGGAGGAGGGGAGAGAGTCAGATGGGCTTGGAGGTAGAGAAGCTCTCGTTTGATTTCTGGAACAAATCGGAGGCGTTTGTTTCATCATAGAAAGCAAGAGTGGTTCATTGTGTTTGTGTTTCTGGGTGTGTGTGTGTGTGTGTGTGTGGGAAGGAGGTACGCAGATATTCAGCAGCGTTGTTCTGCTGTGGTTTTGTACAGTAATACTGGAATCATCACAGGGGAAGGCCGAAAGCATCCGTGTGGTATCTTTGCATAAATCTGTCTCTATGTTCCTTCAACTCTGTGCATTTCTGTTTGTTTCGGTGTCTCCGTGACTGAGAGTCGCACCCCTGCGTAAAGGTCAAAAGACTTTCCTTTCCTTTTTATTTATTTTTTATATTA
Organism: Echiichthys vipera; assembly: GCF_963691815.1. Taxonomy (NCBI): domain Eukaryota; kingdom Metazoa; phylum Chordata; class Actinopteri; order Perciformes; family Trachinidae; genus Echiichthys; species Echiichthys vipera. The sequence goes on from NC_139838.1 coordinate 25,133,894, forward strand.
ATGCATCACTCAGGAGCGTTCAGCAGGTCTGTAGGACGTGAAACTTGCATTTGTCCTAGAAAAACAAGTAATCATAAATCAAAAGGGTTTATCCTCTTTGGAGCATGAATGTTTTATGACGACCGTTTAGATTGTGAGATATCTTTCGTTGTTCATTATGCATCGTTATTGATTCGTCTGATTAATCATTTTCTTGATTAATCATTAATCATTAAATGCCTCGTTTTGTCCACAGCTCAAAGATATTCACTTTAACTTCATAGAGGAGGAAAGAAACCAGAAAATATTCACATTTAAGAAGCTGAAGTTGAAGCTTTTTTACCTTTTGTGTCTTAAAAAGACATTCAAACTTATTAACCAATTGTCAAAATAGTTGCTGAATAATACAATTGTTGACAACTAATCTATTGATCGACTAATCTTTGAAGGTTTTGTTAACAATGGTAGGGGTTTATAATTCGGGGAGCATTAACTGAGGCTTTTTAAAGAAGAAATAACAAATGTTTTTCTTTCTTTTACAAGTAAAAACTTGATGAGAATGAGCGCAAAATGAGAATGAATTATCGTCTTTTCTGGAGGCCGTTAATATCTGTAACAAATCTCATGACAATCTATAAAACAAACTGCTTTGATGCCTTTTTTACCTGAATAAAATTGTAATTTTCAGTTAAATTGACGCAGTGTCTTTTCAAAACTGCTCGGCCTACTGTATTGCCGCTTGCGGCTTTCTCGAGAACCGCTCATCCAAACAATATACACTTCATTTGTTAACTGCTATAGCTTTTAAGGACCAGGCTATTTCCAGGAACTAAAGCATTGTCTCTGAAAGTTACATCGCTGAGTTTCTTCATCTCTTTCTTCATCTGTTCTTGAACGTACTGCAGCGAGCGCGCTGTGGGATCATCTTTACTCCCAATGGGGATGAAAATAAACCACTTGAGGCATTTCTCTGATTGATAATGTAAATATTATTTTAAGTAAAGCATGTTAATGAGCCTCTTGGCACAGGATGATATCTCTGCAACCCAAGTCCTTGGAGAGATGTATTCTGACTGCACATCACAGGAAACAAACACAGTTTTAGGTTTAGGTACGAGGGTCACGTAAGTAAAGTTAAGTAGAGATCAATGTGAATCAGTAGCTGGTGAATAAACAAAAAACAAAGAGTGTGTTTGCATCAGCAGCCTCGTAATAGTTTGAGTTTGACTGCTGACCTACATATTTACCTGGATGATCCTGTCTGATGCCTGCGGTGACTCACCTACTGTTTAAATCAGACGAGTTGACTCAGTCCAAATTATTATTCATCACAAACTGCCCCGGCACACTGCCACACACACACACACACACACACACACACACACACACACCGACCCTGAAGAGGTCGCTTCCACAGAAACAGTAAAAAAGGTCTGAATAACTTCCAATCTAACTGTTATAGTGTTTGTGTGTGTGTGTGTGTGTGTGTGTGTGTGTGTGTGTGTGTGTGTGTGTGTGTGTTTGTGTGTGTTTTGCATATTGGCCCGCTTGTGGGAAAGTTATGTAAATGTGACATGGTTTTTGAATCTTGTCTCTTTCGTAAGATATCCCGTTGACGATGTTTATGAGTAACTGACAAGAGGCAGATAGATTAAAGAACAACAGATAAAATAAAGATGTAAAGTCCCACTTCACGCAGCAGATGATGAAATCCTAAATGATGTTCAAGGAAACATAATAACACAAACACAACGTCACACAGAGGTGTCACTTTCTGCTTCTCTGCACTGTTACATTTTTGTTGAATGTTCTTTATTTATAAGAAAAAACACACTTTTATTCACTCACACACACGCGGCCGGACTCGCTATCAAAACAAACAGCAGAGAAACTCAGATTACACTTGAATTCGACTGAATAATCTTTATTTCAAACATTTAAAAACATTCAAAACTAATAAAAGGAACTATAAACAACAAAATGGCGACCAATAAGCAACATAAATGACCATTTCACGCCTGAAAAGTAGAAGGAAGAAGCACCATGTTTATCTAACCCTACCCCTCTCTCATGCTGATGCAATCATCCACACATCAGCCACATCAACCAACTCTGTGTCCCTGCGTCCATCCTACAACTAAACCACTATACTTTATACTCTTTATACATAATGACAGCACTGAAGAATGTGAAAAAGAGAAACGACAACCAATAACGACAATGTCACCATCAGCGTGCTTTACATTCCCCATCCTCATTTCTGTACCTTACGTAACCTTTGATTTCATCCTTCAGTCCTTTCCACATAATCACCCCAAACAAAGATACAAACATATATTTCAGAGCGGTGCGTAACCAAGCCCCCACCACAGCGACCTCCTGGTTGATCCAAACAGGAAGTGCCAAAAACTGCAGTTCTCAGAGTGTCCACTAGGGGCAGGTTTCATAACAGAGCAGTTTCTCATTGACCCCCATGTTAAACAGGCTGTTTTCACAGCATCATTAAACCTGTTTAAGGCCTGGGACAAAAAATATTTTAGTTTGTATGTTTAGTTCATATCTCCATGGCAACACTGATGACTGAATTTTTTTGTACCAGGCTAGTTTTTATTTTATTGGAGGTTAAAGTTTATGAATAATTAGGGGCGTGGCCTCTTGAGTGACAGCTAGCCTCTGGCCCTCACTTCTCCTCGGAGGTAAACGTCAGCCAGATGGACGTATGCCCCTCCCCCCAACATCACATACATGCCCTTGCTCAGAGGAAATGAGGCGGAGTCAAAGTCTGACAAGATGGAGACTCCCATAGGCGAGGACGATTGAATCAAGTTGAGAGAACGAACCTCAGCTGAGATGCTACGTCCATTTTTTATACAGTCGATGTCCGTCTCTGCCACCTGACAACAGTTTTTTGTATATTGCCAGGAAGTAAATCCTTCCTTGCTTTGTACATTGTTTGTTGTTTCTTCGACTTCAAAACAGATTGTTAGTGTGTTCCCGATATCCAACATGGTGTACTTTCCTTATGGCTCTTGTTTGCAGATTTTGTGCTCTAGTATCACACCCAGAAATGTATTTCATCCACTCTTTCTATAAAAACATTGTGCATCATGAGTGGTTCAACACTGACACAGTGAGAGCGACTTTAATCTCTGCTGGACGCCATTACCACACTATATCTTTACATTGCAAATATGTTTATTAATTTCTCTCAATGTCGATTAAAGCTCATATGAATAATTAAAATATTCTAACACTAAATGTGAAAGCTGTTTCTGGATCTACAACTAAATCAGTGACACAAAACCAAACAAAACTCTTTGGATTTCAGTGTTTTCTTCAGAGAAACTTGTCCATTTTAAAAATCTCCCACTGTTGAATCTTTCTTCTCATCTTAACCATCACAACACGTCTCATGACCTGCTCGTCTCGTCCGGCCAATAGGGTCTCGTCCTGTGTGACTGTCAGGCCCGAGCATCCAGTGAGAACAAAGGGTGCCGTCTCCTCTGGTTGTCAGTTGCTATGGCTACTATCGATGCGGCATAGAGGGAGCGTTGCCAGGGGTAACAGGAGTTGGGACTTAATTAAACAGATCAATACGTACTCACTCTGGACTCTAGTGCGTGCCATTGTTCTGCATTTTGTGCCTTTTTTGTTGCTGACGGACACGTAATGTGTTTATCCGTGTCTCTGCGTGAGTCAGACTGATGCACGTTCAGTTAAACACAGCAACTGGCTATTAGTGTGTGTGTGTGTGAGTGTGTGTGTGTGTGTGTGTGTGATGTAACGTTGCATTTACAAGCTCAGCAGGACTCCCAGGTGGCTCTCGGTGGAGCTGAACACTGACGAGGCACGTTTCCTCTTATAACGCAGCCTCAGCTCTCATAACACTCGTCCGTCTGTGTCCCCTTAAAAAATGTACCTTGTTTTGTTCCACATTTACGTCTCAGTCGTGATAACCCGTCTTACCCTCCTTTTGTTTTATCACCCCTCTCTCTGGTTGTCTCTTTCCCCCCCTCTCCCATCCTCAAAATGTCAGCCTGAATTGCTCTGAGCGCTGCATCAGAATCCACCAATCGTGGAGCAGCGGTGACGTGCGACGCTCTCCCAGGAACAAAGCTGTTGTGGCAACCTGCGCTTTGTACCGCAACAAGTCCTGAGTTATCCAGATGACGAGCACTGTCTTTCTCTTTTATCTAGTTGTGGTTTGAGCCACGTTAGGCTGCAGGGATCCGTCTTTCTCAGCCACACGGAAATGTCCCAACAGCTGCTGATGAAATGAGGCCCAGACCTTCATGTTCACCTCAGGATGTGTTGTCATATATTCTGTGCTGCTTCTGCGCTGGTTGTTGCGCCACCACGAAAATAAAGTCTCTTCCCTCACGTTTTTACATCTGTGTAGATTTTAAGGACATTTAAATACAAGATAAGAAATACTTAAATGTCCCCAAAGAGACACTTTGCTAGGACAATAGTGATTCACACAGCTGCAATCAACTTAAAGGTCCCATATTGTAAAAAGTGAGATTTCTTATTTTAAAGCAGGTTGAGGTGCTTTATAAATAGTGTTAACGTTTCAAAATGCTCCGCAGAGAAATGCACACAGCCCGTACTCAGAAACTGTGACTTTAAACGAGTCGTCAGGACTTCCTGTACGGTTGTGATGTCACAACTATCCTATATATAGGTGGAAAGTGCCGTTACGGTCATTCCCCTGCAATGATGATAGAGAGACGCTGAGAGCGCATACAAGATGGGGAAATGCTGACCGATCAGAGCAGACTCGCGATGCCCGTTGGAAACACCGTGGCTAGTTACTTTTACTTTTTTGCAGATGTTTTGAGACAGAGGTCTGAATCCTCACAGACGCGGGGTGAAACGTCTCCGCAGGAATGCCAGTTCTCGTCTCGTCTTGTCCCGTTAATTTATTCCGTCCTGAGAGCAGGCCTGTCACGGTGTTTGAAGAGCCGGTAACGAGCGACGTGTCGGGGCCGGCGTGTTGGAGGCGTGCCAAAACAATTACAAGTTTGTCACGTTATCACTTCTTCCACGCTCCTCTTCCCTTTAATGGTTTAACTTCAACACTCGACTAATGTGCAGAAAACAGGCATCGTCTTTGTCTGTGCGGGTAGAAAGAGACAAAATACAAATATAAAATCCTGTCTGCTTTGTTATCACTCCTCCAACATGTTTCCTCCCGTTTAGCTTGGTGACAGTATTTGATGACTGGCCTCCTTTGTGATTTCCTCAGTGATTGATAGTCTATATCTAAGCCCCGCTCCCTCTCTGTAATTGCCTTTTTTGTCCTTACTGTTATAAAATGCCACTCTTCTTTGGGACCATTATTTGCTGAGAAGTGCGCCGGCCTCACTTCAGTATGCAACAAAAGAGTGGCTGGTCGGGTGAAGCGACGTTGATTGATTGATTGTCTTTATTTCGAAACAAAGTTAAATTTGTAGCAGGAGATAAATAAATAGAACAAAAGCAAAAAAAAGGCACTTTCCACATGCTCAAAAGTGGGCAGGAGGAAGTACAAACTACAGATGCATCAGTGTTTGCTGCTTCCAATCCGATCCGATACCTGGGCTGAGCGTATCGGCCGATACCCGATACTGATCCCATCCTACTGTTGAATGAATGAAGCGTCCATGTGAGTGAAGGCATCAGGCTTGACATAAACATTTAGCCTTCTTAAAAAAGGTAACAAATTAACATCCATATAAATGTGCTTAATAAATAACACTTGCATGTAAAGTGCACTGCAAACAGATATTTAAAAATATAATATAAAACCCTAACCGCTGTTACAAACACAGAATTGAAGTGACTGTAACTGTATTGCTGTGTATGATATTGGACGCGTGAGGCGGGGTCCACCCTGGACAGGACGCCAGTCTATCGCAGGGCACATAGAGACGAACAGAGACACGTGTGAGGTTCATTGATGACTCTAAAATTGCCCGTAGGTGTGAATGGTTGTCTGTCATCTCTTTGTGAAGATGATGTCTTTGTATTTGTTTTTAAACTGTCATATGTTTTAACTGATTCCACAGTTTAACTCCGTAGATGCTGAAACAAAAGCTCTTTTCTGTTGTGCGTGTGAAGTGCAGCTGTCCCCTTCACTTATAACCACCCTCCCTTTCACAGAACATTGTTTTTCCGTAACATCTTATCTCTGGCGTTGAAGATTGTTTGGGCAGTTTTGAATTCAACCACTTCAGGATATTAGATAGTTTTGACCTGTATGAATAGGTGATTAATGTGTTCACGAGAAGTAACATTATGGATTACCCTAACAGCGTTTAAAAATATGAATTCTTCAGCTTATTTTAGCTCCACAGAGAAAACTAGAGGAGTTTTGGGGTGGGGGGTTTCTGTTTGGTAGTTGTCGTTTAAAACATGAGAAATTTCTGTGAATTTTGGTGGAGCGTTCGACCGCAGGCTGAGGAACTGGTGGTTTGTCGAGGGGATTTCTTAATGTTGCAAGATTTATAAACATTTCTGCTATTTTTCTCATGATTCATGCGATGAATCATGCGACCAGTAGCTCAGCTGGTAGAGCAGGCGGCCCGTACACAGAGGCTAAAAGTCCTGGTCTCAGACACCGGGGTCCGCGGTGGCTTTGCTACATGTCTGCTGGATCGTCACGATTTGGTTTCCTCTTCATTACATGGTCCATCAATGAAAGTTCATTGCATTTATTGGTATATCGACCTTTTTAATGTCCTGTCTCTAAACACATCCGTCGCGTCGGTAACAATAACTCCATCACTGCTGTATTTACGCTCCTTTCTGTCTCCCTCCTCCGCACTGAACCCTGTGAAACCCATATTGATTGACCTCATCCTGTCTCTGGCTCCTTCTCTCAGTGTTGTTACTAAGTGATTACTCCATTGATCAAATCTTTTCTCTTTCTCCGCTCACCCTGCAGAAAGCTTCCAGGCTCTGTGATGTTCCCATTAGTGGCTGTATTCAAGATCTTTATCTCTTAGTAACCTTGGTTGAGTTAACAAATCAGACGTGTTATATGTCGCCAAACTAACACGGGGCAACATATAACACCATCAAACGAGTGGTTAACAAGACATTTAAGGCGACCGTAATGTTTCAGTTAACTTTAATGAAGTGAAAACACACTGTGAGAGGATCAGAGTCCTTTGAATTTAACACCCAAAACAAGCTCACTGCTTTTTTAATGTACACAGGGCCGTGGATATGCATTATTACACCCACATGCTGTCACGAGCACAGCGACTTGTCTATCACTGTAGCCCCGCCCTAAAGCGAACCCTACTGTATCGTCTATTTTACTCTAAATGGGACCATAATTTAATAAATGAACATAGTGTCTTCTTCTTTATTAAAGAAGACTTGAAGCTAGCAATTGAGACCATAAAGTCATTAGGGAAAGGTTTACTAAGGTAAGAAATCAAGAAAGAAGTTCAGGCTAATTTTGTCATTGACTTCTACACAATTAGAGAGAAAGCAGGTTTAAGGCACTTCACCGTGATTCACTGGATGGACGTGACCCAGAAGCTACGTCCATCTCTTTTATGTAGACTCATAAATATGGAGCTGGTGTTGATTCAGAATCAGCAACCGTTTAATATTTCCGTCTGCTCATTGAAGCTTTAATATACTGTAGGATTGTCGCCTCGTGATAATCACCAAATGTAGTCTTTTCTCCGTAACTTGACTTCTCCAGTTTCCACATCACTGAACGCTCCTGTCTTTGTCCGTCTCCTCCTCTCAGATTCGCCATCATCGCCTCGGGCTGTGCCAGCTGTCCCAGGTTGGTGTGTCGGAGGGAGGGATGCGGCGCCGAGTTCTGCTACCACTGCAAACAGGCCTGGCACCCCAACCAGACCTGCGACTCGGCCCGCCAACAGAGGGCGCAATCCCTGCACACCCACAGCAACCACTCCCCCAGCTACACACAGGAGCATGGGCCCGGTGAGTACCGCTCAGCCTCCGCGGAGAGTGGTAGGATGAAAAATAAGTCAGACACGCACACTCCCCCGACATTTCCGACCTGAAAATAGGCTTCACACCTCTGAGATGTCTGCCTCTCTGTCTGTCAGCCTTTATCACATGTCACTCTGTCAGAGCGCTGAGTCAAACTCTCCTCGCGCCTGTCGTACCGACTCCCTGACGTTTCCCAAAGCGAGACGTTCAGTGGAGCATGAGACACTGTTTATATCAAAGTTTCTCCTCTTGATAGTTTCCCGACTGCAGCTTCCTGTCATACAGCATTTAGAAATGTCACCATAACATTCCTGTATCCAAACTTCGTTTAGTCAGATTTTCAAAACATGTAATTTGTGTCTTTTTGGTGCATTCACTTCATTTCAACCATGAATAAGTTTTAACATTTGTAACATGCAGATATGTTTCCTTCCTTTTGATGCTTTTAACACTGTTGCAAATAATCAATTAAAGATGCTCCGGAGAAAAAACAGTTTTGCCCAACACATTAGTAACACATAGTTGCACACTCATTCAAAGGAAGTGTCAGGCTTAGACACTTTTAAATAAATAAATATTAACTGAGAGTTTTGCTGCATGTGGGGAACAGAGAAAGCTGTAAACAGAACACTTTCTATCACCTTCAGGTTGATTAAGTGAGCACCTAAGCAAACTGTTGCTATTTACACATTATGCAGGCGCTGAGCAACATTAGCATTCATTTAGCATTGTGTTTATGGCTACGTGGTGAACTAAAGTCAATATTCGCTCTCCTTTTAGCTTTGTTAGCACACGGCGTTCCTTCTGGAAACTGTTTTTTTTTTACCTGCTATCATCACCAGAGATCTGGGAGGAAATGGAAAGGAAACCATTTTGAGACTATTCTGTTCAAATTCAAGAAAAACACCCTGTTACCTTTGGAGCCAGGCTAGCTGCTTCCCTCTGCTTCCGGTCTGAATGCTAAGCTAAGCTAACTTCAGCTTTATATTCTTCGGAAAGATGCTAGAGTAGAATTGGTCTTCTTATTTAACTTAAAGCAAATGTATTCATACAGCACATTTAAAAGCAACATCCGTGAGGAACTCGGAGTAGAGCCGCTGCTCCTTTGCGTTGAAAGGAGCCAGTTGAGGTGGTTCAGGATCATCTGGTAAGGATGAACCCTGGGCGCCTCCCTAGGGAGGTGTTCCAGGCACGTCCAGCTGGGAGGAGGCCTCAGGGAAGACCCAGGACCAGGTGGAGAGATTATATCTCCACACTGGCCTGGGAACGCCTCAGGATCCCCCAGTTAGAGCTGGTTAATGTGGCCCGGGAAAGGGAAGTTTGGGGTCCCCTGCTAAAGCTGCTGCGCCCGCGACCCGACCCCGGATAAGAGGCTGAAGATGAGAGAGATGAGATGAGATGAGATGAGCATTTGTCCGTATGATCAAATATGACAAAAGTACAATGAAAACACAATGAATTATAAAAAAACAAAAAAAGACAAAGTTTTTACAGAGACAAAGAAAGGAAACTGTTTGAGCTAAAAGCCAAAGAATATAACTGTGTTTTAATGCAACATCCCCCTAAATGTGTCGCAGCATGACACAGCTGTGAACGGTTCAGTTTCCAAACTTCAGCAACGACTCAGAAGGAAATTTGAGTCTTTAAGCCCTTCAGCAAAATCAGATTATAGCCGACTTAATCTGAATGTTTACTTACTCGTGCTCTATCAGAAGGGGAAACATTCGCTGAATGCCCTAATGCAGATTTAAAATGTCAAAAAGGACAATGGTCCCATCTCGTTAGGATTTTCCTCCTTCTTTTGGCAGCAAAATCAGACCTCGTTAGAGTAATGGATCGGACAACTGCAGCAGTTTTGTCCTCGACGGCATTTTAAAGGAAAGAAGAAGAAAAAAAGTAAATTCACTGTGTGTGTGTTTGATGCTGCGAATGTTCTCTGCTCTTTAAAGGGCATTTTGGCATTTTGACCTGAAAGGACTGGCAGATCTGGCTGTGTACGTGTGTACGTGTGTACGTGTGTGTGTTTGTGTGTGTGTGTGTGTGTGTGTGTGTGTGTGTCAGCAGGCAGGCAGACAGACAGTGAGACAGACAGACAGACAGACGGACAGGGCGCGGCTTGGATTTTTTTTACAGTCAGTTTCGGTCGTCATCAGCTCTGAGTACTTGGCAGAGAGAGGCTTAGTGGAAGTGGTGAATTAAAGAAAGACAGTGAGAAGACTGACTGAGGACAGCTGGAGGGATTCACTTAATAGAGTTTTAATAATAATGGTATTAAACACACACACACACACACACACACACACACACACACACACACACACACACACACACACACACACGTCAGGATGTTTGCACACACAAACACGGATGTTTGTAGAGAGGTTTGCGTCTATCATCACTACAACAAATGAATTAAAGGACCATCTCATCAGTTTGGGAATCATGCTCCTTTGCTCTCTTGCAGAGAGTTTTGCCAAGTTCCCACTCCCCGACTTTAGCCCTGATTTTCTGCCCCGCCGACAGCTCGAACCCCCTCGACAAAAGCGCCAAATCGGACGAAGATCTTGTCGTCGTTGACACCGCTTCCCCTGTTTCCAGTATTTATGCTAAGCTAAGCTAACTGGCTGCCGGTTTATTTTTACCGTACAAACACAAGAATCAATCAATCTACCATCCGATTCTTACAACGATACTTCCTAATATGTCAAAAAATCCCTTTGACAACTTTAACTTTTTAACCACACACAAAAAAAGGAAATCAAAGAAACAAACCCTTTATGTGTTGATGTGAGCGACGTCACTGAGTACCAAACTCCCTTCTGTCCCCAGCTGATGACATCAAGCCCTGCCCTCGCTGCGGCGCCTACATCATCAAGATGAACGATGGCAGCTGCAATCACATGACCTGCGCCGTCTGCGGCTGTGAGTTCTGCTGGCTCTGCATGAAGGAGATCTCCGACCTGCACTACCTCAGGTACATAAATCTCCTTTTTTTCACTTCTTATTACAGCTTTTTTTAAGATCTCTCAGATGTGTAACTGTAGACCTGTTTGTCCTCCCTCCTCTTCCCTCCCTCCTTCAGTCCGTCTGGCTGTACGTTCTGGGGGAAGAAGCCTTGGAGCAGGAAGAAGAAGATTTTGTGGCAGCTGGGCACCCTGATCGGAGCTCCAGTCGGCATCACCCTCATCGCAGGCATCGCCGTCCCCGCCATGGTCATCGGCATCCCCGTTTACGTCGGCCGCAAGGTGAGAAACCCTGCAGGGAGGAAGAAGCTTCAGCTGCTGGAGCTTTACATTTAAGAGTAAAAAGAGAACTTTAAATGGCTGCATACTTCGATTATAACGTCAGAGCACTTCATGCTTTCATCAGGATGAAAGACTGCTGCTCTTCTGTTGTTGGCATGCTTCATTTCATCGTTTTTGTGCTTTTTTTCTCGTTCGTTTTTGTTCGTTTTTTATCATATTTACTGTTGACTTATATTATAGTATTGTTTACCAAGTGAAGGAGTACCTCGGGATCATGTTCACGAGTGAGGGGACGATGGAGCGTGAGTTTGGCCGGAGAATCGGAGCAGCGGGGGCGGTGCTGCAGTCGCTCTACCGCACCGTCGTGACGAAAAGAGAGCTGAGGAAGGCAAAGCTCTGGATCTACCGGTCAATCCTCGTTCCTACCCTCACCTGTGGTCATGAAAGCTGGGTCAGGACCCAAAGAACCAGGTTGCGGGTACAAGCGGCTGAAATGTGTTTCCTCAGGAGGGGGGCTGGAGTCTCCCTTAGAGAGAGGGGAGAAGTTCAGCATCCGGGAGGAACTCGGAGTAGAGCCGCTGCTCCTTTGCTTTGAAAGGAGCCAGTTGAGGTGGTTCAGGATCATCTGGTAAGGATGAACCCTGGGCGCCTCCCTAGGGAGGTGTTCCAGGAACGTCCAGCTGGGAGGAGGCCTCGGGGAAGACCCAGGACCAGGTGGAGAGATTAGATCTCCACACTGGCCTGGGAACGACTCAGGATCCCCCAGTTAGAGCTGGTTAATGTGGCCCGGGAAAGGGAAGTTTGGGGTCCCCTGCTAAAGTTGCTGCCCCCACGACCCGACCCCGGATAAGAGGCTGAAGATGATATGAGATGAGATGAGATTCAAGTACGTACTGACCTTATTTAAAGTACACAGCTTAAATCGAAATGGCCCCAAAGACAGTTTTAAACCTAAAGTCTAGCACAGCCTACGTGTAACTCCCTGTTTGCCTGCTTCACTGTTTAATATGAACTGATTGTATTTGTGTGTTCATCTTAATCTGGCGCTAAATTAAAATACACTGCACATGTGCATACAGTACTAAAAGTAATCAGAATATTACAGTAAAGTCACAAAAGAGGATGATACGTACGTGCAACTAATGAAAACATAAAACCAACTATATATACAATCATAACATAATAGAAAAACACTCCAGACCAAAGAAAAGGATGTTTTGTTATCTTCACACAGTTCTGTAAACATCAGAAGTTCACGCTGATAATAAGAAGCATTTCCTGTCATCGTGTCGTCGGTTTGCAGTGAACTAAGACGTCTCTCACACTCAGCAACACTGTTTTTAATCTCTCCGGTCAGTTCAGGTTACTTAACGTTTATCTGCAGTGACAGAAACCAGAAGTGGGAAACCTCAGCCTGTGTGTGTGTGTGTGTGAGTGTGTGTGAGAGAGTGTGTGTGTGCGTGCGTTTGTGTGTGTGTGTGTGCGTGTGTGTGTGTGCGTGTGAGAGAGTGTGTGTGTGTGTGTGTGTGTGTGAGAGAGAGTCTGTGTTTGTGTGTGTGTTAGAGAGAGCGTGTGTGTGTTTGTGTGCGTGTGTTTGTGAGAGTGTGTGTGTGTGCGTGTGTGTGTGTGTGTGTGTTTGTGTGTGTATGTGAGTGTGTGTGTGTGTGTGTGTGTGTGTGTGTGTGTGAGTGTGTGAGAGTGTGCGTTTGTGTGAGTGTGTGCCTGTGCGTGTGTTCGTGTGTATGTGTGCTTGTGTTTGCGAGTGCGCGTGCGTGTGTGTGTGTGTGTGTGTGTGTGTGTGTGTGTGTGTGTGTGTGTGTGTGTGTGTGTGTGTGTGTGTGTGTGTGTGTGTGTGTGTGTGTGTGTGTGTGTGTGTGTGTGTGTGTGCGCGTGTGCGTGTGTGCGTGTGTGTGTGTGTGCGTGTGAGAAAGTGTGTGTGACAAACACAAATAGTTTACAGCTCTGCCACAGTCACTCTTTCACAATCCTCCTCTGGTGATTATCTGGAGTTTACAGCATTGCGGAACAAAAAGCTTCTCTGGCTGAGTTTCATCGCGCTGCCCTCGTTTCTCACACGACGTTAAAAACTCTCTAGAAATAACAGAAAGTTTCCATTCATGTCGACAATCACACTGACCTGAAGCAGGCGAAATCAAAACCCACAGCACACTTTAGGTCAAGTTAAAGACCTTAACGTCACAGTATCTGAATTTAAGGCCTTTAAGTTACTGAAGTGTCTTAAGTGTTTTAATGAATACCTTAAGAAAAGTTTGAAATAAACCAGAGACACTCACTGATCCTTTAGATCCAGTGATATTAGTTAGAGGCAGAGCTGGAGTTGCAACAACAAAATGAAGCAACGATCTCATGAGAACCAGTCCCAGCCTGGTCAGATGGGTACACACAGGCCCGAAATACACACACATGCACAGACAGGACCTATATACATGCAATTAATGGAGGGAAATTCCTCTTTTTTATCCATAAATGTGTTCGGCTTTGTCTTGTTTTTGCAGTTGGTGATGAGACAGAAAAGGGCAGTGGTGTTTTAAATTAACAAGAGGAAGGAAATGAAATGACAATGGGTGTTTGTCTGCGCGTTAACGTACCGCAGAGCCGTCCTGTGGAGAACAATGGAAGTGCACACTTTTATTAAAGTCTGTTGAAGTCATTAGATCAGTGTCAGATACAGCAACGCACCCACACACGGTCTGGTTCCTTCACGTCAAACCTGACCCAGTGCTGAGGAAATCTTTTTAGGGAACGTTTTCAGCGAGAGAAGCGAAGCACGTGTGTTTCTTTTATGTAACATCATTTGTTTTTTTTAATGCACCTGTGAATATTCTCATTTTTTTCAATGTTTCAGTGTTTCATTCCAGCTTCCAGCAACAAAGAAAAAATGAAAAAAGGGTTTTTAAAAAGAGTCTAAAAATGTTAAAGTCATGTCTTTACACACAGGCCCGAAATAAACACACATGCACAGACAGGACCTATACAATTAGGGAGAGATGTTAGAGCGAGGGGGCTGCCAGTGGACCGGCGCCCCGAGCGGTTGGGGGTTCGGTGCCTTGTTCAACAGCACCTTGGCAGTGCCCAGGAGATGAACTGGCATCTCTCCAGCCACCAGTCCATGCTCCATACAGGGACTTGAACCAGCAACCCTATGGTTCCCAGCCAAGTCACCTATGGACTGAGCTATAGCCGCCCCCAGAGAGATGTTAGAGCGAGGGGGCTGCCATTGACCGGCGCCCCGATACGTAGTGAACGTGTAACAGCACACGTATAAAGAGTTCACACAGTCAACTGCAGAGAATTCACAGCAAATTCACTGGATATTGTGTTCAAAGAGCGGTGGTTTTACCTTTAATGATGCAAGTAATCTTTACCAGAAGTGGAGTTTTTTTGACGTTTCTTTGATCCAGTTAATGAACTCAAACTCTTTTTGCAGGCAGTGAACAAAGATTTAAAGCAAAGTGAACTTATGTCGCAGAACAAACGTCTGATTTTGCAGGAGATCTGATTCATAACCTGTTAAAAACTCCTTTCAGCTGCTTTAAAAGCCAATAATTAAGCTACTAAGCAAGTGTTGTGTGCTGTAATTAACCGCTCAGTCATCATGAGGATGATTCTTTACATGTAATGACTGCATGATTATCAGTTACTGTGAATCATCTGACACATGGATGGTTTCTGTGTTTACCTTCTCGTGGTTGTAACTTTAACAAAAGCCCGACGGCTGCTCGCACTCGGCTTCAGTCTGACCTCTCTGTGTGTGCCCCCCTGCAGATCCACGCCCACTACGAGCTGAAGAAATCCTCCCGTCACAGGAGGAACCTGGCCATCACAGGAGGCGTGGCCCTGTCGATCATCACCGCTCCTGTCATCGCAGCTGTCAGCGTCGGTGAGAAACTCAACGTCGAGCTTTGTTCATCAGTGTGCAGACGCGATACGGAAGAGCTTCTTTACAAAATGAAAAATACAGCAGGGGTCAGCACTGTCGCCTCACAGTGAGATGGTTCCTGGCTCGCATCCTGGCCTGGGCCTTTCTGTGTGGAGTTTGCATGTTCTCCCCGTGTCTGCGTGGGTTTTCTCCGGGTTCTCCGGTTTCCTCCCACAGTCCAAAGACGTGCAGGTGTTCGGTTCATTGATGACTCTAAAATCGCCCGTAGGTGTGAATGGTTGTCTGTCTCTGTTCGTCTCTATGTGTCCTGTGATAGACTGGCGTCCTGTCCAGGGTGGACCCCGCCTCACGCCCGATGTCAGCTGGGATCGGCTCCAGCCCCCTGCGACCCTGACAGGGACAAGCGGTTGAAGCTGAATGAATGAATGAATGAATGAATGTTTTTGGGATTTATGCCTTTATAGAGATATATGAACAGTTACAACCACACAAAAACTGATACGTTTTAGAGATGCAGACTTCAAATGTAACAAATGCAGAGACTTTAGAAATGTCACCTCTAAATAAACTCTACTGTGAGGGGACACGTTGTGATCATTTTGGGTTTCCACTAGAACATGTTTACAGGCTTTATTGTAAAATAACATTGTTTTTCTCAAAGTGTCTGTCTGGATATTCCTCTATTCACACCCAGCCTGCTATGATTACTATTATTATGTAGTAAATTTGTGACATCACAACCGTACAGAAGTCTCGACGGCTCATTGAAAGACACAATTTCTGAATCCGGGCCGTGTGCAATTCTCTGTGGATTTGGTGTTTTGACACTTTCACAGTATTTATATGGCACCGTGACCTGTTTTATAATAAAAACCATAGAATTCTCATTTTTTTACAACATACAACCTTTAACTTTCTTGCTGTTGTATTGCATCTGTTGCTTCTCTTCTTCTATGTTTTGCTCTATTAGTTTTAAATATAAAACAAAATATGAATTACAGACACAAATTGGCAGGTGTCTCATTTGATCAGTCTTTCTGTTTCCGTCCCCTCTCAGGTATCGGGGTGCCCATCATGTTGGCCTATGTGTACGGCGTGGTGCCCATTTCTCTGTGTCGGGGAGGAGGCTGTGGGGTCAGCAGAGGGAAGGGACGAGGTGTACGCATCGACTTTGACGAGGACGATGGGCCAATCACAGGTGAGGACACCAAACATTTTATTATATGTTATACATATTATTCACAGGGGACTCAGTAGAGAAAGTTCCTGTCTGACATCTTATCTTCCGTCAGTTTAGGATGACATTTAAGACTTTGGGTCACAGAATCATTTCCTAACTGCATTTGGAGGAAAAAATCCTTCTTATCCAAAGTGAGGATGTCAGAAACCCTGTCCTAAATTAAAAACAACTGACAAAAATCACAGCACCACTGTTGTCAGGTCTGTATAACAATGCTAAGCTTGGTGCCCCGCACAACCTCGCTCAACTTTCCCCTCACCTGTTAGCTATTGTTAGCAAAATTCTAGCTAACTAGGTAGTTAGTATACTGTATAGCTACTTAAAAGGGAAGGGGTCATACCTATGTTCCCCGGTTGCATAAGCTTTGCCCTTGAGGACTTAATTCAGCATGTTGTTAGGGTTAGGGTCACAGTTAGGGTCTACATAAACCTATTTGCCGGGGAATTCGGCACTGATTGTGGAAAAAATAACAGACCGGGGAACAGCGGACGTTTTAAAAAAAAAAAGGGTCTTATGTTCCCCGGGAATGGTTGATGTTATATTTTTTAAGAAGAATTATTGCAGGTCAGAAAAGATCAAGGCAGATGTTGGCTAGCTCGACTACTGTATGCATTAGCTAACATTTTGCTAGCATTAGCTAACAGGAAAGGGGACGTTGACAGAGGTTCTGCCGGGTACAAAGCTTGCGCAGCTTTGATGGGAGAACAGAACAAAAAGGAGCGGGACTAAGAAAGGGTCTTTGTGGAAGAAAGCTTCCATAAAAAGGTTACCTTGTCCGTTAAAGTAAGCTAGCTAACGTTAGCTAGTGACAAGTGAATTGAGACAGCGGTTGCCATGGATACAGGCAGTCGTGTGAACATTCTAAACACAGATTCTTGACAGCGCTAGTTTACAGTTGCAGTCAGGATTTCTTAGATTTCTTTCTTTCTTAGTTTATTTCCTGTTGCAGTGAACGTGAATGACATCAGCTGGCAGGAAGTTAACAAGGACCCAGGCTGTTGCCCAACAATGGAATTCCATTGAAAGGGTCTCTGAAGCATATTTTCTGTCTTAATTCTGCAGTGGCGGATGCGTGGCGAGCCCTCAAGTCCCCGAGCCTGGGTGACAGCAGCCTGGATGGGGCGGTCAGCGGTCTGAGCACCACCTCCCCCAGCGAGGGACTCTCCGTGGCCCCCGGGACTCTGGGGGACACTCCCCACTTTAACACCGTGGCAGGCGGCGCTCTGGGAACCCGGACCGGCAAGTACAGCAGGTGAGAACTGAGCCACGCTTCACTCAAGTTAAAGAAGTTCAAGATTTGTATCCTAATAAAGCAGAAAGTTATTAATAGAACAGTGTTATTGATGAACACATGTTTGGCGTGGTCCAGGCTGGAGGTGCAGGCGGGGGAGCTGGCTAAAGAGTCAGCCCAGAGGGAGACGGGCAGCCTGGGCGCGGGGAGCGACTGCGCTAGCACCCGAGGAATGGCCGGATCCATAATCTCGTCCTACACACTACCTGACAGGTGACCCTTTTCTCTTCTTCTGTGGTGTCTTTCTGCTTCCTGTTTCTCCTGCTCCACACACACGTTATGAGAGTTTGTCTGCGGATCCGTCCGTTGCTTCATCAGACTTGATTTGATGTGATGTGGTTGAGATAATCAGAACTAATCTGATGTGTTGGCAGGTCGATGTCACGTTCTCGTGTTGTGCATCATGTAGCATGAAAGGAAATCTTTGTTCCTGCTCTTGTTGATGTTCCTGTTTTTTTGTTTTTCAGCTGTAGGAGCATTTAAATCATTTTAAATGGTAATTTACGGTTGTCAAGCTTAAGATCAGGTTGTTTCTCTGAATGATTGTGTGGTTAAAGTTGTACTCCGTAGGATTAACATTTATTTAATTGCCTTTTAAGGTAATATCTATCAAATAGAGAGTCAAAACAATGGCCACTGATCATATCACCCACTAATGAAAGCACTTATTGTTGCCTTTTTTTCCCAATATCTGTGTCTGTGGTGACATTAGCAGGTTAGATGTAAATAAGCTGCCATGTTAGTGACCCTTGGTTGGTCTGTCGGCTCAGATCATCACCAACGGTTATGCTGCGTTCACTTGTAACTAGCAGTCAAGCTCATTAAGGGCAGAAGTGTAATAGGCATGTGTGTGTGTGTGTGTGTGTGTGTGTGTGTGTGTGTGTGTGTGTGTGTGTGTGTGTGTGTGTGTGTGTGTGTGTGTGTGTGTGTGTGTGTGTGTGTGTGTGTGTGTGTGTGTGTGCGTGCGTCCGTGTGTGCGTGTGTGTGTGTGTGTGTGTGTGTGTGTGTGCGTGCGTCCGTGTGTGCGTGTGCGTGTGTGTGTGTGTGTGTGTTTGTGTGTGTGTATAGTGTAAAGGGACGGACTGGAAGTAGAGAGGTGAATGTGTTTCAATAAAGTTAGCAAAAGAGCAAAAAAAAAAAAAAAGTCAACACACAGAGTGACCATGAACGCGACAAGATGGAGGCTGTGAAAGAACAGGTTCACCTGCAGTTACATCTCACCGCCACAGAGGCCGCTAGAAACAACGTACCTCAAATCTCATGGATTACAACTTTAACGATTTGATGTCAATCGTAAAAATTCTCTTCTCCAGTACACCAAGTACATCATGCTTTATTATTTATTGAGTGTTTACTTCTGTCTTTCCTTCATTGTGTGTGAAGCTGTTTTTGGGTTCTTTCGCAAATATAAGCTTCCATCTTAACCGTAGACTGTATAAAATATGGACGCAGCTCTAAGTGGGTGGCTCCTGGTGCTTTCGGCCGCCGCGCCATTTTGGCTGTTCCTGACTCCGTCTAACTAATCCAAAAGAGGGCAAAGAGGTGGAGCGTGAATGACTGAATCCTACAGTTTATGTTAGCCACCTGTGACAGCACCCACCTGTAACTGAGAAGTGGCCACGCCCTTAAGTATGCAGAGCGTTAAGCCTTAATAGAATAGAAACGGGTGAGTTATATAATAATTCATCCCTGTACAGCTGTCATGAACGGCAAATTGAGCTGTAGAGACTGAAACCGTGGGCTACAAAAGTGTCATCAGTCATTTGTGCGTCCAGAGATGTCCTTGTCTCTGTAACTCCTCAGAATCGCACACTGGGGCTGACTCGTTTGTAAATCCTGTGTCTCTGCAGGGAGTGCACCAACCTGGAGATCCAGGTGGACATCGAGACCAAACCCAGCCACCTCTGCCTGAACAGTGAAGAGGACCTGACCCCGCCCCCGGGCTCTGCTGCCATGGCGACCGTCTCAGGCGTGGAGGAGCCTCAGGACTGCAGCTCCAGGAGGGGCGGGGCTTTGTCTGGCTCTTTGCTGGGACTGTCACCGGGTGTGTCGATCAGGGAGGGGCTCCGAGACGTCACCCTGGCTCAACCGGAGAGCATCCGCAGTGACCTGGAGATGTCGGACACTCAGTCAGACGACATCGCAGAGCTGACGTCAGACGACTGTGACTCGCCTCACCCCAAAAGCTGTCACCTGGCGGCCGGCCAGCAGCCCCCCTCCTGCCGAGCCCTGAACCCCTCCGAAGGCCTTCACTGTCCCGCAGACAGCAACATCATCCTCTACGTCTGAGAGAAGAGCAGCTCGCAGGATTGCACAACCCCCCAGCGGTTTTACATCTGAGCTCTCCTAAACTTCATAGCTTTTCTTTTTTTCTGTTTTTCATTTCTCGTTTGCTGCTTTTGCGACTCACAGACGGCGTCTTAAACACAGACAGGGTTCGTTTCCTTTTGTCTGTCTTATCTATCTACCTGTCAATCTCCTCTCCGAGTCAATTGTCAGGGTTCTACCTCTGAGATTTATAAGATGATGATTTATGTTTACTCCTCGGTGCAAAATGCCTTGGCTACTTAAGCAAAAAAAGAAAATAAAAAAAGAAAGAGAGGTACCAATTTTCCACGAGATATATTGCAATTATGAAATAACGAAACGTAAGGTGAAATGTCACCGAGCACAGCGGAGGGAGAGGGTTGGTTGGGAAACAGGTGTTTGATGAGGGTGTTTCTAACGATGTGTGAATGAATGTGGACTTTGTACTCAAATTATCGTGGCTTTATCTTCTTCATTTCCTCTGTTTATATTCGGATGACCTTGAAATCGTATCGTTTGCTGCGCGCATGAGTCTGCATGAGCCGTGCCGTGCGTGAAAGGTTGTGGTGGGAAGTGAGTTTCTGTTACACTGGTGAAAGTTAGAGGTTACTTTAGAGGAAGAAGATGCTGCACTTGAATCTCACTTTCCCTGCACACGGAGGAGGAGGAGGAGGAGGAGGAGGAGGAAGAGGAGGAGAAGGAGGAGGAGGAGGAGGAAGAGAAGGAGGAGGAGGAGGAGGAAGAGGAGGAGGAGGAGGAGGAGGAGGAGGAGGAGGAGGAGGAGGAGGAGGAGGAGGAGGACATAAAGTAAGAGTTTCAAATCACAGAAATCAAGATGAGTTCTGACAATGACGAGCCAGGAAACACTGACCTCGTATTCTGTTAGTCTACGCCAGTGTAGGAGCCTTTCACACACACTGTATGAAGCAAGTGTCCGTTTCTGCACTGAGTTGTGCATCAAACAGACGTTTATCATTTCACAGTTAACCCTTTTAAGGAGGTTATATAACTGGGAGAGCACTCAGAGAAGAGCTCCGACCTGTGCCGACGCCACGCCCGTCTCACAGTGTTAATGTCACGTTCATTAACACTGTGGGATGTTTGTTGTGTATGTGGCCAAAACTAAAGAATGACAGTTCAAAATATTGAAAAATACCCAAACCTGTCATTTTCCAAGGCTACTTAATTCAAGTCCAGAAACCGTAAAGATAGTTAGTAAAAAGTAATTTCATATTTGACAAAGACAAAACAGCCTAATCTCACCAAAAGGTAAATGAACAATATTGTAATTTCACACCATTTAGTCGCTATAGCGAGAAAAGTCTGCATAGTGACGAGGTCAGGGTGGATGGATACCTCAAACTAACACATGATGTTAAGCCAGGAGGCAGAAGTCAATGTTTGACTTATTTATGTTGAAAAAATTTACTTATTTGAACCCAAATCAGTATCTTTCTTAAACCTAACCAAGTTTTTTTTGTTTTTATTCACAACGTTTATCGATAAGTCGAGAATAATCACCAACTGTTTGATAATCGTTTAATGGTTAAAGTGATTCTTCGTGCAAAAGTGGCAGAAAATGCTACTTTCAGTCTCTCAAATACGGAGATTCTTCTTTTCTCTGTTTTATAAAAAAATTAACTGAGTTTCTTTTGGTTTTGGACTGAAAAAAGAAGACATTTGAAGAAGAATAATCACCTTGGAGCTGGGCGTTTTTCACTATTTTCTGTCGTTTTATAGAGAAAATGATTCAAAATAGTTTGCAGATTCATCGATAATGAAACGAATCATGATCTAAATAATCATAAATAATAATCATGTGCTAAATGATGCGTGGAAAGCTTATAATGTGTGGACGGGACACGCGAAACGTCCTCAGACCATGAGACCACGCTGAGAAAAAACAGCAAACCCTCACATTTGAAAAGCTTGAACCGCACCAAACACTGGTCCCTGAAGCTCTGAACACTTCCTGACGCGGTCACTGTCAGAACTCTCTCTCTCTCTGTGGTCCTGGTTCTGGTCCTGGTCCTGGTTCTGGTTCTGTTGTGTCGTGAGACTGGTCCAGTGTCTGACAGTCGGTGCCTTATAGACACTCACTGACCAACACAACACACAGCAGCGGGACTTCTGACCCACTTGAACGCTGTTTGAGCGAATGAGCGAATGAACTCCTGATGAATGTATTTGTCCCACTTTGTTTTTTTGAACGAGCACTTGTGCACTTTATCTGAATTTCTTGTATTTATCTCCGTCTTTGTTTCATCATCTTCGACTACTTTGTGTTGCATACAAAAGTCTGTGGTACAACCAAACTGCATCACCTACCAGAAGGCCTTTTACGTTGGATGTATAAAGAAGAAACATCATATAATCACAAAATACACGCTTTGTTTATCTTTCGGTGTTTCAAAAGGACACACAATGAGTTTTTTATCAGTGATCCGAGGACTTTTCTCTTTTCTTTTTTAAAAAAAACCACATTTTTACTCTTTTAGTTTATCATCAGCTTCACTTTTGGAGCCAAACACTTCAAACACTTGATGCCGTCGAGCTTGGAACTGAATCATAATCACTGGCTTGAATAGTTTCTTAGCTTTGTATCACCTCTGTGCTTCTGTTTAACGGGGTTTTCCTTTAAATCTCGCAAGGGATCCACTTGGGAGCCTTTTTCATCTCCGAGTAGCTTTATGGATTTAGCTGCTTGTGTCAGTCGACAGTGCTTCGTTCGGTCTGCACTTCTCACTCGTGTCTGCCTGCCTGCCTGTGAGAAAACACACGAATGTAACACGGACGCAAACCTCCCGAAAGAGTCTGAATGAGTGTTAAAAAAACTAAAAATGTCCCATTAAGAACACAGGTGGTTCTGTCCTTATTTGAAAAAAAAAAAAAAGGTTTTAGAGTATATAGATAGCAATATTTAAGTGTTATTATATTGTTTGTGTATTTCCTGTCACTGTTGAAGCCCGGCTCTGTGCAGGGTTGTACATGCAGGGCTGTGAAAGACAACTTGTGGACCTTTGGGGAAAAATAAATAAAACACAATCTGATGTTGCACCAAAACACCAAGTTGTTGTTGTTTGATTGTCCTGTAATAACTACATAGCAACAGAGATCATTCATACAATATTGCAGTCACTGGAAACGTCATGAGAATCTGAAAATGTGCAAAATACTGTAACGAAAGATGATTTTAAAACAACTTGGGACGTGTCATTTTGAGTTACCATGCGCTGCTTTTCATCACATTAAAACACGCAGCATGTTAAAAGAATATCTTTCATCACATTTGTCCACAAAAGACGGATAACTGGTCAAAAACGATCCATCTTTTTATCAGATTATTTCATTCATTTCTGATCTATTGCATGAAATCCCAAAACATCTAAATGTATACTGTCCTACAAAACCAAAGTGCAGTAACTACAAAAACATTTAAGCAAAAACAAATGGCGTTAAAGTTTGCTTACTGTCCCAACAAATAGATATTTGGCACATCAATGATGGATTATGGTTTACATTTAATACTTTTATCCAAATCAGCCCTAACCTCCGTACCTTCAGGTACAGAAATACGTATAAATCATGATAGTAGTGATTTTGTAGGTACTGCACTTGGGCTTTAAAGGGCAGTTTACATGTTGATAGATTTACATGAAAAGTTTAAAATAAACATTTAAAGAAGTTGTAAAGAAACAATGGAAATATTTGGAAATAACAAAAACTGAAATTCCTCTAAAACTCTTCAGAAGACATTTAATTTGACATATTGTGCAAAATAAGGGTTTGGATGTTCGCTTTAATTGTGGAAAGCAACAGAGAGGTACATATATGAACTAAAGTCATTAAAATCGCATGTAATCGACTTACAAGTTCCACTAACTACATCTTAAATTTAAGATTATCATATAAGTTGATATATCAGGACGACAGGGAAGTATTTATAAATAAAAGAGCATGCTGCAGAATGAGCACAGACTGAAGGGAGAACATTATTATCAGTTTGAGATAAACAGCTTTCACTCATTATAAAATACATAAGCACCTGCAGGAGTGTGTGCACCCTGCAGGATCAACCAAGTGTCTGCATTTTTAATTCATAATGAGGAGCAGAGAAGAAGAACGCACTCACACAGTGACGCAGTTATGACAGTGTTGTGTTAGAAAATCTTCCTGGAAAGAACATAAATAATAAATTGATTATTAAGGCATTTCAAAGTGACTCCCTTAGTTTAGCAGCAGACCCCCAGAAGTATTTTTTAAAATTAATTAGTTAATAAATAAATAATAAATCATTTAGTTAATCTTCATTCCTTCTGTTTGTTCCACGGTTTACGGTCTTTGTACATTTTAATTTATGTTATTATTATTTCTACATTTAGAAATACATTTTGGTGTTGTTTATAAATCTGGAACATTTAAGCAAAGTAATGTTTATATTGAATATTTTCAATAAAAAAATAAAATAAAGTTGTAGTTGTAGACCTTTTCAACGGAATTCCATTGCTAGGCAACCGCCTTGATCCGTGTTAACTTCCTGTCAGTTGATGATTCACATTCACCGCGACAGGAAATAAACTAGGACACATTTAGAAGGTTTATGTTTACATCTTTGAAAAAGAACCACAGTTATATATATATATATATATATATATATATTATATATATATATATATATATATATATATATATATATATATATATATATATATATATATATATATATATATATATATATATATATATATATATATTGCTGAGTATTTATCCCGGTAGGCGGCGGTAATGACAAACTCTCCGCACAACAGTGGCGTCACTTCACGACACTTCCTCTCGTTTTACGGCCGTGTTTTGGTCAGCCGTAAAGCGGAACGCGTGGAGTCGGTGGAAGGTTAAAGCGAGTCCAACAAAACACGGTAAAGACTCCGTTTTCTGTTAAATACCGTCACTTTCTTTCATCAGCGCGGTGTTTTTAGTGACACAACGTTGGGTTTATTTACAGTTTAATGACGTCATCTGTTTGCTGTTAGTGTTAAAGGAGCTCGCGGCCTGTTGGTTAGCAACCACCTGTCATTGAAGGAGAACCACAACACAGAGTTTTAGGTCATTTGTACCTTTATTGACTTCAATGACAGATATAAATATATATAATATATTTAATATATTGCCTTTACACAGGACGTTAGAGGTAGCTATTGTAGTTAGCTAAGTGCTAGCTATCTTTCTGCTGTTAGCTAATTTAGCTGACTGATGGTAAGGGTAATAAATAATAATTATAATATATACAGCTAATCATTATATGCAAAAAATGAACAATAACATTCATGTTAACTGCTCTTTCTGTAACGTACATCCAGAAACGGTTGTTCATTTGCTCCTCCACGAAAAACTATGGGCAGACCTTAGCAAGTGTATTATTTACTTGTTGTTTTTGGTTTCCATAATCACCCCAAGAAAGAAGGAATGCTACTTTTTAATAAATCTGTTTTTATTTCTTGCAAAATTTCATATTCATGTAAGTAAATTTCCTAAGAAATCCCCTTGCTTTTATTTAAAAAAAATGAAATGTAACTTTACCTCATGCTAATCACCAAACCAGCAAATGAAAAGGCTGTTAAACCATAGACTTGTAATATGTTTAACCTTGGCACATGTTCTCTGTATTTCCCTTGGATAGTGCCCCCTGTATACTATTTGTATCTAGGTCAAGTCCTTTTAAATAAAGCTGTTGAATAAAATAATAATAACAATAGTACTCAATAATAGCAGATAATACAGTTTATTGGACTTGTGTCATATGAGCGTCATAAAATAATACGTTCCTGTTCTTAAGTATCTAAAATCCTTTCACCGTTTGTTGGCCAGTGTTTGGAAAAGGGAGGAATAAAGATGATTGAATGCATTAAGTTATTATCATCTGTTATCATAACATTAGCATGCCAGGACAGCTATGGAGTATGACTTCTTGCTTCTGTTTGTATGTCACTATAATGTGTTTGTTAGTTATGATTTACAAAACAGCATTGTGTGTCATGTGCAGACAGAAACAAAGGTTTGTTTTGCTGCTGAAAAGCCCGAACCAGGCTTAAGAAAGGCTGCAGCAACTGCACCTCCATCTGTCCCTGGCTCAAAATCGATCATTATGTCTTTCTAACAAACTAAGGTCGACACAATACCACACATTTAAAAATTATACATGGTGCCTCTGTCAATACAACAAGAAGAAAAAACCCTTGGTACACAAAATACCGCACAGTGCTGGTACAGAAAAAGTCACTGAACACAAATCAACACACAGTTGATTTTCTTACCCTGTAGTTTCATCTGTGCAGCCTTGGGTTGAAAATCTGATGTTGATCTGCTGTTTTTTAAAGCTTTGATACTTTCAATACTATCCAAAGTGGTTATCGTATAGTTTTTAAACAGATGGCATCGAGAAGTATCTTTGATACTTCAGACACCCTTAAAAAACAGGGCTTAATGGCTGCAGCCTTTGGTAATAATAATTTGTGTTATTTTAATGTCAACAAGGACTCAGTCAGACCTGTTCAAAAATCAGACAATGTACTTTGAGGAGAGTGAAACAAAACAAGTCACAATGCTGAAAGATGACATTTCCTTCAAACGTTCCTTTAAATTGTTATGCATGTAAACAAGTTATGTAATTTACGAGGGAGCAGGGTTGGAAATTAGCACCGGTCAAATGCTGGTAAAAGGTGCCTGGAAGCTCAACTGGTGTAAGGGCGCCCCGTATACTGAGGCTGAGTCTCCTCACTGCAGCAGTCCGGGTTCGACCTCGACCCGTGGCCACGAAAAAGCAATGGTATCCTAATGAATAGATGGTTAAGTTAGGGCGCACTCACACTGTGCATCCGTACCGTGCCCGAGCACGTTTCACGGCTAAAGTCTAGTTCGATTGACCAGTGTGAGTGCAACTGTACCGTACGCTTGCCGGCCACGGCCCGTTTGGGAGAGGTGGGCTTTTGTAAAGCATGTTTGCACATGTACAAAAACAGTCGACAAGACGCACAAAAACTCCGAGGTCTGTGGAAAGATTTGTAAACAAAGCCACGCATCGCGATGACGTCAATCAATGCGTGTGATGTGTTCCGGCGTGATGACGTATAGACAGGCAAGAAGCATTCACCGAGGCCCAGGTAGTGTGAGTACAAACGGGCCTGGGCCGCAGGGGGAGAGGGAGGGGGGGACGGTACGGATTGACAGTGTGAGTGCGCCCTTAATTTCCAACCCTATAAGGGAGACTAGGAGCCTATAATCTACACGAATGACCCCTGTTCATCATTCTTTCCTCTCCGTCTCCTCCTGCAACAGCATCATGCCGTTTATAGACCTTCAGTCGCGGTTGGGCCTCAATCTGGACAAATGGCTGCTGCTGCAGAGCGCGGAGCAGCCCAACAAGAGGGCGGCACGCTGCCACGCTTTTGAGAAGGAGTGGATTGAATGCTCCGACGGCATCGGGCAGACCCGTGCCAGGACGGAGTGCAAGGTGGAGTTTGAGGACTTCTACGAGTGCATGCACAGGCAGAAGACGGTAAGTGTCTGGGCGTAAAAGCTCGATGACTGCTGGGTCATAGTTCATCTTATGAATATTGAATGGGAAAAGTACCAGATATCTGCAGAAGCCATCATCATTTATTTGTGTTGACTTAGTAACTGTTTTTACTGAGTATGTCAGCAGGCGATGAGAGTTCATGCTGTGAAAACAACTGGGACAACTGTTCTTAGCAGCACTTTGTGTTTAATAACGTTACTTTTTTTAATTTTTCCACATTTTATGTTTCATTGAGATAAATTACACTGACTGCTAGTGGATGCAATAAGACAAATCTCACTGATCAACACATAATAAATAATATAAATAACAGAAGTCAGAAATAAAAGCAGCGAACGTGTTTAATGTCAGAGTCAAACCGAGGTCAGTGTTGATGGTTGTGTGCGTCAGCAGAGAGACAGACACGCACTGTCGGCTCACTGTGAATGTGCTGCAGCAGCAGGAGCTTCATCGCCTCACGTCTCAATCTTTCAGAGCGCGACGCAGATGAAGTGCTGATTTAAGTTGAACGTCTGACAAGAACCTCGCATCCAGTGACGACGTGTTGAGCTTGAAATGTTGCAGCGCTTATTCCATTAGTCGTTGTCAACTATTAAATCAATTGTCAACTACTTTGATAAAAAAATAAATCGTCTTCAGTCACTTTTTAAATTCTCAGCGGATCAAATGTGAACATTTTCTGGTTTCTTTCCTCCTCTGACCGTAAACTGAATATATCTTTGAGTCGTGCACAAAACCAGACATTTGAGGACGTCGTCTCGGGCTTTAGGAAACCGATAAACCGAGAAAACAATCGACATTAATCAATAATGAAAACAATCCATTATAATCGCCATAGATTTGTAACATCTGAGTTGCAAACACCTGCGTTTCTGCTGGATTTTTCATTATGAGCAACCACATGTGATTTGGATGGAAATCTGCGTGTTAACAGCACAGAACGGAGGTAGGGAGCTGCTCGTTCTTCAGTTTCTCTTCACGTGGTGAAAAGAGTAAAAGACAAAGTTAAATCACTGCTATCTTTGGCTTTATTCTGCTCCGGTTCAGCAAAGAGGACCAAAACGGTGGAGGGATGCAAAAATATTCTCTTTCATGGCTTTATTTTCCTTTTCTCTCTCTGTCTCACACTTAACCTCTTCTTCTTCTCTTCCATCTGCAGCACAAGAGGCTGCACGCGATCCGTCAGCAGCGCGAGAAGATGGTGAAGGAGGGAACCTACACGCCCCCGGCCTGCCACTCAGGCCAGCCCGACCAGACGCCGTGAGGGAACACACGGCTGCCTGCAGTCCTGTTCTTGTTTATAGTAAATCAGATATCACTGTTTCCCCGTACGCGTTTGCAAATAAATGTTATCATCAAGTATCTTCTTGTTCAAGTCTCCTTCTTCACTTGTGTTTGAGCGAAATGTGCAGAAGTTGAGAATGAAAACAAGGGAGGGGGTTTTGTCCGAGCATATTCTCAAAGAATTACACTGAACACCGGGTTACAGAGAACACACTTACCCCTTATTCCCATCTCATCTTCTCATCTCATCTCATCTTCATCCGCTTATCCGGGGTCGGGTCGTGGGGGCAGCAGCTTTAGCAGGGGACCCCAAACTTCCCTTTCCCGGGCCACATTAACCAGCTCTAACTGGGGGATCCTGAGGCGTTCCCAGGCCAGTGTGGAGATCTAATCTCTCCACCTGGTCCTGGGTCTTCCCCGAGGCCTCCTCCCAGCTGGACGTGCCTGGAAAAATACTGAAACCCACTGATCTGGTCAGTTTCCTCATTCATTCATTCATTAGTCTTCAACCGCTTGTCCCTGTCGGGGGCGCGGGGGGGATGGAGCCGATCCCAACTGACATCGGGCGTGAGGCGGGGTCCACCCTGGACAGGACGCCAGTCTATCACAGGGGAAAAAGAGACAAACAGAGACAGACAACCATTCACACCTACGGGTGATTTTGGTTCATTGGTCAGTTTCCAAACGGTACAAATCCTGTACAGAGCAACAAACAACTCGTTACCAGTAAATATTCAGGCATGTGTTTTTCCGGGATAAGGGGGTTATAATCTGAGGGAGGGACTGGATCTAAAACATCTGTATGCACGCTCAACTTTAAAAACCTTTTGCATTTTAATATGTGGAGTGAAAGTGTGGAACAGACGAGCGGAGGAGCTCAGACGACGTCCAACCATGAGCGAATTCAAACAAGAGTACAAACGGACAGTGTTCACAACGTACAGGGAAGAAGAGGGGTACGACAAACACTAGGGGTCTCACAGTTTGCCATACTCGTCATTTATTTATTTTTACACAAGCGGTTATTGTTTGTTTGTTGAGCGTATTAAAAAACAAAAAAACAGGATACACAGGAAGTAAGAGAACCTATAGTACTAGGTACTAAGTGGAGAAGGGGTAAGGATTAATAAGCCAGTGCTTCTTCCTGCTCCTTTAAAAACATACAAAGGGGTTTTAATGACGAGTGCTTCAAGTGTCACTTATTTTTCACATGTTTGAAATAAAGCATTCATTCATTCATTCATTTAATCAGGATTCACTGAGATGTTTGACTGTGTTTAATTCAAAGGTCAAACAAATCTCCATACTTCCAAATAGAAGAAGAAGAATTCCTTTATTACTCCCGCAACGGGCAAATTAGATTTTTTCACTCTATTATTATTATTCATGTTACACACACACACACACACACACACACACACACACACACACACACACACACACACACACACACACACAGACAGGACCTATATACATGCAACTAATGGAGAGATGTCAGAGCGAGGGGGCTGCCAGTGACCAGCGCCCCGAGCAGTTGGGGGTTCGGTGCCTTGCTCAACAGCACCTCGGCAGTGCCCAGGAGACGGACTGGCACCTCTCCAGCCACCAGTCCACGCTCCATTCATGGTCCACACAGGGACTCGAGCCAGCGACCCTCCGGTTCCCAGCCGAGTCACCTATGTACTGAGCTGCTGCCGCCCCAAAAACAACTTTTCTTAATAAGTGAAAAAACAATAGTTGAGTCATTTTCAGTGAAGTGAAACTGTTCGATTTTACTGATCGTAACATTTACACAAACCCAATAAGTAAAACCACAAAACTGTTGAATGAAGAATGAAATCTGAAGGACTTAAGTATTCAATTTAATACAACTTTAAAGGAAAACATTGTACTTTTTGACTCCGCTGCATTGATTTCAGAACAACACTTGAAGAAACTGCTGAAGTGTGTAAAGAGCTCAGATGTAGCTTCATCACCTCCGGCAGCTACGTCATCAAAATGCTGCTTATGCTGATTTTAATAATCAAATATATTCTAGTTTCACCGTCACAGGGGACATTTTTCTGCATTGAACGCTCTTACTTTTGATACTTTTGTCAATTTTGTTAATAACACTATGACTCTTACTTAAGCAAAGTAAATGTCACGTAAACTATGAGAAAACGTGCACATTAAACAGTTATTTTTTAATCATTTTAACATTAAACAGGTTGAATCCTTACGTAAGCGTGTGGACCGCAGGCTCCAGCTGTTGTTATTTATTGGCCTGATTAGTGAAGTGATAAATTAAATATGTTCCAAATGTTCAATGCATTATAAAAAACAAAACAAATAAAAGGGAATAATAAAAAAAACAGTCATCCTGCGCGTGATGACATGCAGCAGCCGTCTCCCCACAGCCGGTGAAATGATTTAAAGTCATTCCTCCAGCTGTGCTCGTCATGCTTTGTGTTCAGCTGTTTGACTGCAGTCCATTGTCTTACCCCCACTGACCTCATTTAAGTAAGTTGTTAAATGGATTTAGCGGGGAAAGGTCTCCAGGGGGACGGCTGCACCTCCCCGATGAGTGACTGATATGAGTGGATGCTGTTTGACATCCTTCATTCGATCAGCAGGGTTTAACTCTGACTGATGGGATCACAGCCGGCTCTGTGAGGCGCCACAAGATGGAGCCAAGAGCATGCAGAGAACAGGAGAACGGCCTTTTCCTTTCACATCACACGGGTGGAAATGGGCCTAATACCCAGACTGTTAAGATAAAGTGTTTAAGTGCCAGTTTGGACGTATCCCCTCAACCTAAACTTTAACGTCACATCTTAAGATCGGATAAAGATAAAGATAAAACTCCAGAGAGGGGTTTGACTTCAGCACAGACCTGGGAGAGGCCCTGCGCTCGGTCTACGTAGGAATTCAATTCAACTCAATTCAATTTAATTTAATTTATAGTGCCAAATCATAACAAAAGTTATCTCAGGAATCTTAACAGAGTAGGTAAAGACCACACTCTGACTTATTTATGATTTACACAGACCCAACAACTCCTCTGTAGAGCAAGAGACTCAGATTCAAAATCTACTTTTAGTCATTTTGTAGTCATTTTGTTTCTCTTTGTGGTTGTTTTACGTCCATTTATAGGTTTTTTTTGTATGACTTTGTGATTGTTTTGCATCTCTGTGATTGTTTTGTATCTATTTTAGATAGTATATAGTATAGTATAGTCATTTTGCATCTTTTTGTGGTGGTTTTACATCTATTTAGAATCATTTTGCACGTCTATTTGTCGTTTTTGTCTCCATGTTGTAGTTTTGTCTCTATTTTCAGTCATTTTGCATCTTTTTGTGGTCATTTTGCATCTCTTTAGTCATTTTTAATGTCCATGTGGTGATTTTTGGTCCTTTTGTGTATAGTTGTGATCATTTTGTGTTTTTTTTTTCAGAAACAACAACCACATAACTTTATGCCCATGTGTGAATGAATTTTCCCTGAAGAATGACTCCCACTGTAAAGCTTTTGCCTGACTGTTGAAATCCAAATTGAAAATTACAAATAACCATGGCAGCACTGATAGATCCACAAATCACATTATCACAAGGTTTCAATTGTGTAAACTGAATTATTGTCCTGGTTCACAGCCAAAGGCCCCGTCACTGACCAGTGGATTTACGTCAGGAGCTTCAGTTTTAAACGCACCACAGTCCTGTTTTATACTGAGGGATAATCAATGTGGTGCTGTTCAATAATTAACTGATAATGACAGAATGAGCAGTGATAGCAGTGAACTTTACCCTGTGTTTATCATCACGGTATGTACAAGGGGTCAGTGCATTAGCTGCTGTTTGATTAAAGCTGCAGCAGCACAGATAATCCAGCAGTACTTATTATTATTATCCTGCACCTACAACAAATGTATGATGCTAAAAATGAGCAGATTACGGCACCTTTAATATTTGTATTAGGGATCGACCGATATGGATTTTTAGGGCTGATGCCGATGACCGATACGGACCGCCGACTTTCTTGAGCCGATATATAAGCTGATGCTACTTTTGCTCCCTCAGTTTACATCCTAAAAATTACACAATGATGATAACAAATATTCTTAGTCTCAGTTTTAAAAAACTGAACATTTATTGGAAGAAACTACCTCGAACGCAGCAGCCCGCATCGACCGATATTTGTGGTTTTTTGCGTGTATCGGCCGGCCGATGTATTGGTCTATCACTAATTTGTATGGGGACCCTGAGGCTATATTGATGGTGGTCTGGTGCTTTGACCCCACATGCCAAAGGTCAGCCCAGACTGTGAAGATCTGTTTGGGAGCGGCTGCCCAAACACTCGCCCTCTCCTCTCCATCTCCATCTCCATCTCCCAGCTGTAATCAATCTGCTTTTTTGAGCTACTCCCTTTCTTCCTCCAGCTGTTTGGAGAGGGAGGAGGGGGCAGTGTTTGTGTGTGTGTGTGTGTGTGTGTAGGGATTATAAAAACCCAGATTAATACTATCTCATGTGATGTAAAGGCGCAGATCAGATCCAACAGCGCTGCTTTTGTGCGTAATCCTGAAATATGTGAATGAGAAGCAAATATGCCTCATGTGAACGCCCTTTCCCCCCCTTCTCCCTAAAATTGAGGAAAAAGTGTGTGTGACTTTAATGTGTCTGTGTGTGTGTGCGCGTGTGTGTGTCAGTCTGGGTGCTGAGCCACGGATGACGCAGGAGTACAACCGAAATTTCGATTTACGCGACACTTAACAGACTCAAAAGACGGGATGGGTTAAGTGTGGGAGCCGTGAAAACAGCCTATTGAAGAGAGAGAGAGAGAGAGAGAGAGAGGGAGAGAGAGAGAGGGAGTGTGTGTGAGTGAGAGTGTGTGTTGGTGTGTGTGAGTGAACGCGGACCAGGAGAGGAGGTGCTGGTGGGGGGTTGTTGAGCGGAGAAGGGAGCGACACGGAGGGGGAAAGGAGGAGGAATAGGACAGCCATTACCATTCAGGATTACGTTGCCTTGCTGTTCTCCACAGCCGCATCCCTCCCCGGCTGTGTCGGCTCGGTTTCGGAGGAAGCGTGGTAACAGAAACCCGATCGGTGGAACAACACCCAACCTTTCATCCACCCGTCCATCCATCCCTGCCTCCATCCAGGAGGAGCGGGAGCAGCGGCGGCAGCATCCCCGGCCTCCCTCGCTCTGTGCTCGGATTGCAGGACCGCTGCTGCCTGGTGAAGGTAAGCGGCTCCGGAGCTCCACAGAGGCTGGGTGTGTGTCCAACTCCGCACCCGCGCGTGTGCACGCTCAAATCACCATAATCGTGTATTATTATGATTATTATTCAAGTAACGTGATGACATCAAGTGTTGATTAATGTGAAAAATGAATTCTTGGAAATCAAAACTACCAGCTCGAGGCGGAGCGTTACGGTCACGAGCGCTTAAACTCACAGCACGCACACGTTTCGGGACATTTCAATACGACTGTAACCTGATCTGAAAGCGTGCATATTAAAATGAATATGTTGTTGATGCTCTGCTCACACATTATCAATAACGTGTTGATCACATGCTCCACGTTGCTCGGGATTCATTGCACATCAACTGTGTGTGTTTGTAACCATCTCACACACTCTGCTGGTGCCTGAAAAGGTCCAGTTTTTTATGCACACTGCTCGTGATTTGTGTTCCGGAGGGTTGGGCTGGAAATAAGCAGCGGACAGTCAGAGGGAGAGGGAGAGAGCTGGAGAGAGAGAGTGGGTTTCTGGATCGTGAGAAGGCTGCTGCCTGCCGAGGCTGTTCCCACTAATGAGACACTCGCAGCAGTGTGGAGGAGGCAGCATTTCTGCAACAGCACCGGCCACAAATGGATAAATGTAATTAGTTGGTGTTATATCCATCTGAGGCTATGTGTTTGTGTGTGTGTGTGTGTGTGTGTGTGTGTGTGTGTGTGTGTGTGTGTGTGTGTGTGTGTGTGTTGGACAAAGAGCCCCAGTGCTTCCCTGTCTGCTCCTCCTGCATGCAGCCCTGCATGCATGCACAACGCGTTTGGTCTCCATTACTGATGTCCATTCATGCAAACACATTCCCTCCTTCCTCACATTCACAGGGAAAGACTGAGAGAGAGACACACACACACACACACACACACACACACACACACACACACACACACACACACACACACACACACACACACACACACACACACACACACACACACACACACACACAGAAATGATGACATGAATCAGCAGCTGCTTTATGTGCATAAACACATTTATGCGAGGCTGCCTGTATTGATCTGTTCAAGACCCATGCATCATCACACCTCCACTTCCACCTGCTGTATGAATCCCAATGGTCTCCACCGCTGCAGGCTGTCTGTCTGTCTGTCTGTCTGTCTGGGAGACCTCTGATATTCTGCACGGTGCAGCCATAAGAGACGCACAGAAAGAGAGAGAGAAAAAACCACATCAAGATTCAGGGCTTCCCTCCTGCCGCTTTGTAGCAGATGGTCAAATGTGCCTCTCCCTCCGGCCGTATGTTGGACCTTCACCGTGCAGGCTAAATTCTGCTCAGTGGGACCCGTAAAACACAAAGCAACTTATTTATAATTCATCTTGCTCAGGCAGAATTATATAATTCAGTTGGACTTCCAGCCATTTCTTCCTCTGTAGGCTGTAGACACACCCCCTTACTACTGCATCATGATATAGTGATACGTCTGTGATGTTGGTTTAATCAGAAGGATTTCTCTTTTATTCATCGAATCAGTTTCGAGAGTGTCACCAGAGACAGACACAACTGCAGTGGATCTCCTCTCTTTTTATTATGGCTACCACAACTAGTGGTTATCTGAATTATTGATGATCTATGATTCACCGATATCGGTTCTTTAGTCTTCAAAATGTCACAAAATAATGAAAAATGCCCATCAAACTCCACAGATCTCAATGAAGCTTCTTCATACGGCGTATTTTGGCTGATAAGCAGCTTAAAAACCAAAAGATATTCAACTTACAAATAAAAAAACTAAAAAAAGCAGCTCTTAAGCTCCATGAACAATAAAGGTTGTCTCCAAATTCCTGTTTTTCTCCACCCAACAGCCCCAAACCCCGATATCCTCGATGTGTGCTCGATCTAAAACAGAGAAAGAGCAGCAGCTCCTCACATGTGAGATGCTGAGGTCAGCACATGATTGTCATTCTTACGCTTGATAAAAGACTTCAACTGATTATCAAAATTGCTTTTCTCTGCAAACAACTAATCAAGTGGCTCCCGACCTTTTGTCTTGTGACCGAACAGCGGCCCCCAGTGCAAAATAACCCCCAAAACAACTGCAGTTCTTCAAAAGGCCACTTGAAGCTGGCTCCAAAAGTGAGTACATCCCCGTAGACCCCCGTGTTAAAATGTCCAGCTTTATTGATGATGCTTCGCCATCTCGCGGCGCCGCCATTGCTGCGGTGGCGTCTCCCTCCAGTGTGTGCGCGCTTGAATGGGAGCTGTCATTATAAGTGAACCTTTTCTACTTTTACCTGTACTTTTAATGCAGCGTTACTTTTGACAACGATGTCTAGGAAGACGCCCCTGTCTGAGGCTGTACGGTCTACATGGATTCAAACCTTTACCTCATGGAGAGCGCCCCTGTCTGAGGCTGTACGGTCTACAGGGATTCAAACCTTTACCTCATGAAGAGCGCCCCTGTCTGAGGCCGTATGGTCTACATGGATTCAAACCTTTACCTCATGAAGAGCGCCCCTGTCTGAGGCCGTACGGTCTACATGGATTCAAACCTTTACCTCACGAAGAGCGCCCCTGTCTGAGGCCGTACGGTCTACATGGATTCAAACCTTTACCTCATGGAGAGCGCCCCTGTCTGAGGCCGTACGGTCTACATGGATTCAAACCTTTACCTCATGGAGAGCGCCCCTGTCTGAGGCCGTACGGTCTACATGGATTCAAACCTTTACCTCATGAAGAGCGCCCCTGTCTGAGGCCCCACGGTTTACATGGATTCAAACCTTTACCTCATGGAGAGCGCCCCTGTCTGAGGCCGTGCGGTCCACATGGATTCAAACCTTTACCTCATGAAGAGCGCCCCTGTCTGAGGCCGTACGGTCTACATGGATTCAAACCTTTACCTCATGAAGAGCGCCCCTGTCTGAGGTCGTACGGTCTACACTGATCCTCTGGGCGTGCAGACGTTCGTTAGAAGTGGATCAAAAATTATAAACAGAGCGGACTTCGTTCCCAACATTACGCTCAGTTCTGGTTCACACTCGTCAGTCTCACGGTGAACAGCGTGCGGCTACCTAGCTTAAATCAATGAAAACATAGTCAGCTAAGCTAACACTGCTTAGCTAGCTCACGTTAGACGCATCCATCAAAGCTGCCGTGGTCGCACAGTAAATTAACTCAGTGTGGTTTTATTGTGAAGCATAACGTAAGTTGCTCTAACAAGGGAAACCCAAGGACCACAATGTAAACGTCAAGTATCTGAGTTAATCAGCGATGGAGGTCAATAATTACGAGCTCTCTTCATGAGGTAAAGGTTTGTGAAGGTTGTGGAAAAGTCACTTATAATGAGGGAGACGCCAGCGCAGTAATGGCGGCTTGTTCACTCCTGGTACTTTGCCGGATTCTTCCGTAGCAGAAATAAACTTTGATAGCCTGGTGCAAAAAAACAGTTCTCTCTATAATTCATTTTGCGTTCATGACAAATGCACAGTGATGCATTTTTATAAAACCCACCCATTTGAATGATATTAAGGCTTAAACTTCGGCATAATTAAGGTCTAAAGCATAAACTGTAGGATAATTCGGCGCGCTTATTTTAGGATTAGCGAGAGACGGAGATTTCTTTCTCCTAGATTTTGTTTCCGCAAGGACAAGAAAACATCCAGATTCTGCAAAATAACGGCGAGAAATGAACATAGTTTTGTGAAACGGAAATATTTCTTTGACTTTCTTTCTTGTCACGCATCAGATTTGTCTTAATCCTATAGTTTGAGAACCTCTGGAGTTATCCCTTTCTACATTTCAGCCACGACACGATCCCCAAACTGTCCGTTCCTTTGTGAAGACCGGCGGCTCGGTCCTCCCCGTACGTCTGCATGTCTGTCTAGCCAGCAGTCCCTGTTGGTTTGCTCTCCCTGCAGCTCTTTGGTATGCACACTGCATCTCAACACGAGTGAACGAAGGGTAAAAAACGACAGAGAGAGAAACAGAAAGAGAGAAATCTTATCTCCAGAGTGTTTATGACGTCTTTAGGTTGTTAACAATGACATCCTGGAGCTGTAAATATTGATCAGTGAGCGTAGGTTAACCAGCCAGTGACTCCGTTTTTAGTCTGTCTTATCCTTCGCCACTTGATAACCTACATGCACACTTTCTGTCTGTCTCTCTTTTCCGTTGTCCCTCTGTAGTGTCCCCTTTCTTTCACTCTCACTTTAATTTACTCTCTCTGTCCGGCCACGCTGAGTAGTGAGCCACAGTATTGTTGGCAAGACAGTCCAGTGTGTGTGTGTGTGTGTGTGTGTGTGTGTGTGTGTGTGCGTTTGCGTGTGTGTGTGTGTGTGTGTGGGAGCTGCTGAGTCTAGCCATTCATTTATCCAGTCAGTCGCTGCGTTACTCATCGTGACTGAGGGTTGCGTCATCCATCCTCATACTCTGCTTATCTACACTTTTGATTACCGCAGTAACAAGTGTGTAAGCAGAGAGGTTTAGAGGAAGAACAGGGTCTTTATTCACAAAATATTTATCTTTCCACCTGGATAAACAATAAAAGATCCTCAATAAGTGTCCGTGTATTCACAAAACTGCAGAGACCAACTTTTACTGAGGAGCTGGGAGGAGTCTGAAGCTAAGAGGAAGGGCAGGTTGACCCTGTTGCTATGGGTGATGACATGTGTCATCAAACTGTGATTGGCTGTTTCTCCGTCAGTGAATTCTTGATAGAGATACCGTAGGAGGTCTGCTGCTTTTATCCAAATAAAGAGTTTAAAATCAAATGACTGAACATTAAAACAAAAGGATTATAAGCGACTGACAGTCAATGACGGTAAATGTGCAGCTAATTATCAGCCTCTCGCGTCTCTGGCAGCTTGTTTTAATAATTAGCAGTTATCCGTGCGAGAAGCCTCGTAATTATCAGACTACAATAACCTCGGCTGATAGTGAGAGGCGCAAACATCCACCTGTGCATGAAAGGAACGACACTATTAAAGGAAAAGTCAGAGATGGGAAAACAGCAAAAGACAAAACAGAAGCGAGGGAAAATATTACATTTTTTCTTCCTATGGTTCTTTCAAAGGTGTAAACATAAACGTTCTTAGTCCTAGTTTATTTCTTAACACTAGATCGGTGAATCTCTACTTTTAATACATGGCATGCACACAACTGACTGTGCCTTCATTTCTGTAGTTATATGTAGAAACAGTGAATGAGAACAGCCTGAGTGTGGAGCGAGAACCAGGAGCCTAACTTTGCGTAAGCACTGGAAGCAGCTCGCTAACATCAGTGTAACACCGACTGTGCAGCTCTGCATGCACGCTGTAAATGTGTTTTCTGCTCAGGTATGTTGTGGAGTTTGTCAGGCAGAGTTATTGTGTGCCTGTTGAGCATGAGTGTCGGTTAAACTCCCATCAGCTGCTGTCAGAGCTCCAGGAACGACACGAAGACGAGCAGCGGCAGTTACGACAGTTACTCTGCAAACGTCTGCTACGTCTCCTCTGACCTTCTTTTCTCTCATCAGTTGCTTTTCTCTTCCCTTGTGCCTCCTTCTTAATCTGTTGCTAGTGCGTCTCCCTCTCTGTCAGAGTCTCCCGCTCTCTGTTTCATGTCACTTCATCTCTCCTTCTGTACACACACACAAACCCTGTGGGAACAGACCGTGTCCAAGTAAATCCTGGTTGAGTTAAAATCAGGCCAGTCAAGCATCCAGCCGGAGCTGAACCCTGCATGGTTGTCAGTTAGTTAGTTTATAAGTCTGTTTTAGTTCGAATATTTTAGTTGTTTAATCAGCTGAAATAATTGATTAATCATTAATCAAGTCATTTATGAAGCAAACATGTCAAATATTCACTGGTTCCATCTTCTTAAATGTTGAGGATTTGCTGCTTTTCTCCATTTTTATTTGAATATAAATGAAATATTTTTTAGTTTTTTTTGGTTGGCCAAACAATACAAGCAACGTAAAGACGGTACTTTGGGGTTTGGGAACTTTAATGGACATTTTTCACGACAATGTAGATTATTTGACTACATTAAAGATAGACAGATAACGGTTATACTAACCGCCCCGGGCCGACTCATACATAAAAAAGCTGGCTCCAGGGGTCTCGAAGAGTTGCAGTGAGTATTTTTTCAAACTTTGTAATAATAATGTATATACATATACTTACAATATATATTTTTTGGCATTTTTAAAGCCTTTTATTTTGTAGGACAGACAGGAAATGGGGTGAGAGAGAGGGGGAGACATGCAGCAAAGGGCTGCAGGTCAGAGTCAAACCCGCGGCCGCTGCCTCGAGGACCTTCAGCCTCTTTACATGGGGCGTCTGCTCTAACCAATGTGCCACCGGCCGCCCTGATAACAATATATTATCTTAAACTTCTGGTCGCTGCTTCATGGTGTTTAATAGAATACTTATATTTATAGTCTTATTTGATTCAAACGTTGATTCTCTCATCTATCTACACGTCCATCTTTGCGGTGAGAAGGCCGGCGGCTGTTGTTTGGTAGAAGAAAATAGTCCCTTCATGAAACTACACACAACCAGGTGGATTAACTCGAGTGATCGGGTCATGGTGTTTATGTTTTTATGGAAAAACACGTTGTGGATTTTTGTCAAATATATTTTCTTGGCACCTCAAAGCTGAGTCCCACCTAAGCCCATGATCTCAGAGCGAAGGCAGATACCTCCAACACTGAGCAGCTCACACCCAAACTATCTAGATCAATAAATAGCACAGGTACAAAAGAAAAAACGTATTCTTTTATAACAAAAAAATATATAATATGATTTAAAGCTGTAGGCAAAGTAACTTCATGAGTTATGAGTGCATGCCTGAGAATGCCTCATCAGACAGGAAGTGATCGCCCCCTCTCTCTCCCTGCTCCTCCAGTGTGTCTGTTTCTTCTTCTTCTTCTTCTTCTTCTTCTTCTTCTTCTTCTTCTTCTTCCCCACAGATCTCTATTTCTCCTCACAGAGCTCTAATGACACTGTGCAGCTTTGAAGCCTCCTTTCTGGCTCTATTTATAAAACCGCTCGTTGCAGTGACACTGACTCACTGTGAGCAGCAAGCAGCAGGGAGACACACACACACACACACACACACACACACGCACACACACACACACACACACACACACACACACACACACACACACACACACACACACAAACGCCAACACTGGGACAGAGACACATGTACACCAGAGAACCGCAGAGAATTCTGGGAGAGTTAACCTCTTCCTGGCAGTGTTGCCGGGGATACGGGGATTCAGGAAGTGGGGCTCTGCCAGCGGTCTAGCCAGGGGCCAGCAGCGGGAGGAGGAGGATTTCTGGCAGCACTAGTCCAGATGGAAATCCCAGCCGTTGTGTTGGACTCACACATCGTACACAGAAACATTCCCACCCTGTGACTGCAGCTCAGGCCGCTCCACAGTTTAGTTTGGTGCTGACGGATCGACTCTTTGTCCGCCTGCAGAAGTCGGTCAGGCTGTAAAGTGCTCACAATTTAAGGGGTTAAGCTGTTTTTTTTTAAATGTTAGTGGATGAACTGTGAAACAAACCAAGTTTTATTCAACTTAGTATATTTTAAAGATTATTGTTTGGCAGTATTTTAAGCCTTTATTATATAGAGCACAGGAAATGGGGTGAGAGAGAGGGGAGGAGACATGCAGCAAAGGGCCGCAGGTCGGAGTCGGTTCACATGAAGTAGAAAGTGTCATGGGAGATTAGTCAAAGGGTCAATGAAGAATGATGAAGAGACATTAAGATCAGCTTTCTCCATGTGTGTAGTGAAAAAGAAAGGAGGAAGTGAGGGAGAAACAGCCGTTGTTGGACGATGTGCTGATGTAACCTGTCACTGGAGGATCTGGGGACTCTTATTTTGAAAGGCATCATATCAAATTTTGAGGAAACAAAACTGAAAATTAATTTGTAAATATTTCAAATATGACGGATTTGACTCTGACCCTCGGCCTTTTAGTGCATGACTCCCCCTTTCTCTTTCACCCCATTTCCTGTCTGTCCTATGTAATAAAAGGCTTGAAAACTCTTAAAAATCAAATATCACTTTGATATTGCAAAATAAGTCACACCCTCAACCTTGGAGCCAATGTTGGCGGACATTGGACAAGCGACATTCACACCAGTCAACATTCAACAAACCTACCTACATACCTTTTGTAATGCATATTTGTAACATCTGTACTTAGTATTTCCATCCACTGTAGTTTTTCCACTTCATATTCATGACACATAGTGTAAATTGTTGTATATTGTATATAGTATATTTTCTATTCTTATTTTTTATTTTTATCTTCTATTTTATTTTTAATTATCTTTGTTTACCTTATGTAAACTAAGGGTCTGTGTTGTCTGTGTCTGTGTTGTAAGCTACTGCTCACGTGAATTTCCCCGCTGTGGGATCAATAAAGTCTATTCTATTCTATTCTATTCTATCGTACATGTCTTTGGACGGTGTGAGGAACCCGGAGAATTCGCACGCTTAAATGGGGGATAACATGCAAACTCACCCAGCGGGTTCGAACCCTGATACTGTGAGGTGCACCATCGAGACACCCTAATATCAAACATGAAACATTCAAAATTACGGCTTTTATGGTAAAGACAATTAACTCAGCTGACCATTAGAGACAGTAGATGCTTTTGCAGTGTAAAGTGTTCGTGCTCGATTCAAACCTGTGAAACCAGCAGCACACGGCAGACGCTCGCTCACACGCGACTCCCCGCGGAGCTGGAATATAAAGTCAGTGACGGCCAATTCATTCTCTCAGGACAGGTATTGATTTTATGACGCTGTGGCGGACAGATCAGAGCATCAGGTCCCCAGAGTCCACACACACACACACGCACACACACACACACACGGTGCGGTTCAGAGTATACGCTTACGGCAAGTATTTACTTTCACTCATTATAATAAATAGGCATTGATTTCAACCTTAATGTCAATAAACAGACAGAGAGAAACAAAGGGAGTGAAATACGGAGAAGAAAGGTCAAAGATAAAGAAACGCTCTCCTGCTTCATTGATTTCTCTTTAAAAATAGAAACAGTGGACGAGCTTTGAAAGCTCATCTCACTCTTCAGTCTGTTGAACAGTGGCTGTGAAGAAAATCCCGTCCATCGAAGCACAGAGCGGATCTTTCTTCACAGCTGTACACATCCGTGTCATCCATAAATCAGCTGCGAGC
Organism: Echiichthys vipera; assembly: GCF_963691815.1. NCBI lineage: Eukaryota > Metazoa > Chordata > Actinopteri > Perciformes > Trachinidae > Echiichthys > Echiichthys vipera. The sequence goes on from NC_139838.1 coordinate 25,177,105, forward strand.
AGGACGTCGTGTAGTGTGTTCAGACCTCAGTCATTTCTATCAAGGTCTTGAACATGTCCGTCTTGTCTGCCTGACTCTTTGATCCTTTATCTGACGGGAAGTTTGGGGTCCCCTGCTAAAGCTGCTGCCCCCCGCGACCCGACCTCGGATAAGAGGCTGAAGATGAGATGAGGTTAGAATCTACGGCCCCGACCACGGCTCTGAAATATCAGCAGCTGAACAGTGTAATGATGAATCTGTGGTGCTGAGGTAGCGACGGATTTGTAATTGTGACTTTATCTCTGTCCCGCCCTTCTTTTGGCTTTGTCTTGGATCTATAATGTTGTCTAAACCTGGAGCTGGCAACTTTTTTGATATAAAGTGCCAATTTTAGCATCTGCATCTTTTAATACAGATGTAGTTATAGTGTTGTTTTGTGGTACAGCGCTGAAACTGTATACATAAAGTACATGTACATATCTTTATATTAACAAGTCAAATTAACGTGTTAGTGACTAAGGCTTTACTTCGACACTTCGCAATGTCATGCATGCTAACGTGCTGATGTTTAGCAGGTGTAATGTTTACCGAGTTCACCATCTTTGTTAAGCGCGTTAGCTCATGGACATCGTGAATGTCTGTTACAAATTTCAGGGCGACCCTTAAAACAGTTTTTGGGATATTTCAGTGATGGACAGACCAAAGCACATCGCCACAGAGGCATGATGAAATGATGAAATAACAGGAATGTTACGGGAAATAACACAGTTATCTCAGCAGAACGCACAAACTGTCGTTCTGCTTTGGATCCTGATTGATCGACTGCAGTAATCTGTAACACCGCCTCTACTGTCATGTGCTCCCTTCTTTCATCTGCAGCAGATTATGAGTGTGTGCGTGCAGCTGCCTGAACTCCTTAACGGTCGTCTAGACGTGATGACGTGAAGTTAACCCAGTTGTTTCTCTCCTGCTGATCGCTGCATTATTACTGTTGTTACGTGGAAACTTTGCATTTTTCATGAATCCTGCCTGATTACACTGAATGCCACCAATGAATTATACAGTGTCTCCACTTTGACTAAAGCTCCTTCTCTCCACAATTGTTTTTTCCTCCTTTCTTTCTTTGACCTTCTTTCTTTCCCCTCCCCCATTGTTCTACATCCCCCTCTCCTCCTTCCATCCCTCCTTCCATCCTCTCCTCCTCATCCCTCTCCTCCCTGCAGCCCTAAAGGGAGATGGAGTCGTCAGACGACGATACTCTGAGCGAGCGCTCCTGCGTCAGCGAGCCGTCCTTCCGTAGCGAGCGTTCAGGGGGGTCGTTGTCCCCGTGTCCATCAGGACCCGTTGGGCCGCCCGGAGACACGTTGCCGTGGAACTTGTCCAAACACGAGAGGAGGAAGAGGAAGAGTCAAGACTCGGTGCTGGACCCGGCGGAGCGGGCGGTGGTTCGTGTCGCAGGTAAGAGAAACCATCTTGCAGAGCATCGGGGTGCAACGGTTCCACAAGCCCGCGGTTCAGTTTGTATTGCGGTTTTTGGGGTCGCGGTTTTGTTTTGCACATTAGGGAGAAGAAAAAACAAACTTTTCAATATTTCCAATATTCTCTCTGTGTTGTATCGGTAACAGGGAAAACATTTTCTTCCCTGCAGAGATTTGATAATATATAAAATATATTCTTTCAAAAGCAAAAGGTGTGACTCAGCCTATTTAAACCTGACTCAAAGGATGATGGTGCGTCCACAAACACTACATCTTCTCCTTCACGTCATCTCCGCTGATCTCCACTCTGTATTCTTGCGTCTTTGCACCTTTTAGTAGACAGTGATGAGAGAATCCTGCACACACATCTTAGCTGTTGTTCCCTTATGGAAACGAAGAATCGCAGCTCACATGCAAACTGGACCATAGTTTGTGTAGCGAAAGGTTCGTTTTCATACGGTTTGGTTTGTTCTTTTATCATAGTTCAGTTATCCACCCTTAATACTGTCAGTGTGCCTTTGAGCAAGGCGCTGCACCTGCTTCTGTTGAGAGGAGCTGCTTAGAAAACTGTGGTTGTTGTGGGGAGCATCCAGTGAAGGGTGTGTGTAAGAGTGAGCAGTGGAAAACAGAGACTACAAGCGATCCATCCACTAACAGCACAATTATGAGTCGATCTGAGTGGAAAAATGACCGCGGATGATAAAAGGTGCAGCTCTAAAGCCACTCAAACATTATTTGCCTCAATTATGAAGTTGGAAGTCTTCCCTCGACTAAAAGGGAGGGAAAGCTTTTAGGCTGCTGCCAGTGTCTCATTACACGAGCGGGGCAACCCTGGCATCTCCAGAGAACCCAGTAACCTACATTTCTCCTCCATCTTCTGTTACAGAGAGAGAGAGAGAGAGAGAGAGAGAGAGAGAGGACGGAGGAGTCAGGGAGGTGTTAGCTGATGAAACACATCTAACCTGCAGCTGTAACGTTGGAGTGGAAGGATGCAAACAATAAAACCACCTGAGGGTTCAACTGTCCTCTCTGTTTACAACAACAACCAAACAGAAATGCGCTCATGACATTTACTCGTCCTCGTGCTCAGAACGTGAGCCCTGAAGGTGGGAAGAAGCAAAGTAAACTCAAGCGTGTGTTGACAACAAACACCAGTTAAGCGTCTTAATAACAGCAAAGAACTCACTTACAGCGTTACAAAGAAAACACTTATCAGCGCACTGTAGCTGTTTTTATCCAGAGTATGAACACAAGAGATCATAACCAGATTTTCCTGTGGATTTTTCAGGAAATGGGGCTTTCCCCAAGTATGTGGGCCTTTTTTTTTATAAAAGCCAGAAGGAAGCCCCGCGATCAAACATGAGAGGAAAATGTCAGTATGCAAATGAGAGTGAATGGACACACCCTGTAGCTATAGGTCTCGATACAAGATAAAGATTCCTACCTTTAGACATCTAAATGTCTCAAACAGCTTATCTGAGGTAAGCTGCAAGCCATCTGTAAATCACAGATGTAACATCTTTGCTGCATGACCTTTATGTTTTCCATCCATCCATCTTCAACCGCTTGTCCCTGTGGGGGTCACGGGGGGGCTGGAGCTGGTCCCAGCTGACATCGGGCGTGAGGCGGGGTACACCTATCTATCACAGGGCACATAGAGACGAACAGAGACAGACAACCATTCACACCTACGGGTGATTTAGAGTCATCAATGAACGTCTTTGGACTGTGGGAGGAAACCGGAGAACCCGGAGAAAACCCACGCAGACACGGGGACAACATGCAAACTCCACACACCCTTTATGTTCAATTTAATATAAAGTGGCGGCTTAAACCGGGCCATACGTCACATTGAGGCGCCGGCTGCATCGTTGTAATAATGCAGAAATCCTCTAGGCGGCAGTAGAAGTTACACACAATAGCTTTAAAACAAATTTTCCATTGAGAGAAAAACCTTGGGTGGCGTTCTTTTCTCTCAATGACGAAAAAAAAAGTTGTTTTGAACGAGTTGTGGCATCGTTTGCTGCGTCATCCTCAACTGCCAGTAGCTCCTCACAAGAGGCTGATTGGCCGGACGACTTCTAGCCGAAGCACAAACGCATCACCTGGAGCCTGACAAGATGGCTTTTCTTGTGACATGTGAACACGATATTCAGCTGATCTCATGTAATGCTCGTAAAGGCCCACCCCTCCTGTCTTTAGACTGTTGTGAGTTATAGTTTTTGCCTTGTGCTGACATCCTTTTTTAGCCTTTTTTATGTGGGAAATAAACTGGCTGTAATTCCACTAACAGTGTAACTAAAATGTCGGATGCATAGGGAGTGATGGGGGTTGGGGAGGCGATGACGCGACAGTGAAAACCTACTTTATAGACACGGAAACGGCATGTAGGTCAGGACAGGGTGAAGGGGTTTGTGCGTGGCTCTTATAGATTCAGACGTATTTCCTGCACTGGAAACATTTCCAGTTGGAAGACCCTTCCAGACCTGCAGCGTAAATGTTTAAGACTCTCTAAGCTTCTGTATCCGTCCTCAAGAGAAGAGATATCTGTCTTTACAATCAGCTTCTTGGTTTAAGACGAGCGTTCAGCTGCCTCGTCTTTCCTAAATCTGTGTGTAACGTTTGGAGCGAAGGGTGATGTGAATGTGAGGTGGTGCAACAGAGCCGCAGCTGCTGGACTTCATTTCATTTACCAAGCTTATTTATTTTACAGTCTTAGTGTTACGCATATTTTTGTGTTTCTGCAGGGTGTCAGTGTGTGCAAAACTGAGAAGAGAGAGAGAGAGTGTGTGTGTGTGTGTGTGTGGGGGGGGGGGATGTGTGGAGGAGAGTGCATATGAATGTTAAAGTATGTGTGTGTATTTCTGGAACTGTGTCACTTGCACACTTACACATGCACGGTCTGAACGTGGGATAATAATAGATAAACAGAGAAGATAAAAAGCAGCTTGTGGTTTAAAAACAAACATTTCTACTTTAATGTGAAAACTAAGTTCACGTCTGACTTTGTCTGTGTGTGTCTGTAGATTTCTCCAAAAATAGCCTGAGCAAATGCCTCATTTGCATATTAAAACATGCAATTTCTATTAGTTTTAAAAGAAAATGGACCGTATGAATTTAACTATATAATATAATATTCATTCATTCATCTTCAACCGCTCGTCCCTGTCGGGGTCGCGGGGGGCTGGAGCCGATCCCAGCTGACATCGGGCGTGAGGCGGGGTACACCCTGGACAGGACGCCAGTCTATCGCAGGGCTATAATATAATATAATTCATTTAAACAGAGGGTTTTGTTCTTTCATAGCCTGATTTATAGAACGCTGTATTCCTAAATATATGTAGAAAGTTCATTTCTATATAGCTGTTGACAGTATTTTCTGATTCATGGGGTGAAAAAAAGATATATCTGTAACCTTTGACTCTAAAACATCAACAAACTGAAACAAGAATTATGTACCTGCTTTATTTTTATGTTCACATTTTTGTTCTGCAAATGTATGAAAATGATCACATGTTTAATAAGATAATGCTTCATAAATGTCTTCATGTAATCATGTCAGCTGGGATCGGCTCCAGCCCCCCACGACCCCGACAGGGACAAGCGGTTGACGATAAATGAATGAATGAATGAATGAATAATCAATCAGTTATTTAGTTTTACTCTATTCACCTGTAGTGTCTTCCTAACTCCCGTGCTCCTGTGAAAATGTTCTAAAATAAATGTTCCCTCAGTCGGAGCGGAAATGGATCTTTTTCTTAATTACAAATAATTTCCACAAACAAAACGAAATCGCTGCAAACCGTTTCAGTCGCCCTCAAATTCCTTCCTGACACCAACAGATGAAGTGTCTTTGCTATTTACATGTGAAATACTGATTACACCCAGATGTGAGCAGCGATGTGGCATCGATTATCGCGCTGGTTAAAGACGGTCGGGGTCATTTTTCTGTCCTCCTGTCATCTTTTTCCACTGCACTGGTCGTTTGAAGCAGAAGAAAGAGATGTTCAAACGTAAGTCTAGTTTTCTGTGATGGCTGCGGACAGATGTGAGAAGGGATTTGTGTTTTTTACGGTCTGTGGGAAAAATAGCTAAACTTTTCCACTCCTCTTTTTTTAACGTCTGTTGAATGAAAATGTGACATGTAGTGGAAATTCACAGCTGAGTGTGTGTGTGTGTGTGTGTGTTTGTGTGTGTTTGTGTGTGTGTGAGGTAAATAAAATGCAGTTCTGAAAGAGGGAAAATTAATTTAATGTAATTACTGCAAGAGACAGTTGGACAGGGAGGTTTCCTGGCAGCACCTTTTGGGCTGAGTCAGCGAGTCAGACTTGTTGTGGCGGCAGCAGGTAGCGGCCCAAGCTGACGTTGGCGCCGTCACAAACCACCCAGGGGTTGACACACAGGCGACACCTTTCTAACACTGCCAACAACCTGCAGTGTGGAATCTACTTTATGCAAGCTGCTGGTGAAACTTTTAAGTCTGCGCCTCGTTATGAAGCAGGTCTCCCCTAAATGAAATATAGGTGACACTCTCACAGATTGATATCTAACAAGTTGCACAACTCCTGTGTTTTTGAGTTTAAGGCCAAGAGATAAACTAGATCTGAAGCCATTTTTTAGATGCACCATGTGAGCTGATTATAAACATAAAAGTTACTTTGATTAGTTTTTGAGACAGAAAGGAGCCAGTTGAGGTGGTTCAGGATCATCTAGTAAGGATGAACCCTGGGCGCCTCCCTAGGGAGGTGTTCCAGGCACGTCCAGCTGGGAGGAGGCCTCGGGGAAGACCCAGGACCAGGTGGAGAGATTAGATCTCCACACTGGCCTGGGAACGCCTCGGGATCCCCCAGTTAGAGCTGGTTAATGTGGCCCGGGAAAGGGAAGTTTGGGGTCCCCTGCTAAAGCTGCTGCCCCCGCGACCCGACCCCGGAAAAGAGGCTGAAGATGAGATGAGATGATGAGATGACTTTTTGAGACAGGGCTCTTTTGCAAAACATTGTAAGAATCCTGTTAAAAGCTCTTAAGGTCTGAAGTTTGATCATATTCACTGAAGCCGACACTTTGCTCCAGTAGAAAAACATAGATATTGGTTTTAGGAAAATATAGACACGCCTCTACATGCATCCAGAGCTTCTTGTTTGTTTTGCAAAAATCCACCGTGCCCGTATCATTCTGTCCACTCAGCGCAGTTCACAGTTCATTCATACGCCACAGATCCCCCTACCCGCCTGCGCATGTTCACATAAACACGCCTCAAGCTAGGCATATGCTAAAAGACGTTAGCAATTGCTATCTATGAGTAATTTAGCCAGCCTACCTGCATGTAACGTGTACTGTGTACTCCATGCTGTTTGATCGATGAGAGAAGACACAGGAATCTGGTGCACGCGCACTGACGAGCACTCGATGGAAGAAAAAGCGGTGTAGCTCGGTGGTAGAGGGGGAGGGGTGTGAGAGTTGTAAACATTCAAAATTTGACTGAGTCAACGCGATCTGCCAGACTTGCCGACTGCAGCTTTAATTCAGGAGTGCTTGAAGTTTTGTGTGTCAAATTGCTAACTATAGCTAACAGCATTAGCATTACGACAGAGCTTAGGATTCATGACACTCACAAGCTGCCTTTGATGTAGTCTGATGCAGTAAATGTATGCTTTTGAACGTGAAAGCATTCAAATGGACTGCAGATGGTTCAAGTATAATGCATGCATTTCATGTCACATTTGCGGGCCGCACTTTGAGTAACTGTCTTATTGATATTTTAATGTAGTCGTGCATATTCAAAGACAAATTTGCAATGAATTAAATGACCACAAATCAAACGTGAACTCAATCTGCTGCTCTGTCCAAATGCACAAAAATCCAACTACAAACACTCTTAAAGCTCGCTAATTAACACGCTATATCTGCTTTATTTCCCCCTGCTTCCAGTGTTTATGCTAAGCTACATTTATGCTAAGCTGCCAGCTTCATATTTAGGGGACAGATATGAGAGTTATGTGACATCCAACTCTAGGCAAAAATTAGCAAAGTGTAGAACTATCCTTTTGAAAGAGTGATGCATTTGAGATCAGCTGTTATTCAGAAGTCACGTATTGCTTTCCATAAATGCACAAAGGCATGGGTTTGAGTGTAACTTTGGATGATTCCTCTTTATCTGTTTCCGACATTAAACCATCAAAACAAAGCAGGAGTCTCTCACAACAGTGACGCTTCCCAAATTCGCTCGGTAAGCCCGCGGAGTGATTCCACTGGTAACATCCAGTGTTTCCCAGGCGTGTCCAGCGCCCGCTCAGGCGTGGAGGCTATTGTGATGATATTACATTTTTACATAATATGGACTGTGTGTTTACATTGACCTCGATTTCCATTCAGGCTGGAATGTGGAAAATGAATACATTAGGCTGCTGAAGCGATAAGCTGCATTGTTTCAGTATTTAGACGAGTGTGAAGCCAGAAAATATGTGTTACAGGTGATTCTTCTTTAGCTGGAACATTTATTTATAGAGAAAGTACGGAAATAAACGCGAGAGGAGGGAAAAGCTGCTTTCCTTCTAGACAAGGTGAGTCAGAAGTAATGGAAAGAGAGAGAGAGAGAGAGAGAGAGAGCGAGAGAGCAAACACGAGGAGCTATGTGAACAGATGAGTTTTGAACTCACACTGGAGAGGGTAGAGAGAGAGACGCTGCCACCCTGACTGCACTCTGGTTGTTATTCAGCCTCTCTGGACGGCTCTGCCTGCCCGCTGAGCATGAATGTCCATGAAACCTCCCAACAGCTGCTGGTTTTTCTGTTCATGTGAATGAGAGTTTGGGGATTTTCCAACCAAGAGTGAGCTTTTAGATGTACGGAGGAAAGATTGCGTCAAAATGTGTTTCGTGATCAACAAATACAAACATTATTTACAAATATGTGTGAAGAAATATATATATATATATTATAATATATATATTTCCATCTTCAAGTTCAGTAATCTAATAACATTTGCTTTTGAAAGCTTCATTTGCATATAAATGTCTTAAAATATTATGTTTTGAGACTCTTTTCACAGCCTCTGATCCTTAAATGTTAAAATGTTGCGTTTAAAGGTCCTATTCTGCTGATCTTCAGGTTCATACATGTATTTTGGGTTTCTACTAGAACACGTTAACATGCTTTAATGTTCAAAAAACACATCATTCCCCTCAGAGAGCGTGTCCCTTCATTCCCCCCCTCCTAAAAGAGTCCAGTCTGTTCCATCATTGCAGCTGGAAAATGACTGTAACGGCGCTGTAGCAGCACTTTCTACCATTAGATATTATAGTTGTGACATCAAAACCGTACAGGAAGTCCTGACGGTTCGTCTAAACGAACAGTTACTGAATGCGGACTGTGTGCATTTCTCTGTGGATTCTGTGTTTCTTGAAGTGCGAAATCTAAATGTAGAATACACGTTAATTCAACTCTACGGGGGAATTGTTGGGTCTCTGTAAATCATGAATAGGTCACAGAGTGTGGTCTTTACCTACTCTGTAAAGTGTCCTGAGATAACTGTTGTTATGATTTGGCACTGTAAATACATTTTAATTAAATGGAATTGAATTGAAATTAAATTAAATTGAATTTAACTGATGTATTATTTGTAAAATAGTTTTACCCTTCTCAGTGGCTGCACTTGTGAAACAAACACATTTTAAACCTCGTTTGTATTTGTGGCTCATGAAACACAGATTCGTCACCAGCGCTGAGACTAATTTATCTCTGTAAACATGATCTGAGAGCAAAGCTGTTGAACGTATCTGTAAAGTGTGACTGTGTACTTATGTGTGTGACTGTGTGAATATATCCGCAGGTTTAGTTTTAGTTTAAAAGGAGTGCTAAAACTAAAAAATGTAGGCAGAAAAATCCAGGTTTTATACGAGCAAAACAAGAAACAAACTCAGGATGACACGAAACAAAGTGTTTGAGGCAACATACGTGTGTGTGTGTGTGTGTGTGTGTGTGTGTGTGTGTGTTTAGTTTTAGTTTAAAAGGAGGACTAAAACTAAAAAATGTAGGCAGAAAATCCAGGTTTTATACGTGCAAAACAAGAAACAAACTCAGGATGACACGAAATAAAGTGTTTGAGGCAACGTGTGTGTGTGTGTGTGTGTGTATGTGTGTGTGTGTGTGTGTGTGTGTGTGTGTGTGTGTGTGTTTAGTTTTAGTTTAAAAGGAGGACTAAAACTAAAAAATGTAGGCAGAAAAATCCAGGTTTTATACGTGCAAAACAAGAAACAAACTAAGGATGACACGAAACAAAGTGTGTGAGGCAACATATCTGTGTGTGTGTGTGTGTGTGTGTGTGTGTGTGTGTGTGTGTGTGTGTGTGTAGCTGCAGCAGTGTTGAACATCAGGACCCCAGACGTCTCTGCCTGCATGTCACGTAGGCGTCCTCCGTGCCCGCCTGCTTCTGTTGCTGCTTCCACATTTCTTTCTCTGCAGGCGTCTGACAGGGACGCCTATAGACCGGGAAAAAAAAAGCCTAGTCTGCTCCCCCTGTTGCCATGGCGACGTGGTCTCCTCTGTTTCCATGGTTATAAAAGGCGAGGAGAAGCAATGGCGGCGGGGGTGAGAGAGACCCTAAGAGTATAAAAGGGGGGCAGAACAAACAGTGAAAGAGAGAGAGAGAGTGTCAGAATTTTAATTTGGAGGGGGAGAAAAGAGGAGGGAGTCTGTGAAAGGAAAGAGAGAGAGAGGAGGGAATGATTGAGTAAAAAAGTAATGAAGAGAAGAAAGAAATGGAGTCGGGGAATGAGCGGGGGAGGAGGTAATGGGGGAGTGGAGGAAAGAGGGCAAGGTTCAAAGAGGAGGGGGAAAGAAATGATGACTTTGAGGGGCGACGGAGGTCAAAAAGAGAAAGAGAAAGAGGGATAAAGATGAAAACTGGGAAAAGAGAAATGGTTCGAAGGGAGAAAAACAAACTGCAGATGAGGTTGGAGTCAATAAAAAAGAGGATGATCTTGGTTGAAAGAAAGATAAAGAAAGGTATTTGATGAGGAGAAAGGGTGAAAGGCGAAAAAGAGGCAGAAAGAAATACACTGAAGGAAAGAGAGAGAGGAGAGAAGTGTGTGATTTAAGCTACAAGTCTTCAGTTTAAAGTCAATCATATTTAACATTTTATTGCAACAAATAAAGCGTTCAGCATGAAGCTAGATTATAAATATGTTTGACACATGCTGATTTACTTTTGGGAACTTGGAGACACAACAAAAAAAAAAAGAACGATCAAAATTGGAGAAGCAGAAGCCGACATTTTGTTTTTTAGTCCCTCGTTTGGGTCAAACTGCAAACACACTGGATCCTACAGTGTTATAATGCATCAGACTTTTCCCTGCTCTCACCAAGACCCCCCCCCCACACACACACACCACCACAGTGAGTCGGTCAGTTCTCCGAGTGTCCACTAGGGGCAGGTTTCATAACAGAGCAGTTTCTCATTGACCCCCATGTTAAACAGGCCGTTTACACAGCATCATTAAACCTGTTTAAGGTCTGGGACATTAAAACATTATAGTCTGCATGTTTAGGTCATATCTCCATGACAACACTGAGGGGGGTGGATTGAAATAAACACTTTAGGAAAGAGAGGGGAGAGACGTGTGTTATTTAAGCTACAAGTCTTCGGTTTATTATATTTAACATTTTATTGCATCAAATAAAGCTTTTAGCATGAAGCTAGAGTCTAAATATTTTTGACACACGCTGATTTACTTTTGCACTCAAAGTTTGTGAACTTGGAGGAAAAAAAAGAACGATCAAAATTGGAGAAACAGAAGCCGACAATTTGTTTTTTAGTCCCTCGTTTGGGTCAAACTGCAAACACACTGGATCCTACAGTTCTCATAATGCATCAGACTTTTCCCTGCTCACACCAAGTCCCAACAACAGCCACTTCCTGGTTGATCCAAACAGGAAGTGCCAAAAACCGTCAGTTCTCTGAGTGTCCACTAGGGGCAGGTTTCATAACAGAGCAGTTTCTCATTGACCCCCATGTTAAACAGGCCGTTTACACAGCATCATTAAACCTGTTTAAGGACAAAAGAACATTCTGGTCTGTGTGTTTAGGTCATATCTCCATGACAACACTGAGGGGGGTGGATTTTTTGTACCAGGCTTGTTTTATTTTATTGGAGGTTAAAGTTTATGAATAATTAGGGGCGTGGCCTCTTGAGTGACAGCTAGCCTCTGGCCCTCACTTCTCCTCGGAGGTAAACGTCAGTCAGATGGACGTACGCCCCTCCCCTCAACGTCACATACATGCCCTTTTTTGGTCCGAGGAAATGAGGCGGAGTCAAAGTCTGACAAGATGGTGACTCCCGTAGGTGAGGACGATTGGATCAAATTTAGAGGACGGACCTCGACGGAGACGCTACGTCCATTTTTATACAGTCTATGGCTCAAACTCCACGCCCAAGTTTGTTTTACGAGTAAAATAGAAATCCTCCAATCCAAGTCCTGATACCCGAGTGATGTCACTTGAGTACTTCCTGATGATGATTGCATATTAAACCCTGACAGAGCGGGTCATTTTGATGAACACACTCGCTCTACATTATCCTGCTTTTTATTAAAATAAATCAGTAATTTGTATTAATGTAAAATATGTGGAATGCCCCTTTAAGATAGACGTAAAGTAGCAATTTAAAAAAATTTTTTTTTATAATACTGCAACTAAATTTAGAGTGTAAAGAGATAACTGAACATGTTAAAATATATATATTTACATATAAATATAAAATATAATGGAACATAAATGTGACTTTGGGGCGACACGGTGGAGTGGTGGTCAGCACTGTTGCCTCACAACAAGAGGGTTCCTGGTTAGAATCCCGGCTGGGGCCCTTCTGTGTGGAGTTTGCATGTTCTCCCCGTGTCTGCGTGGGTTTTCTCCGGGTTCTCCGGTTTCCTCCCAAAGTCCAAAGACGTGCAGGTGTTCGGTTCATTGATGACTCTAAATCACCCGTAGGTGTGAATGGTCGTCTGTCTCTGTTCGTCTCTATGTGTCCTGTGATAGACTGGCGTCCTGTCCAAGGTGTCCCCCGCCTCACGCCCGATCTCAGCTTGGATCGGCTCCAGCCCCCCGCGACCCCGACAGGGACAAGCTGTTGAAGATGAATGAATGAATGTGACTTTTTTTGTAAGAGACGGGTAGATAATCTAAATCCTGTTTAGAGTCTTTTATGAATTCAAAGATAAACCAAAGTAGATTCATTCATACCAGATACTCGTGTTTCAGGCTGTAGACGTAAAGTAAAATACTGATAAAGTTCACGGACTGAACATTAATAATTATTGTTAATTAATGAACCACAGACTTTGCTTACGTGTTCATTCACTCTGATTTTATACACACGCATTATTCTGAGGCTTGGTTTAAATGTGTATGTTGACATTTTGTAGTATAATTGAGTTTGCAGTTAGAGGTCAAAGGTCGACTTTACTAAGATTCTTATCATGCAGCCACATAACACACTAATTCAAGTCACACACAGTTTATAATAATTTCATTCAGTCTCTCGCCCATTCCTGGTTATTTAGGGCGCTGAGCTGCTTTATTAGGCTGTAATTCAAACAAAAATGCAGACTTGGATAATCAGATCACACTGCTTGACGTTTTGGCTCTTTTGTAGCCGGGCAGTGAGCCGAACAACATCGAGGGCCGAGACAAAAAGGGTCAGAAATGGGACGTTCAATGTCTGAGGTTGATGTTCGGGGAGTGTTTTTTGGCAACGTGGAGCTGCTGAGGCGTAGGTCGGGCTGATGTGTGGAGGACTGTATGTCCCTTTGGCTCACAGAGCACATTCACTGTGCAGCTGGACTCTGCATGACACAACAGAGCAGACACACAACAACCACACACATCCACATGTGCGTGTGTGTGTGTACACAAACAGGAGGACACACACTGCAGAAAGGAACCAGTGAGCGACAGATCGAGAGAAAGAGATGACTCAGTTTAGTGTCAGGTCAGTGTTCAGCCACACTTTAATACTCAGTCACACATTAGACTGGATTTATTATTATTTAAGTTACCAAAAAGATGAAAAGACAACATGCAAATGGATCGATTCATCGATTAATAACTACAACTCCATGTCCGCTCTGCCCCGTCACTGCCTATGTTCAAAAAGCACCTCAAAACATTTCTTTTCACCAAGTCCTTTGACCCCTAACCCCCCACCCCCCAATTGTTAATCGACCTTGGGTACCATGAAAGGCGCTATATAAGTTTAATGAAATGCTACATCTCAATACATCTCTGTAATTATAGTTGCATTATCAATATTTGTATGCTTATCATGTCAATTCTTTATGTTTTTCTTTGTTTTGATGTGTTTTTCAGTACAACCATTGACTTCCACATCTCTTATTAGTGTTATTTTATTCATGCATCTTCCCCCACATTCGCTCTCTCTCTCTCTGACTCCGTCCATCCTTTGCTCATCTGCCTCTCTGTAGGTCTATTATTGTCTGTCTACATAGCTGATGGTGTTTAGGGAGGATAGGGAATGAGTAGCGACTTCACCTGTGTTTGTTAAATGTAAGAATTTCAATTTAAAAAAGGAAATTAGTGATTCAGCGTTGAAAAAACATAAAAAAACGACCAATTCAGACCAAAACTAGACCTAAAGAACATGAACAAAAGAAAGTTGTGCACTCAGATTCTACTGCAATTCCCATTGTCCACCACTAGATGGAGATGTGAAGGTTTCACACAGGTTGAGTCTTTCGCTTGTGCTCTGACACCTCTTCCTTATTTCTCTTTATACCAGTGAACTGGAAAACTTTGACTGTTTGTATAGAGAGCAAAATGTGTTTGTGCTTTTTCAGTCGTCTCATCTTCTGCAGCACTGGGAATGAAATGCAGGCAACTGGGACCTTCAGACCAGGGTCACAACAACCTCCCTCTTGTTTGCATGACGTGTGCGTGTGTGTGTGTGTGTGTGTGTGTGTGTGTGTGTGTGTGTGTGTGTGTGTGTGTGTGTGTGTGTGTGTGTGTGTGTGTGTGTGTGTGTGTGTGTGTGTGTGTGTGCATGTGTGTGTTAGTGTGTGTGTGTGTGTGTGTGGCCTTTTTTGCTTTCATTATGAACATTTTGAACCCCCGACTTGTATTGTGATCGGAAAGTGTGTGTGTGTGTGTGTGTGTGTGTGTTGTGTGTGTGTGTGTGTGTGTGATTTTGGATTCCCCAAGGTGTCTGTTTGTATTTCCACTGGAGTGTGGCTAACGTAATGTGTGTGTCCTGAAATGAGGGGTGAGTCCGGCTGTAGAGACACAAAGACGACATAAAAGAATAATGACAGGCTGGAAGAGAGAAAGAAAGGAATGAATATCTGCATGGAGTCGTTTCCATCATTTAACTTTGGATGCTTAATCAATGGTAATAAATGTGAACTTGCTCAATGACTTGAAACCATCATTTAAGATCTTTGATGGTTATAAATTTAAACCACATTTCCCATAAACCCACGGACGGATTATGAGACATGTAAGAGGCCCTATGTAGGAACAAGAGCCCCAAGAGTCTACATTTAGCCCTGTTGTAGTCATTCTGCTTCTCTTTGTGGTCGTCTTATGTCCATTTTTAGTTTTTTTATTTATCTTTGTGATTGTTTTGCATCTATGTGATTGTTTTGCATCTCTTTGTGGTGGTTTTACATCAATTTTTAATCATTTTGATCTAGTTTTAAAGATCTGTGGGTTTATTGGTCCGTTAACAAGACTCACACTTAGATTTGAATATTTTGCCCACAACTGCCTGATTCACTCAGCCTTTAGATGGCAGTATGCTCCATTAATTCACCTCATCCACAACCAGAACTTCCTTGCAGTTGTGTTGACCTCCCTTAATACTTTGTAGAGTAGCCTTTATGTTCGTACAGGCTAATATAAGTTGGTTAAGTTTGTTTTTCAATAAGAGGTAAGGTAACTTTCTGATAAGGGCTCTTATAATGCGTTGCATCCATATTAATGTATATTTCCAGACATATGTTTGAGGGAGAAAGGGTATCACCGAGGCGTGCCCACCACCTGGGGGCGCTGCAGCTCCATTTCCCGCCGGTAGCCCCGTAAAGCTGACCCCCCTCCCCTCCGGCTCTTGAAATTCCTGTGGCGGAGCTTCCTGGCGTGGCCGGTAGAGAGGGATGGAAGACAGCCACTGCAGGGAAAACCGAGAAACCTGAGCAGGAGAGGGACACACACACTCACACACTCACACGGAGGCAGACACCAGTACAGCAAAAGCCTGGGAGAGAAGCGGCCATTGCGGCTGGGAAGCATGCTGGGAGCTCGGGCGGCTCGCCTCGGATCCACAGGACGCCGACACAGCCTCGGATAGGAAGCGCAAGGAGTCCGGATACGGTTTCGCCTGGAGCTCCGCCGGTTTTTGGGGACGGAAGCAGACACACTGCCCCCCCTCTACGGACACTCATACCCCCTCCCTCCCTCTCCCACACAGGAGGCTCAAACAGCAGCAGTCGCCGGGTGGAAGCCGGAGACAAACACACCGAGCGATGCGACTGTGTGTCCCCGCACACATACGCACGAACACCGCGGTAATGGAGAGATAGCGTTTGGTGTAACCTCCATCCAAGCAGCCTTTAATGTCCTATATTTTTCCATAAAAACGCGCTTTTGTATTCCCTTCAGAAGGATTATCTAACCCCGATTGGAAGTGAGCTCCTGGGCTTTTTTATTAGTGTGCGTCAATGCATCACAGTCACTAGTTTGACGCGCACGGTGCTGTTGGGTCGGACACCGAGGAGAGGAGAGCAAGGAGCCGGGGCTGGGGGATTGACGTGCAGCAGCAGAGGACCGGGTCACTGCGGTAGTCTGCAGGCCGACCCCCCTCTCCCTCTCTCCTCCCAAGCCCGCTTGCAGAGCCACCATGGCCGGGTTCATACCGGGTCTGCTGCCGACAAACCATTCCCAGGAGAAGGAGTTCGCCCAGGCGTACGAGGATGTGCTGGAGAGATACAAAGGTAAAGGGGGAGATCTGCTGTGATGGTGCACATAATCCTAATTTTCTTTGGTAGCATGCATTCAGATATGAAAGTTTGAATAGTTAAGCTGTGAATAAACAGATCATTTACTAAAGTCACAGGACCAGCTTCACTCTGTTGCCCATTCCCATGTCCCTGTGGGGATATTAGTTCTGTGTCAGGGGATGAAAGCAATGGGGTTGGAAAACAAATCAGACACATCTGAGAGTGTGGATTGATCTTCTGGCAAACTGCCAGTGTCATAATCTGGATTGTTTCATTTTTGATATATTGGATAAACAAACAAAACAGTGTTTCTAGCTCTGCCACATCCTTGCCCTCCCATCTGTAGTGGGTAGGGGGCACATTGCACTGCCCTGACTCCCTTGTAATCACTTGTGTGCTTTTGAGACACCAGAGGAAGCACTTTTATGAAGTCCCCCTGCTCGCCAGCATCAGGGAATTTCACCCACACGGCCTCATGTTTCGCCGTGTGTTTGCTGTTTGCCCTGTAAACATTGGAGCTGCTGCTCTGCAAGTCAGCGGAAAGGTTGAGTTTGTCTGCGATGGGGTGATTTAACACACATTTAAGGTGAAACAACAAAGTGGCGCTGTGTTATGTTACTGCAGATCTCTTTCTGTGTGTGTGTGTGTGTCTCTTATTGTTACCCCTGTTCGCACCAGCATTCAGACTTGTTTTATAATCCCACTGACAGGGGCGCTTTAAAAATGAATGCCTCTACTGCCATTGACTGTGGTAGGGAGGGGGGTGGGGAGTGTGTGTGTGTGTGTGAGGGAGAGGGAGAGGATGGGGGTGAGGAGGACAGCCGATAGACCAGGGTCACATCTGTGATGCTGGTGCTGATGAAAAGGAGGTGGTTTTTAATTATTGATTATTATAATGAAACTGAACTCCTCGGGGTTTTGGTCTTGGCTTGTGTGTGTTGCTGTGTGTGTGTGTGTGTTGCTGTGTGTGTGTGTTATTGAGAGACAGGTGGAGAAAGACAACTGGGATGTGAGGAGGTTCATCAGCACTTGTGTAATCCATCTGTACAGCACCCTCGTGTAACCACAGAGGCAGAAGCCCTTTGGGAGACGCTCTCGGTGACAGTTTGTTGCGTCTTTGCCATGGCAACGCTTTGCCCGGGTCTTGTGCTTTCCAGGCCCTGAAATAAGCTTTGTATTGTAGGAAAGTGAAAACAAGTGGTGATATCTGGACCACATCTAGGCCAAAATGTGCAGACAGCTTGTGTGTGTCTCCACAGTCCTGCAAGATATAAATAACAGAAAACACTTTAATTGGAAAACGTTCTGATAAACACTTTATTGTTCTACGTGACAAATTACACCCATAACTCAAACTGGTTCAAACAAGACGCTGTCTGTATTTATTAGCAGTCGGGGATTTGTTTTTATACGTCTGGCGTTAATAGCTATCCATCCATCTTTAACCGCTCGTCCCTATCAGGGTCGTGGGGGGCTGGAGCAGATCCCAGCTAGCGCTCTCGCAGACAAACATTCACACCTACGGGCAATTTAGAGTCATCAGTTAACCACCTGCATGTGTTTGGACTGTGGGAGGAAGCCGGAGAACCCGGAGAGAACCCACGCAGACACGGGGAGAACACACAGAAGGGCCCAAGCCGGGATTTGAACCAGGAACCAGAGCCTCTAGCTGTGAGGCATCAGTGCTAACCACCCATTAATAGCTAGTAATGTTAAAATGACTTTTAAATGGTGAAGGTGTTCTTGAACAGGACTTCCCGTCCCTTCCCCTTCCTCTCTTTCTCTCTCGCTGTAAATCCAGACTAGGTTCACGTCAGCGCGCAGACGACCGTAGTCCATTTCTCAGGCCTGTAGCGAGCGATTGCTGTCCATTAAAGCGCCATTTGTCGGTTTGTAACCGCAGTTAAGTTTTATCTGACGGCAGAATTGTTTCCTTTGAGGGCGTGAGAGGTGGTGTTGCCAATGCGGGAGGCGATCAAAGGAAGAAGGGAACTGAAGCACATTGATTTAGGAAGAGCTGGACGTGCGCCTCTCTGGGCCTCTTAGACATCTCAAACTGATCACAGGGCAGCACTCCAGCTCTGGCATCGGTGATGGCCACATAAGCACTGCGGGTCCTTTTATTTGGCAGGTGCAATCAATGTATAGGAAGTTACTTTGTGAGGGTCTGAGTCAACGGATGTTTGGATAACGCTGCTGATTTATCATCACTTTGCTCTTTACGAGTCTCTGAATTGGTTAAACCCAAAAGCCAGAAGACTCTTTCATTGGTTACTGTTTTCATTTTAATTTGCCTTTTAGACTTGAAACGACTTCTAATTCCTTATAGTACGCACTATAACTTAAGACACGCGGATCATCTTTTTTCCCACACTCCCAGAATACTTAAAGAAAAGTCGTTGTGCATTTTAATTCAAAGCTCAGACTGGAACGATCTCCTGAGGTCGACTACGTCTCTCCATGGTTTCAAAGCGTTGCCACTTTATTTGCAAACCCCTTGTTCTTGCTCCTGATTTATTTTCCTTTTTGTTTTTTATTTCATTTCTTTATTTATCTATTTATCACTCTTGTATTTCATATATTTATCTCATAAAGCTGTGCCTCTGTAACCTTTCTGCTCTTTTAGCATAGATATCACTGAACTCACTGTGAGGTTGAGTTTTGGCCATCTGGAGATCAGCTCGGGTTAGCAGAGTCTTGTGTGTGTGACTGTGTTTGTGTGCATGTATAAGTCCTGTTTTGTGTCTCACTGTAGATGCTCTGTTTTGACTTTGTATTATGTTATATTCCGTTATATGGAACTAAGATGATTCATCTCAAGGAGCTATCCTGAATAAATAAAGTCTAAATTCTATTTAAGTCGGCGTTCTCGCCCCTTTCCACTCCCACGCTATCTGTGTTGCAAGGGCACCGTCGCTGCAGAATGTTTCCCCCCCTTTTTAAATATGTTTACTCGTGCAGCAGAGACCTATGAGAGCTGTGGAGATAGTCTGCAAACGCTAGACTAAACATGTGGCGCAGGAATGAGAGAGCCATCCAAAACCTGTAAAACAAAATATGTATATCTGCACCGAAGATGTGTTTATGTGCTGCATTTGTTGCTCTACAACATCATTACAGGTGCTATACTCTCAAACCAGTGATTTATTTCATCATCAGTGATTGAGTAATGTCAAATACCGTATTACAGTAGAGTCACGTACAGTTTAGACTATGAGAAATAGATGTTTTCTTGTAAATTATTTATACATTGATACGTTTTCTATAGATGAGTGGATTAACTCATTTAATTGATTCTACCCGTGTTATTCCACCGGAGGAATAAGTGGTACTAGACGGGGATTAGTTTGCAAATAGGTCCATTTGTGTTTTGTTTTTTAAATGTAGAGAGGGCAGTTCAGGTCATTTCCGTATATACTCCTCTGTAAATTAAATACTTAACAAATGAAAAGAGCTTCAGTGCAAAATGAAGATAATGTGCAAAGATAAGAACGTAAAGCTGCATTTAAATGACACAAATATCACCGTGATGCTATCTGGCTGCTGGTTTTTCAAAGTTTGCAATAGAAACAACATTAGTTTTGACCGTATTTTGACCCTAATAGAGTCGATAAAGTGAGCATCTACTGCAGTCGTCTCACCGGTGAAGCAGGAGATTATATGAGGGACACGAGCCACCAAACGACAGCCCCAAGCGCTCTGTGTTACAGTATGATATGCATAGATTAAAGTTATATTTTCCAGCGCTGTAAGGCTGCAGGTTTTCCCTCCTGTGTTCTGTCAACACCACCCTCACATCTCGTCTCCTTCGACAGTGTTATAATGAGGGTGGAACCCTACAGGAGCTGCTCTGTGTCCTCTGGAGCCTCTCCACCTCAATAGGACGTGTGCTGCTGCAGTATGTCGCTGTCTAATGATGTTTTGCCCTTTTGAAGAGGATGTTAGCAACAATAGCACGCACGCTGTCTCGGATGATATCGAGTCCCCATCATTCGTTCACTTCCCCTCTCTGGCCCTTCCTTCCTCGGTCGTCTGGATCGTTGTCATTTTTCATAAGCAGCAGTGAACTTGACCCCATAAGTCACTATTTTATACAGTACAGACCAAACGTTTGGACACACCTTCTCATTCAATGAGTTTCCTTTCTTTCTTCATGACTATTGACATTGTAGATTCACACTGAAGGCATCAAAACTATGAATTAGCACATGTGGAAATATGTACTTAACAAAAAAATGTAAATACGCCTGATATTCTAGTTCCTTCACAGTAGCCACCGTTTGCTCTGATGACTGCTTCGCACATACTCTGCGTTCTCTCGATGAGCTTCAGGAGGTCGTCACCTGAAATGGTTTTCACTCCACAGGTGAGCCCTGTCTGCTTCAATAGGTGGGATTTCTTGCCTTAAAAATGGGGTCTGGACCCTCAGTTGTGTTGTGCAGAAGTCAGGTGGATACACAGCTGATAGTCTCGCTGAATAGACTGTTGGAATTTGTATTATGGCACGAGCGGCCGACATTACTTTAAGAAATAAAGGTCAGTCAGTAGGAAAATTGGGAAAACTTTGGAAGTATCCCCAAGTGCATCTACGATTTTCATAGTCATGAAAATCGGGGCGACTGTGGATCAGTGTCAGAGTGGGTCGTCCTCCATTTGAAATATTGGCGGTTCGACCACCAGCTCCCTCGGTCCACATGTCAAAGTGTCCTTGGGCAAGATATGGGTGTGTAAATGTGGTGTGAAGGGTTACATTAGATTAGGTTAGATGGTGTGTAGATGTCCACTGCCATCAGTGTGAATGTCTGTGTGAACGGGTGAATGTGACAAACACTGTGAAAGCGCCGTGAGTAGTCAGAAGACTAGAAAGGCGCTACATAGGTACAAGTCCATTTACCATGAAAATAAAGAAAACTGTCCAAACTTTTGCCCTTTACTGTACGTATATGCGTGTTTTCCCTACTCTCAGCTAGTGTGTGAGTCACTTGTAGCCTTTGCTGGAAAGAAAAGACGCTGAAATGTGAACTTGGCGTCCTGCTTGTGGCATCACTTGACTGAAACCGGAGCGGGGGGGGGGGGGGGGGGGGGGACATTTGATCCAGCTTAAATAATTCACCAGGGTGGTAGGGTGTTTGTGCTGGTGTGTAACTGCTGTGCAACAATGACAGGATATCTAAAGCCTATATGGAAAAACACCGGGGCCTGAGTCACACACAGTCTGAGTCAGTGGAAAACCAGATGGTTCAGGGACGACCGACTGCAACACTCGCATCATATTTACTCAGGGAGCTCCATGATTATTGTGTAGCATGCAACACTGTATGGATCGGCTCCTCGGCTCTTTTTATTCCTTTGTAATCCTAATTGGATGAGTATAATGACATCGACATAAGCTTAAGAGGATTTTATAAGTTACATTGAACGTGACCGGCACACAGCAGTCCAAAAACCCGTTCAGAGCCAAATATAAGTCAGGAAACATGCGAGGAAACCGAACAATCGGACATTTAGAAGAACAAGGTGGTCAGGAAACCCACGGTCATAACTTTGCCCTTTACAATTATAGACTCTAGAAAATGGGTCTGAGCGGTCTGGGTGTGTGTGTTGGAGCTGCAACGTTGTCAACTATTATAATATTATTAAACGCCAACTATTTTGATAATCGCTTCATCATTTTGAGTCATTTTTTAGGATAAAATTGTCTGATTGCAGCTTTTTAAATGTGAATATTCTCTGGTTTCTTGCTTCGTGTGTGACAGTAAACTGAATATCTTCGAGAGGAGGCGTTTGAGGACGTCCTCTTGAGCTTTGGGAAACACTAGTCGACGATTTCTCACCATTTAATGACATTTTATGCCCAAACAAGTAATTAGTAATCATGAAAACAATCGACAAGGAATTAATCGTTAGTTGCAGACCTTATATATTTATACAGGAGTATATTCATTTTGTTCTCAAGATCAAATCTGTTTCAATTCAGTTTTGCAAAACATAATCCTGCTCAGTCTGGATATGCTCGGGTCAAGTGAGCCGTCAGTATCCTGTGTCGAGTCAAGTGTGTGTGGACTTGGTAATGTGTGTGTGTGTGTGTATGTGTGTTTAGTTAGAGGGATTCAAAATTGTTGCAAACCTTTGGCCGAGGATGGCATCACGATGTTCTTTCTGTAAACTTAACACCTCTAACTCATCAGTCTGCAGGCCGTGCCAGGCAGCTCAGTGCGCCTGCTGCCCTCTGTGTGTGTGTGTGTGTGTGTGTGTGTGTGTGTGTGTGTGTGTGTGTGTGTGTGTGTGTGTGTGTGTGTGTGTGTGTGTGTGTGTGTGTGTGTGTGTGTGTGTGTGTGTGTGTGTGTGTGTGTGTGTGTGTGTGTGTGTGTGTGTGTGTGTGTGTGTGTGTGTGTGTGTGTGTGTGTGTGTGTGTGTGTGTGTGTGTGTGTGTGTGTGTGTGTGTGTGTGTGTGTGTGGACCCTCTAAGCTGCTATGTAGCAATGAAGCAAAGGACACATTCTTTGAGACCTTTTTCTGCTCGTCAGGATTAATGTTTTATTGTGCACACACTCTTTAAATGTAACACATGTACACGCTCATACAGACATTTAAACACTATTTGGTTTTTAAGATGATCGTACTCTTCAAACCAAATCCAAATGAGGGCATTTTCTCTATGCAGCAGACTTGAACCCAATAAAGCTCAGTCTCGGTCTTTGGCTTCACCTCCATCACTGTGACCTGCAGACTGGAGCTGCTGCTGTTGACGGCCGGACCTCCAGATGCAGTGAGTTTGCTGGGTAGGGCTGCACCGGGACAGTTGCCTTCAGTGCAGATACAACTGCAGATTATAAAAATAAAGTTTCTCACAACGAGAGGGTTCCAGGTTCGCATCCCGGCCTGGGCCTTTCTGTTTGGAGTTTGCATGTTCTCCCTGTGTCTGCGTGGGTTTTCTCCGGGTGCTCCGGTTTCCTCCCACAGTCCAAAGACGTGCACGTGTTAGGTTCATTGATGACTCTAAATCACCCGTAGGTGTGAATGGTTGTCTGTCTCTGTTCGTCTCTATGTGTCCTGTGATAGACTGGTGTCCTGTCCAGGGTGTTTCCCGCCTCACGCCCAATGTCAGCTGGGATCGGCTCCAGCACCCCCCGCGACCCCGACCCCGGGATAAGCGGTTGAAGATGAATGAATGAATAAATGTTAATCATCGTGTCTATAAATGCTATCCACACATTCCTCTGTGCCATATTGAAATGGCTTGTTTCGTCTGATCAATGGTTCAGTAGTTAAATGGTTTCAGATCAGCCGACTTATTGATTTATCAAGTAATCGTTTCATCTTTAACACGTCTCAGTGCTGAATCCAACAGCCTTTTTCATGATTCATCTGGACCGGGGAGGGTCTGCATGGCTGAGATTAATATCATGATATTAAAGCTGGGGTGGGAAGTTTATTTTTGGCGTTGTTGGGCAAAAATTCCTTACTCATCTTTCATCAAATTGTAATTCAAGTCTGCACCTCCTCTTGGCTCTGCTGTGAGAGGAGATTTTAGCCAATCGCAGGTTAGTTCAGAGAGTGAGAGCGTTCCCATTGGCTCATGTCCGAGAGGCTTTTCACCTACTTCAGCTTTAAGGACATATGACGTAGATTGGTATGGAAATTGTTAACAAACTCGCATAAATTACAATCAAACTGATATTCACTTCAATGAGCTATGTTTCACTGTTACACCAAAAAAACCCATCTTGTTGGCTTTTAATTGTAAATTTGTACGAACACGATCTGATCACGCATGCATCGTACAGTAAATGTAAAGTTGAGGTGAATTATGGCAAACCCTGCAGACTCAGAGGTCTGTGACCTAGTAAGTCAGACAGGAAGTGCACAGAGCGTCAGGAAGGGTTGGGACTTGAGTGTTTGCTGACGTGCTGCATTTTCATGGGATACAGGAAGTTTCGGACCAGTGCGTGCCGGCTCTTCCTGTCTCTCCAGATCTGCGTGAGTGTGTTTGTACCCGTCTCTCTGATTCTCCACACACGGTGGACGTACAAAGGCTGCCTGTGCTTTTCCAACCAGCCCATGAAACCTGTTGGAGTGTATCTGTTGCTGCTTTGACTATATAACATCTTTAACATCGGCCTCTCTCTCTCTCTCTCTCATGTGTCCTGTCTTTGTGTCTGAGCAACGTCACGCTTCTGGACTCATGTGACCCCGTTAGAAGTAAAATTAGCCCTTCGAGTGATTGAGATTAGATGATGGGCAGAGTGTGGAAATGTGCTCTTCGCTTCTGCAGCTGGCTATTGAACGAGCGATCTCTGACACTGGAGGAAATGAGAGGGAGAAGAGATGGAGAAGGAGATAAAAATGTAGAGATGCAGAGGGATGGTCTCAGGAGAGGAGAGGAGGGGATGGGGAGGAGAAAGAGATGGATTGTTTAATGGAAGAGCAAACAACTGAACTGAAGATCAGAAAAGAGAGAGTAGAGAGTGTAAGTGCAGAGTGAAAGAGTGAAAGAGATGAAGATAGACAGTGAGAGAGGAGAGAGGAGAGAGGAGGGAGGCAGACATGCTATCGGCCCGTCCCGCAGTTGGATCATTACAGCTGGATTTTTCCACGTGGCCTAGTTTCCCCTTTCAAATCCCTCGCTCCTGCTCTCCACTCACGGTCGAGTTCTGCCCGCAAGAATACAACCTCCTCCTCCTCCTCCTCTTCCTCCTCCTCCTCCTCCTCCTCCTCCTCCTCCTCCTCCTCCTCCTCCTTCTTCTTCTTCTCCTTCTCCTTCTCCTTCTCCTTCTTCTCCTCCTCCTCCTCCTCCTCCAGTCACATCTTCGCTGTCACGTCAGGAGCTGCAAATAAAGCGCTATAATGACTTTCATTATCAGTCTGAATACGTTACATGTACAGTTATGAGACTGACACCAGTATTAAAAATACCACTGATGTTGCATCAGATGCTGGTATCGTTGTCACCACGTATATTCTGTAAGTCTGGACAGTTTGGGTGTAAACTGCTATTTGACTGGTCGGTGGAGGAAAGGTGGTAATTCTACTTTCCTAAGGGTTGTAATTGTGCTTTGTCATGAAACTCATACTATTAATAATCTCATTGGTGCTCCCTGCTGCTGTTAAAGGCAGTTTCATTTGCCCGTCTCCATCTTCATTCTCTGTCTTCGTTTCCCTTCTCTCTATCGATTATCCCCTCTCCCTCCCTCCTCTCTGCATTTTCCTCACATTCTCACTTGCTGATTTGATTATCTCTTAATTCTTCCTCCTCTCCCTCCCCGCCTCCTCCCTTCCCCGATGCTCCCGGTGGCAGCGCCTGACTGTGTCGGCAGGCAAAAGCAAACGCTGACCGAGCTTGAAAGCTTGCACTGCTGTTGGTAGTAGGAGAGGGGAAGACGGGGCCAGGGGAAGCCTTCTGGGAAATCAAACGCTCCCAGAGCTCGGGGCTCCGCTGGGAGGCCTCTCCTCCCTGCTGGGACTAAATGTGTGCTATTAATGCATTATAAAAGGACAGAAACACCCTAAGAACTGTATGGGAAAGGACTTCAGGAGCAGGGCTTCAACTACAAACAAAATACAAAAGTGTTTATTGTTGATTTTAATAGTTTCAGGCATATTTACAATGACTGCATGCAAAATAAACGACACCACAGAGTCTAAACAGAAAATAAGTCTGTTTATAGAGTCGTCCAGCCGCTGTATATCAGCTAGAAAGATGAATACTGTGGTCAAAATGAGATCCCTCGGGCATTCCTCTGCATTCTCCACGTTTATATCCTCACATGCAGTAAATCTGTGATGTCTTTCCTTCCTTTTCTCCCCCTCTGTTCTCCCCCCTCTGACTGTTCGCTCCCCTCTTTAGCACTCTTACATAACCAGCACCCAGCTGATTTTGAGTAAAATGATCAATGAGCTTCATTGTGTGTGCGCGTGCGTGCGTGTGTGCGTGCGCAGCCAGCAAGTGTGAAATATTTGCCCCGATGTCTAAATGTGTGTGTTGGTGCATATTTGCGTGTGTGTGTGTGTGTAACAGTGGCCCTCTCTTCTGTCAGCGGCGCACAGTGGCTGTATTCATGGCGGACTGTAACAGTGAGGGGCCGTGTGGCTCGGCCCACATCTTTTTAAAACTTTGCTCCAGCGTTGCGTGGCAGCTGTTTGTTCCCTCTCTGTTGGTGCGTCCTGGAGGTTCAATGTAATCGCTGGAAGAGAGGGGGAGGAATCTCACGCTGCGTGTTTGCCTGTCTGCATTCATTTGAAGGAAAACAAAAATAGGTCAAGAATATCAGTAGATGTTGCCATGCGGAATATCTGTGTGTGTGTGTTGTGTGTGTGTGTGTGTGTGTGTGTGTGTTGTGTGTGTGTGTGTGTGTTAGTGTGTGCACGCTTTGCAGCATCCTTGGAGCTGCGCCGCGACTTTGCATCGATAATAAGGCTCCACAAGGATACAGAGGGAGGCACACGCTGCTGTTGCTTTGACCTTTGGCCACATATACACACACACACTGACACACACACACACACACACACACACACACACACACACACACACACACACACACACACACACACACACACACACACACACACACACACACACACACACACACACACACACACACACACACACACACACACACACGTAGTCTCAGGCTAAAGGCTACATTTGAAAAGATCTTCCTATCCGTTATTTTCACACTCCGCCAGCATTAAAAACGTCAGAGTGGATCAAATGTTCGGCTTTTTGAGATCGAAGCGTGAAACTGAGCCCTTGGAAAACAATGACACGAGCTGCTCGGATGTGTCTCGAGGCTTTTTTGTAGTTGAGTTATGAAGCCAACTTTCTGTTGCCGCTCACTCACCCTGTGAAATGTCAGTCGGGCCAATTACGCGGCACAGACGTTGTCATCATCATGCGTTAATGTTTATTCTGTCAGTGCAGCAGGGCAGGACTCACAGTTCACCTGGCGAACAGATTCTGCGTATGAATGTAGGAGCTGTAGGCAACGGGACGAGATTACAGCAGCAGAAGCAGTCTGGTTTCCATTTGTAGTCCGAGTAGTATTGACCAATCACGTTCGAGCTGGATTTGGTTGCATGCAGGGAGAATCACAAAACACATCGGCTGTTGTGCGATTTGGCTTTTCTTAAGCTTTTTATCGTTGTTGATCTGAATTCAAATGACTGTCGCCCGGAAGAGGAAGTCTTGGCCCGGATGCTGCCTGGCTTTACCAGAATACAAGAAATATGAACCGTTGCCCCCCAGAGGCTACATTGTTGTCAGATAACTTGGCTTCCAACATGACAAATAACTATTTTCAGAGAATTAAATCGTGAGATCAGCTGTTTTAAAACCCATTCAAGGTGATCAGAGAGAGCAGGAGAAGATCAGCTGAGACTCTGCAGAGTAACCGGACGTTTGCCGTGAAGCAGTTTAGTTGTTTTCCTTCTGAAAGAGGTCGAAAAAACTGTAACTGTAACTATAACTGTTTTCATATCAGTGTCTCAGTGTGGATGGAGAGTCTAAAAACCGAACACAAGTGTGGATGTGTGTTATTTTCACCACTCACAGGTGTTTTCAGATTTAGCTGCCCTATTGTGAATGAAGCCTCGTCGACTAGAGTTCATCTCTTCACATCTCTTGTCTGTGTGTGCGTGTGTGTGTGTACGTGTACGTGTGTGTGTGTGTGTGTGTGTGGAAGGCAGAAGAGCTGTCAAGATAAAGTAAGACGATGGCGAGAGACGGTTAATAAATTAATCATGGACGCTGCTCTCAAAGCAATATAGGGGACAGTGGTTAGTCTGCAGTCAGCATCGATTGCACTGCTGGAGACACACACACACACACACACACACACACACACACACACACACACACGTAGTCCCCTATAGGGCATCATCTGTCTGAAGGCTATACCTCACCCTCACCCTCTCTCTCTCTCTCTCTTCTTCTGTAATCCCTTTTCCTCTCCTCGCTTGCACAATGAGAATCAGCCGTCGGCCTTTAGAGAAACTTCTTCTGGTGCTAATTCACAGATTAGCTCTTTTCTGTCTCTTTGAACCAAACTGTGCGCCGAGGTGGAGCTGCCAATTCTGTCTTTGAGGACCCATCTCACTCTCTGACTCTCCTTCATTTCTTATCCTCCCTTTTCTTCCTTTAGCTTTCTTCTCATTACACTTTTTTCTTATTCCCTTTCGTCTGTTTGTTGACGCCCGTTGTCCCGTTCAGAAGAACTTTTCTTTCTGTCTTAATCGTTCACCTCTTTGGTTTCTCCCCTTTATGCTCTTCCTGTTAATTTCCTAATGAAGGCAGGAAGCCGCTGTCTGTTAAAGAAGGTAAATCTATACCTCCCCTTGTCTCTCCATCATTCCGTCATTCAGATAGATGTTATTCCATCAGTCTCTTCAGGTTGAAGGTGGAGGGATGGGCAGCTATAGGCCTCTATCTGTTTATGTGCATGTAAGGTATTCCAGGGACGTGCACAGACATCTGAAATAATGACTTTACGCAGGAGGATTAAAACCCCTAAAGGCCTGACCGTAGAGGAAGGCACAGATAAATAGGCAATAAAACTATAATCACAAGGACGACGGCACGATGATGATCAGATGGAATAACATTGATTCTTTTACTGTCTTTTTGTTTTGGTGTAAATCAGTTTCTTAACACATCTGTATCCAGAATCAGGAGAAAGGCGTCCGCGGTGGTTGTGTCTGTTGACGCCCCAGGCTGCTAATGTGGGAGGTTTGACTGTTTTCGAGTCATGCTGAGTTGTTGAAACATGAAGAAGTTGTTGCTTTTTTTTGCAAGATAAGGAATTAATCGCTGCAGGAGGGATACACTTTTATGGTGAAATGAACAACTTAACAGTTTAAACTAGGCCGCAGTAGTTCACAGCGTGTCACTGTTTACCTTCTGGATGTTGCGGTGATATGAAGTAGTTACTGGATGTAACTCCAGTTCTATGAGTCTTCATTCATTCATCCATCTTCAATTGCTCGTCCCTGTCCGGGTCGCGGGGGGCTGGAGCTGATCCCAGCTGACATCGGGCGTGAGGCGGGGTCCACCCTGGACAGGACGCCAGTCTATCACAGGGCACATAGAGACGAACAGAGACAGACAACCATTCACACCTACGGGCAATTTTGTGGAGTCATCAATGAACCAAACACCTGCACGTCTTTGGACTGTGGGAGGAAACCGGAGAACCCGGAGAAAACCCACGCAGACACGGGGAGATCATGCAAACTCCACACAGAAGGGCCCCAGCCGGGATTCAAACCGTTCACACCTACAAGCAATTTTTAGAGTCGTCAATTAACCGAACACGTGCATTTCAATATAAAGTAGGCGACATGTTTTATGTGCAGGACCAAAAGAATACTTGTGTGGCTTTTTTCCTTCCGTAGTGTCCAATAATGAATTCCCTGTTTTAATATCGCGCTATTGTGATATATACACTGGAGATCAAAGTTAGAGAACAGTAACCATTTGTTTCAGAAGAGGAGATTTAAACAATGCTTACTTCGGGCTATAAGAATCAAACATGAACAGGAAGTGTAGAGGCCACAGCTTTGAATGACTTCAGCACATCTGCGCCCACAGGACATCACTAGTGTCTCACACTGCTCTGGTTTGATCTTGGTCCGTTCTTCTTCAGACTCTTCCACAGTTCAGTAACTGCAGTGGGTTTCTTACACATTACTTTGTTGCCAAGGGTTTTCCAGAGATTCTCTATGGGTTTTAGATCTGTATCCTATTTTAGAGAAGCCGTTTTTATTTTATTAACCATTTAAGTATCAAAGGAAGGCAGGGTCAACAGCCACACACCGCTTTTTCGTCCATGCCTCCTAATAACTGTGTGAACTGTCAGGCCCGTCCGATTGCACGTGCGTTACTTTTCTCAAATCCCGTCAGATGAAAAGATGTGCTGAGTGGCTGTGAGTGTCGACCCCGGCTTGTGACTGTGAGAGAGGCAGGGTGACTTTTAATCTGCTCCAATTCCTTCAGCCTGTGACTCTCAGCTGACTGCACACTCACTGTGGGACACTAGGTCACACACTGGAGCTGGGCCACTTAGCAGGTACACACACACACACACGCACACACGCACACACACACACACACGCAGACACGCACACACACACACGCACACACACAGACAATATCCAGTGTTTAAATGACGCACATGACTCAACAACAATCCAGTGTTTCCCGACCTCGAGGCCTGAACCCTCCAAGAGGTCGAGAGGTCAATGTAAAGAGACGTTTCCTTCCCAGGAAATCTTCTAATTGTTTTTGTTTTTTTAACCTTATAAATACCCAGATACTATTTCCCCTTTTCGGCCACTAAACCCTTTTCTTACTGGACAGAAACCCCACTAACACCCACTAACATCTGGCTTTTGTCTTCAGTTGGAAAAGGTTCCAGTGGGCATTTGTGCCTGGTACAAATGTCTCTGCAGGAGTCACAGGTATTTATCAGCTCCAGCTCTCATCGGCACTGCAGGAAGCACCACACCCGGTCTGACACGCCAATTTTTGTCTCTTTTCCGATGCGATGCTATGAGGCCTGTCACCTCCGTCTGTAAATCCTGCCACACCTGTCTCCATGCAAGCAGCGCTCGAACATCGCTCCAAATAAGTCGACACCAAGTATTCAATTCAATTCAATTTTATTTATAGTGCCAAATCATAACAAGAGTTATCTCAGGACACTTTACAGAGTAGGTAAAGACCACACTCTATGACTTATTTATGATTTACATAGACCCAATAATTCCCCCGTAGAGTACGGTGGCGTTGAAAACCTTCACTATAACAGAACGTCAGACAGACCCAGCTCTGTGGAGGACGCACATCTGTCTGCACCGGAGAGAGGAAGAAAAGGAGAGAGAGAGGGAGAGAGAGAGACTGAATAAGTAACATTAGAAAGAGAAGTAACCAGTAATATTTTCACTGGGCACCACGCTGCTTTCTACTCTTTACTATTCCTATTATTATATTCCTATTCCTCGTGACGCCGGTCGTGACGCATCAGGACAAAAAAGACAGAAAGGCGCACTTTTACTCAAACAATCACTCTCGGTGGTTGACTCTGTCAAAAGTTATGAGCACAGAGATACGCAACCAAGTGTTGACATTACTTCGCTTTGAACGATCACCAGCCAAAAAAAGTTGGAAACCCCACAATTCATTGTTTCGATGACAATTGTTTAAAGTTGTTTATTGGGCAAAAATGCCGAGCAGCTTCTGAGGGCGCACTCACACTGTCCTTCCACACCTCGCCAAAACCGTTTTTTCGGGTCAAGCCTAGTGCGTTTGACCAGTGTGAGTGCACCCGCCTGAGAGAGGTGGGCTTTTGTAGAGCGCGTTTGCACATGTACGAACACGAGCGTGCGCGCGTGTACGAGCACAAGCACGACGCCTACGGCGGTTCTGACGTCATTTCCTGTGCGCCTGTTGGGACATAGAAAAAAGGGACCATGCGCGGACATTTAAAACAATGGCGGCAGAAGGTTCACGTGAGTGTTTACTGCAGATTTGGTCGATGAAAAGATTCAAAAACAGTCGACAAGACGCACAAAAACTCTGAGGTCTACGGAAAGATTTGTAAACAAAGAGACGCATCGCGATGAAGTCATCAATGCGTGTGACATGTTACGACGTGATGACGTATAGGCAGCAAGAAGCATTCACCGAGGCCCAGGTAGTGTGAGTACAAACGGGCCTGGAGGGGGGGACAAGTACCCTAAAGCACGGGGCACGGTGCGGAAGGACAGTGTGAGTGCACCCTGATTCCTGATTTTTACATCATGACATTTCATTGAATATATTTCAGTTTAGGAAAAAAACAAGTAAACAGTCATGATCATTCGTTGCAGCCATCATAATAGAATCTGCGTTGAGTGTGTCTGTCCCTCACATTCCTCCGTCCGCTTTTCCCAGAGTATTGTTTACACTCCGAGCTGCACAAGCCTCATATGTCTCTCTGTGCGTCTGCACCCGTGCTCGTGAGGTGCTGTCAGGATTTGCCATTCAAATCAGGCTGGGAGGGTAATCTGGTCCATCCTGGCGATACGTCACACAGATGGCTCCCCCCAGCAGGGACCGAGCCCTAATCCCATTCATCCACTTTACTACACCAACCAGGACACCCCCTTGTCACAGTGGGCCGGTCCGTTCCCCTCACATCTCTGCGGTGTCGGGCCTGTACCACCGCTGCGGCTGCTGCGGGGGGGTTTACTGCGGCTCTTATGTAATGCAGCGTGGCACTGACATCACGGAGAGGCAGGCGGCAACGTGGCCTTTGATTTGATTTAACGGAAAGCTGATCGTCTTTCTAAAAGATATAAAAAGATGCTGAAGTTTAACCGAATTACAAGAGTTGAATCTCTTCTTCTTGCGTTCACATTCAGATGAATTCTACACCTGCCGCTCTGACAGTAAACAGTCCTCTGCCGTGCCGCACTCGCTCACAATCGTGTTTTAAGGGTCCTCTTAAACGCCGTTTTTGTGTCAGCGGTAATATCCTGCTCCTCTCCCTCCTCCCCCCTCAGAGAGCCTCAGGGATCTTTTTAGGTGCTGGATAACAACTTGGTGACAGGAAAGGTTCACTTTTTTATTAGTGTTTCCGTTAAAGTCTCTCTTAAATCTTAAAGGCTTAAAGACAGAAAGCTAGTTTCTTTAAAGGGGTCATCTTGTAAAATATTTCCAGTAGTTTCACTGCCAAGGCCGATGGTCTGGAGGGCCGGGTGAAGGCAAGACCTTACGTTCCATTACGTTCATGTACAGCACTCAGAATAAATGCATTCACTCGTGAAGATTTGTGCAAGAATCACGCAGGTACATAAAAAGGATTAAATGAGCATTTTAGCTTTATTTATTTATTTAATATCTGTATTTTATTGGTTCATGGACCACGATGCAGTCTGAACAGGTGGATAGTCTGTCAGGTTTCTGCTGATGTCAGTCAAGACCAGTTCCACCCTGATTACCCTGATAACCTTAGCCTAACCTTAGCCTAACCTTAGCCTAACCTTAACCTAACCTTAGCCTAACCTTAGCCATACCATAGCCTAACCTTAGCTTAACCTAACCTTAACCTAACCTTAACCTAACCTTAGCCTAACCATAGCCTAACCGTAGCCTAACGTTAGTCTAACCTTAACCAAACCCTAGCCTAACCTTAGCCTCACCTTAGCCTAAACTTAGCCTAACCTTAACCTTACCTTAGCCTAACCTTAACCTAACCTTATCCTAACCTTAACCTAACTTTAGCCTAACTTTAGCCTAACTTTAGCCTAACCTTATCCTAACCTTAACCTAACCTTAACCTAACTTTAACCTAACCTTAACCTAACCTTAACCTAACCTTAACCTAACCTTATCCTAACCTTATCCTAACCTTAGCCTAAACTTAACCTAACCTTAGCCTAACCTTAGCCTAACCTTAGCCTAACCTTAGCCTAAACTTAGCCTAAACTTAGCCTTACCTTAACCTCAGAAAATCTGATGTGAAATATTTCAAGTTCCTATTTTGCACTAGGCTTCACCCCGTGGTCATTTCATATAAACTGTTTATCTATTGAATTACCAGAGAAGATGCTATATTGTGTTGTAAATGGTTATCGGGATATCAAATTACCTTTATCGGGATAGAAGATTTTGCTCTACGATCAACCAATCAGAGGTGGGTCACACCTTCGCCCGTCCCTCTGCACCATCCATTCAAGCATCAACCCTTTTAAATAGGAGAATATTTGAATTTCAGCTTTTTCCGTCACAGTTGTTTACCATTGACTCCCATTGTGTAGCAGCCAGAACCATAAAAATCAAACTGATGCTTCACCATTCAACATTTGAGAGATTCAGCCCTTAACAGTTGAAGCTTGGGCAGAATATCCCGACAGTTGCTCGTGTGATCGGTGCAGATTGTTTTTAGATGTCAGGAGCCGACTGTCCCCGCCCTGACCCCTCTGCAGATCCCTCTGTGTGGTCCTGTGAGTGTAAACACTTCTGATCCGTCATCTTATTTTTATCTGTCCTTGATGAAACCCCTTTCATACCATTCTCCTGACACACTCTCTCCCTCCCTCCCTCCCTCCTCTGTTCATTCTTGCCGTTCCAAAGACCAAAAACGGCGAGGGCAGGTTTGAGTCGTTCATATTTCTCATATTTGAGTTTTTCTTTCATCCCCATTTTCGGTTATCTTCATCTCAGCCTTGTGTTTCACTCCAGGTCATTTTCCTACTCTTGCTCTTCTTTTCTCTTTCTATCATTCCCTCCTGCTCTCTCTCTTTATCTTTACTAGGTCAGTAGTCAGAGCTCTTGTTAATCTCGCACAGCTCCTTCTCCTAACAGGCTTTGCTCCTAATTGAGAAACTCTAAAATTACCATCCTGCGGGCACGGCTGCCTGTGTGAGCGTGAGCGTCTTTCAGGGGTGTGTGTTAGTGTATGTTAGTGTGCGTTAGTGTGCGTTAGTTTGTGTTAGTGTGAATATGTGTGTGTTTTCTGTCTCATTTACATTATTGCATCCTTTTTATTATTTTAATTATTGTTGAGGTAATCTTCTGCTCAACGTCAGAACGTCTTTCAGGTGTGTGCGTTAGTGTGAATGTGTGTGTTTTCTGTCTTTCTTTAACATTAGACATTTACATTATTGCATCCTCTTTATTATTATAATTATTGTTGAGGTAGTCAGCTGCTCGACGTCAGCTGTTGATTAATTGAATAATTCATTTTTTCCTTTGAGCTCAAACCGTGAACGTTCGCATCATCAGCAGATACATAATTTCACACACGACAGAAGTTTTAAACACTTCAAAGCATCGATCACAAGAACATCGCCGTAACACTGACCTCATCACGGGAATGCTCTTATTTGGTATTCATACAGGATCAGATCACAAATGTATTGATTCTGCTGAGTGTGTGTGTGTGTGTGTGTGTGTGTGTGTGTGTGTTTGAAGTCAGCGATCAGACCTGATTGCTCCGGGGCCCGATCAATAAGCACGTCAGCGAGATGAGATGTTCAGTGAGAGCCTTTAATTATTTCAGGTTGGATAAAACAGAGCGACAATTGAAAGAAGTTGCAGAAATAAAACTTCTAAATTCAGTTTTTCTGCAGCAAAAAAAGTCTATTTCATACCGTTTCCATAATATTGTTTTCAAGCCTTTATTTTATAGGAATGACAGGAAATGGGGTGAGAGAGAGGGGGAGACATGCAGAAAAGGGCTGCAGGTCAGAGTCAAACCTGCGGCCGCTGACTCAAGGACCTTCAGCCTCTGTACATGGGGCGACTGCTTCAAACCACTGTTCCACCGACCGCCCCAATGCTGGGTTTTATGTTTTTAACAGGATAACGTTCAAAATTAAAAAAGCAGTTTGCTCTAAATACTCTGATAAATGATGATGATGGTGCATGTGCATGTGCATGTGTGTGTGTGCGTTCATTTAAACAATGCCAGATAATCTTCCCCTCTGTCGCCTGTTTTTAATGCAGCCACATGCTCACACACTATATATACAGGTATATACAGTATATATTATACACACACACATATATATATATATATATATATATATATATATATATACACATTATATTATATTACACATTATATTATATTATATTATACATTATGGATACATGCAGTATACTGTATATACTGATATACATTATGTCTGTGATTGTGTGTGAATGCACTGATCATTTTGTTAAGTATGTCAGTGTGTGAGAGACCTGGCCCGTCCCACTCTCTGTGACCTGCTCCATCTGTCAGCGGATCTTTGCACCCTTTAATCACCAGACGTCACCCACGGAGCCGTGCACAGACCCCCGCTCTGTTTGATGCCCAGCTTCAACGTCTTTTATGCTTCTCCTTTTGATGCCCAGTTCATATTTTGGCCAAGTTGATATTATTTTTTGCGGGATCGCTCTCTTATGTCACGTTTCTCCAGCCTTTGACAGGTTAACAGTCTTCTGGGCGACGTCACTTAACAACGGAAGTTTATTTAATAACTTTGTGGTCTATAGAACAAACAAAACATGCCATCATTCAGGGAAGAAGGGATAATAAAAGAGGGGCATAGAGAGAGAGAGGGGGGGGTGCTGCTCTCCTCCGTGTTTGCAGGTCTCCTGGATTTCCCGTCTGTCACCCCTCTTTTGCTAATCCTGATCACTCCCTCCCTCCCGCCATCGTAGTCTGACATTTCCTCACCCTGCCTCTTCTCTTTTTTTAATCTGAGCGTTAGATCAGACAATAACATTCCTGGAGGGGGAGGGGTGCATGGATGGATGGATGGATGGATGGAGGGGTGGGGGGATGGATGGAGGGATGGATGGATGGATGGGTGGAGGCAGGGAGGGATCATGGACACCAGCTCTTAGAGGTGTGAAGGGGATTCAGATGAAGGAGATGGATCGGCAAGATTATAAATCATGTTTGTGCAGCACCTTGACACGATATTGCAAACTTATGTAGAGCTGCAATGATTAGTCAATAAGTTGAGCCTCAAAAAATCTACTATTTGATCGTTTTATAAGAAAATATGAAGATTTTCCTGCTTCCATGTGTTAGTTATTGTAATAGTAAACTGAATATCATTGGATTTTGCAAAAACAAGACATTTAAATTCTCTTGTTAGACTCAAAGAAACTATTTTCCAACATTTTATAAACTAAACAATCAAATCCATACTGAAAAGAATTCGTTTTACAGGTAAACTAAGTGTTTGGCATCGTCGCCGTGCTTCATTTAACTTTACTGCAACATATTTAGGTTTTGGTGAGACATTTTTTCACATTACGTTATAGTTTTAAACCTCTAGAGTGAAACAGGAAAATACACAGACGCAGAGATGACGGAGGAGAAGCAGCAGCATCCCCTCTGCAGCACAAAACAGTGTTCTGAGAAACAGCCGTCTAAGCAACACGATGAAATATGTCCATCATTACTGTGGTTTGGTGGCAACATCGCCCACAATAATACTCCAAACTACATTTCTTGTTGAGCACGCTGCGTCTCTAACAGTCACTTCTACCTGTCACAGTGTTGGCTGGAGGTTTGTCACGTTATTAGTGACCTTGTCAGACACTTAAGGAGCGAGTCATGAGCAGCTTCTGCAGGACAAAGAACACCGCTAAATCGTTTGTTGAGATGGTTTTAAGACCCAAACAAATCACACTTTGTTGGTAGGAAGAAGTCGCTGTGGGTGACAGACAACATGCAGGACAATGAAACTGGAGGAATACTACCCTAGATAAAAACACAATTGTAATCAAGTTCATCAGGATGAGCTGATAAAGTCCAACACGTTTCAGATGACGGAAGACTTGAGCTCACAGCAGCAAGTCTTACCAGTAAAACAGGACGCTCAGGAGAGAGCGACGGCTCATTGTTGGTGACTTACACCCTGAGGAGACAACGGCTATTATCAGCAGTCTGCTTTGAATTAGAGCTGAAGGCTGCTGTGTGTGCGCGCGTGTGTGTGTGCGTGCGCCAGTCAGCCAGCAGTGACGCAGCAAAGTGAAAGTGAGGCTGCAAGAACATTCCTGACATAACAAAGATGATGGAGGGAGGAGGAGGAGGGGGAGAGGAAGTCGGGACTGTTTTCGTCTACATTGAAGAGTCAGTGTGAAGTCTGGGCTGGGAAAAGACACATTTACTCACAAACACACAGTTTTGTAACAAAGTTTGTGAGGACATTGGACTGAACCTTTTATACCTCTTCATAATCCTGTCGATCTGCGGACTCTAACACGTAGAAAAATGCACGCAGACATCCTTTCCAAACTGCTGCATCCACAGCTGCTCTCCCCAGAGCTCCGCTTCTGTTTCTCATTTGGGCTTAATGTGTCTCGACTCCAGCAGTCATCACGCAGTACTCTGCTCTGTGTCTGTCTGCAGGCCGCAGCTTTCATGTGCACACGTTGATGATGGGCCGATACGTGTTCTGGACACGCAGCACTTCCTTTAACATGCACAGTCGCTCAAAAGAAAATCAAAAAGCATTTTCAGATTGCGGTGTCTTCCGTGGTCATTTCTAGAGTAGTGAGCAAAACACCTGCCATGACATAGTTGCATCCCCAGTCATTTGCTGACAGCTAGCTATTTGGGACCAGTTACATCGCTGATGCTTTAAATCAGTTTGCAATGTAACGGTCTGAGGTTTCCCTCCTTTATCTGTTCTTGAATGTACCGTATGTATGAGTTCTCTTTCTGCCTCTTTGCTGTGCTCCTCTGACTCGTCCTGACTTTTTGTTTCCCTACATGTATTCGCATATACGCACACACGCGCGCACACCTTTTTTATCGTCTTTAACTTTGACCCACTTTCCAGTCTCCAGTCTTGGGAAACAGGCTTCTTCCTGATGATTTATGTAATGATGTGGAGGCTCTCTCTCTCTCTTTATGGCAGCCGGAGCTGACTCCAGGTATCTGTCAGTCATCCGCGTACTCTTTCGTCACAACTGCTGACTGGGTTTCCTCTGCGAATACATGTAGACGGGTAGAAGAATAAACTTTGTGTTTATAAAAAAGACAAAAATGTAGAGCATTTATAACACTTGAACTGTTTTACTGCTAGTGTCTTTAAAATATTAGAGGTAGATTCACTCCTGTTACTGGTTTATGTGACTGAAGGTACACGCTGCATGTTGTGAATAAATAATTCAGCATGTTCACAAGAGACAATGGAAGATATCGATCTGAGAGCTGCAAGAGCGATGAGCTGAACGTGCTCTGCTCAGCTGATAAAGTTTGAATCCACATACTTAACACGCGTATCACTGCATAACACGTTTGCTGAATTAAGTTTGATTCAAAAATCAGATTTTGATGTATTTCTGTGTTCGATTCCTTTCAAATGAAACGTCAGGACGTCTCATCTGAGGCTGTTTTCCTGTCAGAAGCCAGATGGCAGCCGCCCTCTGCCCTCTTGTGTCCTGGAAGTGTGGGTATTTTTAAATGAAGTCATGAATATTGAATAAGCGCGGCAGTAAGCACAGACTGTCCCTTTTTTTGTGGGCGTCTGCACATCGCTTTGGTTGTCTGAAATCAGGTCACTGCGAGTGAACGGGCGCTCGCATGTCGGCGCATGTCGTGTTTATTCAATCGTGGACGTGTTCGTGTGTGTTCAGGTGGCATCAGCAGGCTGGTGGTTACCGTGAAGCAACTGCGTGACATTTTCAGTGCCAGTGGTTTCCGTTTCAAGTCAAATGTGTCTGGTTATGAGTTGTAACCGTTGTCAGGGTCCCCCCCCCCCCAGGGTTTCCTGTTAGTTGGCAGACTGTTACTAATATCAAATGCTTCCCCCACAGTGTGTCACAGATACAGTTGTCACAATACCAGAATTTTAAACTTCAATACGATGCTAGTATAAAAAACACAACTGGATTCCTCTTTCCATACCACGAGGAAAGCTGCACACAGCGCTGGTACAGACAAAGTAACTTCTAGATGGCAGAAGGGACATCAACAGTTTCTCAGAGGTGTACCTGAACGCATCATGAAGACCTGTCGTCTATTATGTTTTTTTAAGACGGATAAAAGACAAATAAAAGTACAATTTTAATGAAAATTAGAGCTATACTGGTATATCCGTCTATATCGGGCGGCAGTGGCTCAGTTCATATGTGACTTGGCTAGGAACTGAA
Source organism: Echiichthys vipera (assembly GCF_963691815.1). Classification (NCBI taxonomy): domain Eukaryota; kingdom Metazoa; phylum Chordata; class Actinopteri; order Perciformes; family Trachinidae; genus Echiichthys; species Echiichthys vipera. Next base: position 25,217,208 of record NC_139838.1, read on the forward strand.
GGGTCGCTGGTTCGAGTCCCTGTGTGGACCATGTCCCTGTGTGGACCATGAATGGAGCGTTGACTGGTGTCTGGAGAGGTGCCAGTTCATCTCCTGGGCACTGCCGAGGTGCTGTTGAGCAAGGCACCGAAACCCCAACTGCTCAGGGCGCCGGCCACTGGCAGCCCCCTCGCTCTAACATCTCTCCAGTAATTGCATGTATATAGGTCCTGTTTGTGCATGTGTGTGTATTTCGGGCCTGTGTGTGTGTAACATGAAAAAGTAGAGTGAAAATTGAATTTCCCCGTTGCGGGACGAATAAAGGAATTCTTCTTCTTCTTCTTATAACCTTTTTTTCAGGACACATGATGCTCGGGGCGATCGCTGTTCCAATCAAAAGCATGACCATAAAGTCTTTAGCCAGTTTTAAAAAGTAGTTACAGTGTTTCCACAGTGGACGGCATAATATAATTAGAACTGGGTTGAGTTTGAGCTACACTATCCCAGTGAGAGTCCTCACAAGTTTAGCATTTCATTTGTGTGAGTAAGTGAATTAACACACACACAGTTATGGTGCCAGTGACCTGCCTCTACCTGCAGCCGCACAGTCAGACATCAGTGATGGCTCGGGTCCAGTCGTGGCACGTCCGCTTACAGTGTGCATGTGTTGGAAGAGATTGGGCCTGTCTGTTTTTGTAGAGCGCATACCGACATCCAAATATGTCAAACACACACACACACGCCGCACGTTTGAGGCTGTGAGTGTGTTCGCCCACATGTCTGTCTACACCCTTGTCTGTCGACCTGCCTGACTGCTGTAAACAGCGTGTTTTGCAGCTTGATGATCTGATAACATGACATATAAACGGAGCGTCAGTCTTCGCTTTGCATGCAACTTCCAGGGACTCAGCTGGGTCAGCGGATCGTCGTGGCTCGCCTCATCGTTGCCTTGCTCAAGGACACAGAGACGGGACAGAAGCACTCTCACTTAGATTACAGTGTCAGATCAGTGGCGTAAATGGAAAGACAATCAATACTTCCTGTGCCAGTAGATTCCTTTTGCCCTCACCGTGGTGACCTAACACCATGCTGTCATATGCTTAAGAATTGTACAAGCTGCGGTCTCTACGTTGTCCTGATTCCTGCACTGTTGCCCTGCGAAAACAGATCTCGCAAGTCAAGTTGATAGTGTGTTTGCATTGACCGGTGAAAGGGAACTGACATTCCAGCCTTATATCTGCCAAATAGAGAGCCTTACATCAGCAGCGGGGGAGTGTTTCGGATATTTGCAAAATTATGAGTTGTTGTAAAAGATGGATATCCAATTTGCAAAGTGTGGCGTCTAAAAGTGCCAGTCAACACTTTGAATATGTTCCAGCAACTTTGAGATAATTATCCACCCCTTTATGCTCAGCTCGAGGTAAAATACAAATCAAAACGTCACTAGTGAATGTAGCGTAACAGGGATATGTAGTAGTTACTCGAGGTAACTCCAGTTCTATGTGTAGGTGTTAAACCCTCCACCCTTCCATAGTGTTCATTCATTCATTCATTCATCTTCAACCGCTTATCCCGGGGTCGGGGTCGCGGGGGGGCTGGAGCCGATCCCAGCTGACATCGGGCGTGAGGCGGGGTCCACCCTGGACAGGACGCCAGTTTATCACAGGGCACATAGAGACGAACATAGACAGACAACCATTCACACCTACGGGTGATTTAGAGTCATCAATGAACCGAACACCTGCACGTCTTTGGACTGTGGGAGGAAACTGGAGAACCCGGAGAAAACCCACGCAGACACGGGGAGAACATGCAAACTCCACACAGAAGGGCCCCAGTCGGGATGCGGTGGTGTAGTGGTTAGCACTGTCGCCTCACAGCGACAAGGTTCCTTCCATAGTGTCCAATATTAAATTCCATGATGTAATAATCATAACTCTGACAATAATCATAGAAAGATTTCTTTGAAGTCTTACGATGGTTAAAGTTAGACTCAGTTTGCAGGATGTCTGGGTTCCTCCTGCTGCAGACTGAGGTGGTTTGAAGTGCCGCCCGGACGAGACGAGTGAGATAAAATCTGTGTTTTTTTTTGTTTGTTTAGGAAATGTCCCTTCCAGCGTCAGATAACACATCCCAGACTACGTCACTGATCCCAGTCTGGCTGTCTGTATGTGTGTGTGTGTGTGTGTGTGTGTGTGGGATAGTAAGCTGCGGTTGCTGGCGTTTGTGCGTCATTGTTTGCCTGTGCAATGTGGTCTCCTCAGGATTTGGTAATGGCGTGTGACTGTGGCTGGTGATCCGGGGAAGTCCTCGCTCCCTGCAGCCTGACTTGCACTTCTATAATGAGCTGTCAGTGCCTCACAGGGCTCTCTCTATATCTTTCTTTTATATTTTCTCTGCATTTTTCTCTTTTGCGTTCTCCTTGTTTTCCCATTTTGGACTTTTCAGACTCTCTTTTACTCAACTGTCCTCTTGGTTCCTCTCACTCTGCTGTTGTTTCCCTGTCTCTACTCACTTCTTCTTCTCTGGTGTTCCCCTGCACAGTCATGTCTCTCTTTTCCACATTTCCATATCCTGTGTGTCTCTGTTTCACTCGATCTGTTGACTTTTTACAGCTTCTCTTTGGGAACAGTCGATATTGTTAACTAGCTCGATAGCCAATACATTTCTCAAATTATTCAAAATTCAACTGGAGCTTTAAATTATAATTTTATGCTTTAATTAGAACAGTTCTTAGTAAATATTACGTTTTTTAATTGAGTGAGATAAAACTGCTGAATTAACCTCTTTTGACGTCAGAAGCGATGAATACGCTTTTTTAAATAATAATAACTTGCTTTGCTTTTCTCACACAGTTACTGTTGACAGCATCGCATAGCAACTAAAATCATCACAAAAGATTAAAAGCTTACCGCCTCAGCCGACACATTTCCTGGGGGGGGAAGCCCCGGCTTTTCATCTGCATTTAGGCGCCTCGTGGTTCGATACCTGCGACAGCCGAGTGTCTTCAAACACGAATGAATTCAGTCCCCTTCTTGACTCAAGGATGTCAGGTTAACGCCTTGAATACGATGATCCAGATCATGAAGCCCAGGTCCACCACCTTGTTATGTATGTGCATATTGGTTTCATAAAATCTGTTATTTGTTAAATGAACTCCCCGGATAATTAAATGATCTTAGCAGCTTTGAAAGTGGAAATAAAACGATGTTAATTTACTCTTGATTGAGAAAAGTCTGCTCCCTTAATCCAAATCAAAGATGCTGCAGCGTTTCTTCCTCGTTGACTGGAGCGCACACAGTCTTGCCACTGGGGGTCAGAAGCTAGCCTGCAGCAGTGCTACCGGTTACTCTCCTTGATACACCTTTGGCACGGCTTCTGGGTTAAAGTTTAAGCGTCTGTTTCCATGTTGTATTGTTGTAAAGGTAACTGCTCTGACACAATACCCATTCTGCGGTTGTTGGGCTTTATTCTGGGAGAAATAGGCGTGCGTGTTCTATTTTCGTCACGCAAAAACAAAACAATTAAAGCCGCCCTTCTCCTCCCTTTACGTGCCCCAGTGCAGACCTGCAGGAGACTTACGGGACAGGAGAGAAGCCTCACACAAGCAGAATGTCATTTAAAAGATATATAATGTCACCAGACCCTATTATTAGATTGGTGTTTGAATAAAATTACAGTTTTCACGGCTGTAAACCAATCAAAAGTGGCTAATGAGCAGCCACATATTACACAGAACCTCTGGCAGGCAAAGCTAACGAGTCCTCATCAGATAACACGTATTATATTCTAAGACCAGTGATGAGAAAAACATCCCAATTACTTCCTCAGATGGAGAAGTTATTCATTTTCCAGAATGTTAATAAGCATAATAAAATCTCATGATGTGTTTTAATCACATTCCTGTCCTCACGCTACCAGAACAGGCCTAAATAATTCATTAGCGTCCTGTCATTAGCGTCGCAGGCTAACGGGCTCAGGTGACGCCTCCTAGATCTTTAACTGTGACTTCATGAATGGACGGCTTTCATGTTAGCGCTGTACATCCATCACCACCATGACACACGCACCAGAAACACTATTCATGTCAACGCATAGCTGCAATCTGTTCCAGTCTGTGGATGTTTTGCTTGCACTCTACGGAGAGGTCAAAGGTCAGACACAGCTGGTAGAGACTCAGTGTCATGCCTGAGGACGTTTCAGCGAGGGCGGCGGCTCGATGAGTCAGAGGCTTGAACGTGATTCCTCCAGTTGAAGGACGTTCGCCGTGTTCACCCTGCTGTCACGCCCACACCCTGCTGAGTTAAAGGGCAACAACTCACACACACACATCAGTGTCGTCTTGGTTTTTTATTTTGTACTTTTGGTGTGAGGTTCACAGCTTCTGCTCCGATCCAAACTAATAGTAAACCGACTGTGGTAGAGTATTTGCTGCACGTGTTTGTCTTTTTTACCCTGCTGACTGAAGTATTTCCCGCTCCACTGGACTCCTCCAGGTCTCGGGGATGAGTGAGTGGCTTTGGGCGCTGCACTTGCACCATTTCCCTGACAAGAGCTGCTGAAATCACCCCGTAGCCCCTCCAGAGACCCAGTTCTGCCATTTCAATCCAATTTTTTTTTTTGTCTCTAGGGGTTCGAGGTTGCGGCAAATGTACCAGCAGTGCTGCAGTGATTTTTGAAACTGGTTCACATTCAGGCTCCAGCGTGGTTCTCACTCTGCTGGCTCCCTCTCTGAGCGCTGTGGAGTGGGTGGGGTGTGAGCAGGGCTAGATCACAGCCCAGCACCAGGCGATTTCCCTTTCACTTTGTTCAACATCAATAGGGAAGGAGAAGCAGGGCAAAAGAGAGAGAGAGAGAGAGGGAAGGAGAGAGAAAGGGGGAGGAGGGGAGCAACAAAGGCCAAGAGAAAGGATCACAGGGGATGGGGGGGGGGGGGGGGGTGGTGTTTGTCCCAGGCGAATGAATGAAATCTTTATCTCTGCCTCAGAGGAGGCTGCTCTCATACCTCTTTCTCACTTTTACTCTTTTACGTACTTCTGCTTTCTTTTCCTCTCTTAACTCTGTCCTGGTATCCCCCCCCCCCCTCTCTCCCTCTGCCCCTCTCTCTCCCTCTCGCTCCCTCTCTCCTTTCCCATCCTCCCTGAGCTCAGCCCCCTGGTGGTGGAGGTCGGGGAACTCGTCCTCTCTATCTGCCCTCTTTTGCTTTTCCTGAATCTTTGCCTCTGGAGAAAACAGGAAATCACCAAACAAAATGACTTCTCCTTGTTTTCCTTTTGTTTCTGTTTTTGTTACGCCCTTCCAGCTCAGTTACTGGATTTGATCAGCTGCTAATGTAAGTTTTGATTATTGGGCCAACAGCAGGGCGTTTGCACCGCAGGACTTCACAAATACTCGAATGGCACCATGAATCATGGGTGTATTAAAATATATTAATATCATGTTTTATCTATTTAAATACCAAGATGTAAGAGCCATGTTGTGGCTTGATTTTAGTATTTTATTCCCATTGCAGTGGGTCGTCCTCCATTCTAGAGATCGGTGGTTCGATGCAGACTTTTCCCACATGTCGAAGTGTCTTTGGCCATGACATTGAACCCCTCTTTGCTCCCTGTGCTGCGCATTGGTGTGTAAATGTGGTCTGAATGGTTAGATTAGATGGTCTGTAGATGTCCACTGCCATCAGTGTGAATGTCAGTGTGAACGGGTGAATGTGACAAACACTGTGAAAGCGCCTTGAGTTGTCAGAAGACTAGAAAGGCGCTAAATAAGTCCATCCATTTACCATTATTATTTGATAATTGATCTCTAACAGTATGTTTTGGTCTATTAAGACTTGAGTGCTCGTCCCTCCTGCTACTGAATATGTCCTGGGATGGTTCCCTTTGGTATACTTAAGCTCAGCAGAAGTTACTATTTCAGTTATAGGCACGTCAGTTTCAGCATATGGTCAGTTTTTGATAATCTGATCCAGATAATCTTTATTTTTGAGCCTCGCCATCGCTGCACAGCCGACAGAAGCGCACGTTGAAGTTGGACGTGGTGGTCTACGTGAGTCCAAACCCTTTACATCCTGCGAGAACCTGCGAAGAAGGGCTTTTACCAAGCTGCCCCCACAGAATACATTCAATCCTGTTTCGTCAGCACTATTCGGATCAGATAAGCTCGGCCTCAGGAGGGTCCTCTAATTAGATTTATTTTTGTGGCTATTTGTAGTGGATGCTTATGATGGTTGAGCTGCTGTGTTTCAAACAGAAATCATTTGAGCAGCCCACCTATTTTGTGTCATGTGTCCCTGTGTTTTGTGGGGCTGAAAGTGAGCACTCACACTGTCCGCCCGTACCGTGCCCCGTGCTTTAGGGTACTTGTCCCCCCCTCCCTCTCCCCCCGCTGGCCGGGCCCGTTTGTACTCACACTACCTGGGCCTCGGCCAATGCTTCTTGCCTGTCCATACGTCATCACGCCGTAACACGTCACACGCATTGATTGACGTCATCACGCCGTAACAAATCTTTCCATAGACCTCGGAGTTTTTGTGCGTCTTGTCGACTGTTTTTGAATATTTTCATCGACCAAATCTGCAGTAAACACTCCACCTCCATCACACCAACGTGAACCTTTCACCTCCATTGTTGTTGTTGTTGTTAAATGTCCGCGCATGGTCCGTCCTTTTTTTCTTTCTGTGTCCGAACAGTCGCACATAAAATGACATCAGAGCCGTAGGCCTCGTGCCCGTGCTCGTACACGTGCGCACGCTCGTGCTCGTACATGTGCAAACGCGCTCTACAAAAGCCCTTCTCTCTCGAATGGGCCGTGGACGGCAAGTTGGCTGCAGCTAGGTGCGGTGCGGTTGCACTCACACTGGTCAAACAAACTAGGCCTTACCCGTAAAACCTGTTTGGGCACGGTACGGATGGACCGTGTGAGTGCGACCCGAGAGACTGAAAGATTGAAGGTCCTGCCAGAATGCTGCATTTATGCGCCCTCCTGCGAGCTCATTCTCCTCACAGCTATTGATGCTGAATGCTGTTTGCAAAACTAAAAAACATTCTCCCCCTGTGGGAAACTTCTGGGTCCCACTTGAACTGATGCCTGAATGACTCTTGACATTAAAGAGCTTGAACGGGTTCATTAGTATTACATAATGCACACTTCACAGAGTCTGAACCTGGGAAAAGAACATTCCTGCTGTACATGTGTGCACGGAGGCCCAGGATGGGTCATGTGACTCCACACTGAGCGTCTCCACTCCAGCCTGTGAAAACGCTAGAGGGGAATACAACACAAGATCATTCCCTTACATTACTGCAGTGTGCATGAGGCTGGTTTTCAGAAACACAGAAACTTTTTAAGCCTGTGAATATTCTCATATGTCCAGGTCATCGTTATCAAATACAGATACGATCCAATACAATACTGGTACAAAAACGTTTTGTATTGCACATTTTTATGGTAAACAGGGTTTTTACAGGTGCTTGAAATCCTTGAGTATGCTTGAATTTTAATGTTGTGTTAATGTAAGTGCGTAAAAATGCTTGAAAGTCTTTCCACATTTCTTTCACAACAAATCATAGAATAGAAATATAATTTATTTTCTTATCCTTCTGGTATTAGGAAACATTTTTGGTGTTTATAACATAATACCGTTTCTTTTAACGTGATTTTAATGGAAAAAATAAAAGTGAAATAATAATTGTTCAATATCTATATGTATTTGTAGAAATCTGTAATTTACCACAGCTGTAAGGTGCTGGGGGCGACACGGTGATGTGGTGGTTAGCACTGTCGCCCTTAACAGCGAGAGGGTTGCTAGTTCGAATCCCGACTGGGGCCCTTCTGTGTGGAGTTTGCATGTTCTCCCCATGTCTGCGTGGGTTTTCTCCGGATACTCCGGTTTCCTCCCACAGTCCAAAGACGTGCAGGTGTTCGGTTCATTGATGACTCTAAAATCACCCGTAGGTGTGAATGGTTGTCTGTCTCTGTTCGTCTCTATGTGCCCTACGATAGACTGGCGTGGGTGTACCCCGCCTCACGCCCGATGTCAGCTGGGATCAGCTCAAGCTTCCCGCGACCCCGACAGGGACAAGCGGTTGAAGATGAATAAATTAATGTAAGGTGCTGGAAAAGCTTGAAAATGGACCCTGAAAGTGCTTGAATTTGACCTTGGAAATTCAGTACCTGCACCTTTAAATATGTATCATGAGCCAGACAAGAACGCTGGAAATATTGCAGGAATGCAGGAGGGTGTTGTGAGTGTAAACGTTTGTGTAGTGAGAGCTGCTGACGGGGAGAAAGTAGTGAGGAGGAATGCAGCCAGATATACTGCCTAATGGTTTTAGCCTGTCATTGATGTCAACTCTGCTGAGAAAAGCAGCAACGGAGAGAACTGATAGAGGACTTGTAGGAAAGGAGATGGAAGGATGGAAGTGAAGAGCAAGGGAGGGAGAGAATATGGAGAGACTGGGAGGAACAGATCCAGAGAGCAGGAAGGGCACGGGGAGAGAGCGAGAAGTCGAACAAAGGTCTATTTTTGTACCAATCCTCTCTGCAGCCATATGCAGCGTTCTCCTTCAGTAGCCGTCTTTGTTGCGTCTGATCATGAAATCCATGACCCTGGCTTCCTCACAGGCACGCTGATGCAGTGCTTTGACATAATGACTTAATCATGCTCGTTCTCACGGTCAGCGTGGTTCTTGCTGCTCGCTGTCGTGGGAGAAGCGGCTGGTTTCACATTTTCAGGGTGGAATGTAGTTGTGTTGCTCCGGAGGCGACTTTCTTTCGTTTAGTATCCGTGCATTCCTTCCGCGCTCTGGATGCTGAAACTGAAGCTGCTGAATGGCTCCCGAGGCGCTCTGTGTATGAGCACAATTTCCTGTATGCCGCATGTATATTAATAGTGGCCTCTGCTTCTCCCGGTATGAAGCCAACATTGTTCTTTCTCCGTGCTGTGCAGTGAGCACATTACATGGACAACAGGATATTGCACATAAACGGACCACTGAAATTCTCAAAGAGAGGCTGCAACTTTATTCTTACAGTACCAGGGATCATGTTCACGAGTGAGGGGACGATGGAGCATGAGTTTGGCCGGAGAATCGGAGCAGCGGGGGCGATGGTGCTGTCGCTCTACCGCACCGTTGTGACGAAAAGAGAGCTGAGCCAGAAGGCAAAGCTCTCGATCTACCGGTCAATTTTGGTTCCTACCCTCATCTGTGGTCATGAAAGCTGGGTCATGACCGAAAGAACGAGGTTGCGAGTACAATCGGCCGAAATGGGTTTCCTCAGGAGGGGGGCTGGAGTCTCCCTTAGAGAGAGGGGGAGAAGTTCAGCATCCGTGAGGAACTCGGAGTAGAGCCGCTGCTGCTTTGCGTTGAAAGGAGCCAGTTGAGGTGGTTCAGGATCATCTGGTAAGGATGCCCCCTGGGCGCCTCCCTAGGGAGGTGTTCCAGGCACGTCCAGCTGGGAGGAGGCCTCGGGGAAGACCCAGGACCAGGTGGAGAGATTAGATCTCCACACTGGCCTGGGAACGCCTCAGGATCCCCCAGTTAGAGCTGGTTAATGTGGCCCGGGAAAGGGAAGTTTGGGGTCCCCTGCTAAAGCTGCTGCCCCAGTGACCCGACCCCGGATAAGAGGCTGAAGATGAGATGAGATGAGATGAAATCCATCTATTAGTCCAGGACTTTCATAAAACAACAGTCTAAATGTAGCAGAGGTCACAATATTTTAATTTTAGTCCCTAGTTTGGGTCAGGCAGGATCCTACACTTCCCATAATGCAAATCAGCAGCGTCTTTCATCAGGCCTTTCCTGCCTGGTTAAAGCTTTTTCAAATCTTCCGTACTTCCTGTTTGTTTGTTTGTTTTGTATTTACAAGTATACAGGATATTTTACAGGATATATGAATGGAAAAGAAGATCATGTTGCACTAACAGGAGCCTGATGAAACCAACAACAACACCAAACATAGGGATATATTGAATAAAATTGTCACAATACCAGAATTTTAAACTACGATACAACACTAGTATTAAGAAAAGGTCCTTCGATACCCCAGCAGTGAGAAATATAAGGTCTTATGCACTCGAAAAAGGATCTTTTTATAAATGTTTTTTCTTTTTAACAACTAACACACAGTGCTGGTGCAGCCTCGGGTTGGACATCTGATTATAGATGTTTCCTTTTAAAGCTTCAGTACATTTGATACTATCACATAAGAGCTGTGCGGTAATTCAGTGTGAAAATTTAGCGCTTTCAATGGAATTGTATCAAGATTAAATCATACATCTTGATACACAAGTCTAAATTGATGATTACACTATTTGTGTGCACGCATGTGAACATCGTGTGCAGCTTTTTCCTCTATGATTTCACTTTCATATTCATTTGGCACTAAAGTTCTTCATAAAATGAGAAAATACTTTAATTTGTCAAGTATTTTATTCAGACAGGAGTTGACAAAAATAGGCTTTACCATGTGATTATATCATATTATGTATTTATTTATGAGATTACCAGAGAGCATGCTGTATTGTGATATTCATCGTGATCGATATATGAAATGACCTTTTTCAGGACACAAGAATTGGGCCGTATCGACCAGTCCTGCTATCCAGTATGCAATTCACAATCTTGATTTTAAACTGACACTTAAATGTGACGTGTTTAATGATGACTGACTGATTGTTAGCCGTTTGCTTCATAGACAGTTGACGTGTGAATGAAAAGCTTCCTTGTGACGTCGGCCTGTCCAGATATTTCAGCGGACAGCGGAGCTTTAGTGAGAGAGCATCAACAGGTGTGTGTGAGTGTGTGTGGCATGTTCAAATTCCTCCTCACGCCTGGATTCAAGCCAGCACAACAACTGCCGAATGCCCCACCCGTCCAGAAAACATCCCCGGTCACGGCAATGGGCGAGCATAGAGAGGGACGTATAGAGGGAGGAAGACGTCTACTGACGTGGATGATTGATGACGAGGGTGCGGGCTGAATGTGAGAAGTATGTTTCCCAGTTGTTGCGGCCTCTTGTAGCCCACCTGTCTCTCTTGGCACACAGCAGTCTGCGTTTATTCCTGCCCGGAGTTTCCCCGACCAAACGAGCTCTTTACCAACTCCTCTCGGCCCTGCTCGTCCCTCCCCACCGTCCTGCATATGACCAAAACGAGAAATGACAGCCTGTACTTAAAACAGCTTATCAGCTTAAATTAAGAAGCAGTTCTCCACCCCCACCCCCCCTTTAGTCCAGCTGATTCACCCTTATTACAGCTCAGTAAAGCGTATCACTTGTATCTAACCACAGGAAGTGATGAGTCAAGGTTTTAGTTCAAAACGGTCTCCTGAGCAAGTCTGTTTTATTCACAAGCTGGACTCACCTGTTCAGGAGTGTGTGAACGATGTTCTGGGTGTTTAAGTAGAAATTTGGGTTGCGGTTTATTTCCTGGTGCAAAAATAAGACTGACTAAGTAAGACTCAAAATGTACTGTACATGGACACAAATTAGTCGCGGGGGGCTGGAGCCGATCCCAGCTGACATCAGGCGTGAGGCGGGGTACACCCTGGACAGGACGCCAGTCTATCACAGGACACATAGAGACGAACAGAGACAGACAACCATTCACACCTACGGGTGATTTAGAGTCATCAATGAACCCAACACCTGCACGTCTTTGGACTGCGGGAGGAAACCGGAGAACCCGGAGAAAACCCACGCACACACGGGGAGAACATGCAAACTCCACACACAAGGGCCCCAGCTGGGATTCAAACCAGGAACCCTCTTGTTGCCCTCTTGTGCTGACCACCACACACCAATAATAATAATAGTAATTATTATTATTATAGTTATTATAAACAGTATTATTCCAGCCATCTTGTGTGCACACAGTGGCGACGAAAACCTTCCCTTTAACAGGAAGGAACAAACAGACCCAGCTCTGTGGAGGACGGACGTCTGTCTGCACCGGCTGGGGAGGAAGAAAAGAAAAGACAGACAGACAGATGGACAGACGGAGACAAAGACAGACTGACGAGACAGACTCGCAGATACTAATCCCAGCATTTCAGGCGGTATCGGGGGCATTTCTGTTACTGGTATCGGAACAATCTAATACAAAGTACGGCTCATTGCGTCTTATTTGTGTACCATCAAATAAAGTACGAGGGGTCACAAACAGGCGAGATGGCGACTGCACCTTCCCAAGTAACCACCTAACCCACATCCTGAACATCATGGCTCCCTCTGTGCTCTGCTGACACCCCGCCCCCCCCCCTCCCACGCCCCTGTACTCCCCAGCTGTTTGTGGTCACAGGGTGTGTCAGGGGGGGTCTGCTGGGTGCAGTCAGATCGGTATTTGCACGTCGCGCGTTATGACTGACTGCTGTCACAGTACAGGGTTACAGGGTGTGGACGCCTGCTGGTACTCCCGTCATAAAGAGAAACGAACGGGTGAACGACACGCTGCCTGCTCGCTCACACTTTCTGGAAATAGCTGCTTCCTGAAGCGTCAAATCCAGAGAGGGGGGAGTTTTTTTAAGAGAGGGGACTTCCAGGCTCTTTTCAGTGAACTTAAACACCACTGCAGGGTGTGACCAGGGTGGGAGATCACTACCAACCGAATGTCGACACATATCTCTTATTGGCTGGGGACTTTATCTTCGTGACCAGCCACGAGATTAGACGGAGGGAGAGAGGGGACAAAACATTAGGAAGATATTTATTTCAAAATAAACTGCCAGCTGAAAAACAACAACTGCAGTTTCATGAAGTTGCAACATATTTCTCTCCAGAATCTGTTTTTGGTTCTTCATGGGTTTACTGTAAATGTGGCTGAAGACTAAACAGATGCACTCTGATCCTTATCAAGCTTCCCTCCATCCTTTCTCCTCCTCTGTTCCCTCACTCCCTCTAGCCTGCCCTTCCTAAGGTTGTCAAAAGTATCACTTGCATGTTTAAAACGACACATTCCCAGTTAATTATGCATTTGATTGTATTGAAACGACCGAAGCCATGAAAGATGACACCGTGTAGCATGCAGCTAACACTAGTTTACACTTATCCTACAGTTTTGAGACGCCATGGCCGCTGCCGGAGTCGGAGAAGCCGCAGAAACGACACAACTATTAAATCCTCATCAACAAAAATGAACGCTAAAGCCTGCGGGCCCTGACGTGACTTCATGGTGCATTCAGGTGCACATCGGAGAAACTTAGAGCGCACTCACACGGGCTTTAGGGTACTTGTCCCCCCTCCCTCTCCCCCCGCGCCCCAGCCCCGTTTGTACTCACACTGCCAGGGCCGGCCAATGCTTCTTGCTGTCCATACGCCATCACGCCGTAACACGTCACACGCATTGATCGCGTGTGTGTGGCTTTGTTTACAAATCTTTCCACAGACCTCAGAGTTTTTGTGCGTCTTGTCGACTGTTTTTGAATATTTTCATCCGACCAAATCTGCAGTAGACACTCCACCTCCGCATCACACCAACGTGAACCTTTCGCTGCCATTGTTGTTGTTGTTAAATGTCCGCGCATGGTCCCTCCTTCTATTTACATGTGGACGGCCCGCTGGCCGCAGTTGTGCGCGGAGCGGGTGCACTCACACTGCTTAAAGGTACTAGGCTTTAGCTGAAAAACCGGTTTTGGCCCCGGCCAAAAGGACAGTGTGAGTAGGCCCTTAGAGTTGTTGAAAAGTACCCTTCTTCTATCTAGAAGTGACTGTACCAACACCGTGGAGGTTGAATTATTTTTTGTGTGCCTGGGACTTTTCCTCCCCTTGTGCCGTTGTATCGAAACGAGGTGTTGAGCATCGTTTTTTTATACTAGAACCATATGGAAGTTTAAAATTCTGCGTGAAACACCCTGTGAGCAGTCCTTGTGTCCTCCCGTCTCCCCTCTATCCCTCCAGCTGGTTACTGTAGTTGGTTCTTGTGATGAGTGGATATTAATTACAGGCTCTAATGAAAGGAGTGAGCTGGCCACTAGCTGACTGTGTGTGTGTGTGTGTGTGTGTGTGTGTGTGTGTGTGTGTGTGTGTGTGTGTGTGTGTGTGTGTGTGTGTGTGTGTGTGTGTGTGTGTGTGTGTGTGTGTGTGTGTGTGTGTGTGTGTGTGTGTGTGTGTGTGTGTGTGTGTGTGTGTGTGTGTGTGTGTGTGTGTGTGTGTGTGTGTGTGTGTGTGTGTGTGTGTGTGTGTGTGTGTGTGTGTGTGTGTGTGTGTGTGTGTATTCGTGTCGCAGAAATCCTCTTTAAGCATGACCAGAGTTAATGGTTTCCCTGGGTATTCATTTAATTTCATTCATAATGAATTTGTAACTGACATTCATGTAATGTCGTCGGCTTCCTGTCCGCTCTCTTTTGGCTCCATGATGTGAACGAGCTTGTGTCTGAGTTTCCAGCTCTGTGTAGGTTAATGTTTGACTCGTCCTTCACCGTCCCGTACTAGCCAAAGAGTAATTATTGTGTTTTAAAATAACAACGGCGTGACTCCAACTGCTAACATGTGGCACGTCGGGTCTCAGTGAGGGGAAATTATGTGCGAAACGTTGTCGTTTGTCCGAGTGTGTTTATCCTCTTCAGCGGCTCCTTCCTGCTACTGTTGTCGGTGCGTCCTTTGATCATAAATGATGAACTGCATTGGTGTCCGTTCAAACTCTTCCAAGTCCCCCATTTACTTCTGGCAATGTGAACAGTAGGAAACATTGTCTGCTCAACTGCATTTGGGCCATTTACTTAAGAGTACTTTGCTCCTTCTAAACAGACTGAATGCTAATACTGTCTAAGGTCGCACTCACACTGAGAAAGGCGAAAGGTTCACGTTGGTGTGATGCGGAGGTGGAGTGTTTACTGCAGATTTAGTCGATGAAAATATTCGAAAAACAGTCGACAAGACGCACAAAAACTCAGAGGTCTGTGGAAAGATTTGTAAACAAAGTGACGCATCGCGATGACGTCCATCAATGCGTGTGACGTGTTACGGCGTGATGACGTATAGGCAGCAGGAAGCATTCTCCGAGGCCCAGGTAGTGTGGGTACAAACGGGCCTGGGCCGCGGGGGGAGAGGGAGGGGGGACAAGTACCCTAAAGCATGGGGCACGGGACGGACGGACAGTGTGAGTGCGCCCTAAAGGCCCTTTTGACCACAAGAACTTTTCCTAAAGACTAGAAACCTTTCCTAGTTTTTTTAAATGTGTTTTGGCCTTTTGTCCACTCACAAACTGCATTTTAGGTCCCTGAAAACAAACTCCAGCCAGTGTGAAGAATATCAGGTCTGTGGTTACAGTGTTGTTGTGACGGGGGTAACTGAGTTTTCGGCCCCTAATGTCCAAGTGTGCGCCGTGATCTCCTTCTGTTAGGCGTCACATTTTAGTGCATTGGCGGACGTGGTCAGAATAGTTCTGATTCTAACTTTGCTAACATGACTTTGTACATGTTTACACATAAAGCTGCAGGAACTCTTTCACTATATTGAGGAACAGAGGCATCAGAAAGCGTAACGGGCGATCAAAACGCCATTGGGGCCACGTAGCCTTCAGGTAACAGATTATTTTTCAGGCTTCTGATTGGCCAACATGGCTTCAGGGTTCGGGTTATATTGCCGCCTGTTGGTTTGGCGTGCTCTTGCCCCCGTTTTCCAAAATATCCGTGTTCGTCTAGACTCAGCCTTACACTATAAAAGTCATTTTTAGGACCCTAACAAGGAAACAGACACTTTTCATCACTTGCATTGACCGTACAATTTATGATTATAGCTGGTTGTTTGATGTCGGGCAGAAGGCTGATTGTGATTGGCCGGGACACCCATCAATCAATCACATATAAACGTATAAAAGCTCTTTTTAAGCCCTAATATCCTCTTTATGAAATATTGTTCAAAATCCTCTGAATCCTTACTTGTTGTTGATGAAACGTTTTGTTCATATTTCAAAATTGGGGATTTTTGACACTTATATAGAAGAGGAACTGCATCTTAGTCAAGTCTTCAGCATTTATCTCCGGTCGCTTATGCTTGGCTGTTGCTCCAGAGAAACACTGCCTTATTTGTGCGACATCTTTACTGTCGCCCTCTTTATTATCCTGAGAATGAAAAGAAGAAAGCAGAGCATTTGAGCTGCAGCAGTAAAGGTCTTGACAGGTTCTGTCTTGATTTTTTAGGTCAGCGGCCGTGATTCCTCACATAGTTTCTGTTGAAGTAGCAGCTGCCGTTCATAAAAGGCATTGATTTTTTTTTTCCAACATAAAAGTGTTCAGTGTGATTCCCCTAGACGGTCATTTTGTGCTGACCGTGTTTCTTTGAAGCCATTCCTGCCTCATGAATATTAACGTGTCCATATTTAATAACACTCTGGGAACTCCCACGTACAGGAGCGTCTTCAGAGGCAGCGTTTGAGTCTTTAAGCTCATCAGGCCCCATTAAAAACACATCTATCTGTCCGTCGCCGGTGTCCACTCAGCTGCTAATGCACTCTTTCTATTACCGTGTCTCTGTCTGTGAGCAACCGTAACGTCTTCTCATCACACTACGATTCCCGAGAGTGCAGATAAATTGACTAAAAGGTGAATATGCGATGCAAGATTTGAACAAAACCAACTTTAAGTCGAGTCATTGACACATTTGGGAAGAGAATCACTACCTTTGTGTCACGCTGAAGTGGAGAAGTTTAGTTCTCACTGTGGGACATGGGTGCAGATCTCAGGGTTGAAGGCGTGTGCGTTCGTCCCTCCGACAAAAACATGAAACACATGACTTTTATTTTGAAGCACCGCTAGAACGCGACTCGTAGATGCAACAGTGGCTCTGGTTGCCTCAAAGCAGCGGTTTGAATCCTACATAAAACTGAAAGAAGAAGCGATGTTGAGGCTCGGCTTCAGTAGATGAAATTAACGCACACAAGCGCTAATTACAGCCACAAATTCAAGCAAGAACAATGACTTAAAGGCACAATGCAGGAAGTTTGATGCTGAAAACTGGCAGGGGGACTACAGGTGAATAGTGTGTGCATCCACATTGGCATTACTGCAGAGCTGGACCATGTGGAAAGTTTCATCAGATAAAAATATCTCATATTAGCAACATGCAGCTGGTTATTAACACTGAGCAGAAGGAGAAAGTAGCCGCGTGTTGGAGAAATGCTATCACGGGTCCTGCTGCTATATGTAGATGTGACCGTGTTACTGTGAGTGTGTTAAAGTGTGCGAAGGACGAGTTTGTCCCGTCCGACTCCTCTTAGACAACTGTGCAATTCAATCTAAAGCGGGGCACTCAGACTATGTTTCAGACAGGTGTGTGTGTGTGTGTGTGTGCGCACAGATGTGGGTTTTCTGCGGTACATTAGCTTTGTGTGTGTGTTGTATTTCTGTTGTAAATGCGTCCAAAAATAATTTTATTATATTATTTTTAAAGCTTACTTTTGGCAGTTTTTTAAGCCTTTATTATAAAAGAAAGACAGGAAATGAGGTGAGAGAGAGGGGGAGACAAGGGGCAAAGGGCTGCAGGTCGATATCGAACCTGCGGGCCGCTGCCTCGAGGACCTTCGGCCTCTTTAAATGGGGTGACTGCTCTCACCACTGTTCCACCGACCGCCCCAGTTGGTGTTTATCTTTTTATTCCATTTTTTCTTTATTTAAATGCTCAGCAATTGCCTGATAACATGTCTACTTAGTTATTTAATACTTTATTTATTCTCAGTGTTCATTTAGAACTAGTTGACAACGTAATACACTGCATATATATAATATCTAATAATGTTAAATATTCTTTAATTAAGTTATTTGTGTATTAACGCAGCCCTCAGAGCACCTCTGCAGAGTGAAATCAGTGAAAAATCCACATAGAAAATGTTTCTCATAAATAATAATTGATATTGGTCTTAAAAAGTCATAGCAGTCGGCCCTTCATACACATTCAACAAGTCTGTCTGTCTGTCTTTTATTTATCTCTCTTCTCCCCACCTCTCTCTCTTTCTCTGCAGCCTTCTGACAGCGTTACTTTCTCTCCGTATCGTTGCGTTTCCCTCCCACTCGTTCATTCCCACTCTCTGTGTCGTCCACAGCATCAGCTCCATTTCCACTTCTCGCCCACCTTCTCTTTCTCTGCAGCTCTCCATTGTTATTCAGACCTGCACGTGTGTGTTAGTGTGTGTGTGTGTGTGTGTGTGTGTGTGCTTACCACTGGTTTTCATTTTAGAACCACCTCGACTTCTCCGCGCACCTCTGGTCTCCCGGTCTGGATCACACACACAGCATCACAGTGTTATTATTACAATATTCGTACCCATAAGCAGCATATATGAAAATCCACTTCACTTTACTAATGTGCGTCTCTGTGGCGCTCTTCTCCGTATTTGTTCAGCCAGTGTGGTTTGCTTCTTATTCCCGATGATCTATTTGTTGTTCCTACAAAAACAAACGGATGTTACTGGAACCCAAACAGATGTGGGTCACTGACATTAAACCTTCCACTTGGCCAGATATTGCATCCTGCTTTCTTCCTTTCTCCGGCCCTTCCTGTCCCCGACGTCATTGTTTTAGAGCAGGGATGTCAAAGTCAAACACATCAGAGGGCCAAAGAAACAAATACGCTACAAGCCGAGGGCCGGACTTATGGCTACTTCAATGTTTATTAAAACACATTAAAATGATTGCATATAACCTATTGAACCAAGACCTAACACAGTGTACCGTGTTTTATTTAATAATTAAATTAATAATCCAATATTTTTGTATGGCTCCAGCAGTAATTTCAGGTGAAAACATTTTTCAACAGGCTCACAGAAAAAAACAAACTTCCTCCAAAGAGAAAACACATCTGTGTCCTGTACATGAAATGAATAAAGCAAGATTTTCTTATGACTTTAGTTTTTTCAAGGAAAACATTTATCAACAGGCAAACGGCAAAAAAAGAAAATGTCCTTCAAAAATAAAACGTGTTCCTTAATATCAAGATAAAGACGCACAGCTTTGTGAACATGTGCTCTGCCTCCCACCGAGCTTCAAACACCCTGCTCTCATCGTCCACCTTCAGTTTAGCCATTATTGGGGGGGGGCTGAAAGTTGACATCTGCCCTGAATGCTGACGAATATTGAAGCCGAGGCGGCCCACTTGCGGCGCTACCCGGCTGTTAAGTCGTGACGTAACGCCCTTCCAAAATATGATTCCCGGGTCCAAGCCTTTTATTTCTACAACGCCGCAGTGCCATGTTCCCCGTTGTTTGAACAGATCTGAGTTTTTAAAAAACAACGTAATTGTCATTTTACCTCTTTCTCATCATTTAAAAAGGTGTTTAACAGACGAAAGAGGTGATGTAATGGTTCACATGTTTGACCTTTGTGTCTGTTTTGTTTCAACGGAGCATTTGGACCCAGAAATCTTATTTTGAAAGGGTGTTACGTCAGACTTAACAGCCGGACAGTGAGTTCGCGGGCTACCGTTGCATTGTGGGTAATGTAGTTTTGGTGCGTGGAAAAACACCAGCAGGCGGCTGTGGCGTGCGGGCCGGTTCTAATACTAATCAAATATCATCCCGGGGGCCAAGATCATTCATCCTTGACTTTGACACCCATGTATTAGAGAAACAACGATGGCGAGCGGCCAGCCTGGCGTGACTGCCAGTGCGCAAAATGTTCCTCCGTACCTTCTCTGCTCTATTTTGAAGAGCATTAAACACGGTCACGGCTCACATTGATGACCTTGACTGATTGAAGGGGAGACGCCCCAGTTTGTTGTTAATGCGCTGGTCAATTTTGAGATTCTGGTCTATTTTGTCTCCTTAACACGTGTTGTCTGAGTGATTCGAGCAGGTGCCCCATGCAAAGAGGCTGAAGGTCCTCGAGGCAGCGGACGAGGTTTCGACTCCGACCTGCGGCCCTTTGCTGCATGTCTCCCCCCTCTCTCTCTCTCACCCCATTTCCTGTCTGTCATCTATAATAAAAGCTTGAAAACTTTCTTCCTTCTTTCTTTCAAAGAGGTGGAAATGAAATAACCTCAAACAGGTTTTGGTGTTTACTTTGCTTCATTATGTCTATTTGCGTCTTTAGGTTCTGACTAAATTCACCCAAAGTAAGCATTAGATAATGCCTCATTTGCATATTTTAACAGAGACTTTCAGAAAATTGAACTCCTGTCTTTATTCTGAAGGTTTTTACAGAAGGGGTTTGTTCATATATGTTCATATATCATTCATATCCTGATTTATTCCCAAATACATGGAGAAAATTTACTTTTTTAAGACTGTTTTCAGTATTTTCTGATTTATGGAGTTATTAAAAACGATATCTGTAAAAACCTGTTCTGGAAACGTATGCACATTAGCACACATTTCATAAGATCATGCCTCATTTGCACATTTAAACTTACTACAAACTTAATATAAAGGATATTTGTCCTAATGTCAGTAATGAAATAAGGCAGTTTCACAGTGATGTCTATTAAAACTTTAACCCTCACCACCTGTAGTGTCTCCAGAGCAGTATGTATTTCAGTTCTACGTATATACCAAGTGTTTCAGAAGAAGTACAATGGAAATTCATCCCCATGAAAACGTCACAGTTCAATACTGAAACATGTTGAGTGATGAGTCGGAGCGTCTGTAATGGTTTGAGTGGGAGGACATGTTCAGACCTGTGTGGATGTCTGGGTTATCATGAGCTACAGCCCCTCCCTGCCATGATATGTGTGTGTGTGTGTGTGTGTGTGTGTGTGTGTGTGTGTGTGTCTGTGTCTGTGCATGTGCATGTACTGGGTTGTTGTGTAATTCCTAGACGTCGTTCGTATATAAATGTAGGTCAGGTGTGTTTGTTTAAATATCAAATGTATGCCGTGTTAAAGGCTGGTTTGGACTGGACTTTTTACCCCGTTTTATAATCACGTTATTTACAGTATCGCACCTTTTGAAATGCAGTTACAAAGTGCTTTACGATAAAAACAGAACAGAGAATAAAATTAACTAAGTCTAAAATAAATGAAGGTAAAAAATCAGGAGGTTTTCCTTTGGTCAGAAACACCACGCATGGCAAAACAGAGTCTGGGAATCACTTTCATCCAGTGGCAGGCACGCACACGCACACGCACACACACACACACACACACACACACACACACACACACACACACACACACTCTTACACAGAGAGAAGGAAGTGTCAGATCAAGAGGTTCTTCTCTCCTCAAAAGATTGGAGGAGATTAACAGATTTGCAGAGGTGTGTGTGTGTGTGTGTGTGTGTGTGTCTGAGTTTGTGTGCGTGTGTGTGTGTCTTTGTGTGTCTGTGTAATGATGTGTTTATATGGTCTAGCTCTCCACATATGTGGTCTGACGTACGTCGATCTGAAAATTCATTTTTTCAGAATATATCAGGCATGAAACGATACTTTAGAGGGATTTAGAGATGGTGTCATTGTGTAGTGTGTTCAGCCGTCAGCTGATACTGAACACACAGTACTGATCTTTGTTTATCTATTTTGTCCGTGTTCATTTCTAGATTCGGTGTTGACAGTGTTTTAAATATTCATATATTAACAAAGTTATTTGTTTAGGAAAGCAGCCTTCTGTGTACCTTTGAACGCGTCTGTAGGGAATTCCACCGTCCCCACCTTCGTCTGACTGAACTCCTCCGTGTGTTCCTCAGTTAATGAACTTGAGTTTGTCACTTTCTCTCGTGACAGCGCTGCGAACAGACCCCGCCAGCTCTCGTCCGTGTTTTTCCCCCTGATGAATGCTCCTTTGTCTCACGCGTCTCTCTCTACACTCCGACTATCCGAAGAGGCCCAGAGCTGTTTCACCTCCTGACCCTCTGACACATCACGCCGTCCACACATTTATCAAACATGCCCATCCTTTTCCTTCTTTTGTCACATTTAGACACTTAGCACACATTAAAGGAGAGCGTACTTACATGTAGACACGCCTGGCCTCCTGCTGCAGTTTCTCCTTATTTTACACAGCAACATGCTGGAAGTGAAAGTGCTGAAGCATTTATCGTTGTGCCGTGAGCGTCGCTAAACTGATCATAAACCAGCTTTAGAACATTTGCGAGGATGTTGGAGTTTTCTTATAAAGTTTGCAACAGTTGTGCAGGATGAACGCAATGTAGTGAATGGATAAAACGGGATTTAACAGTTTAAAAAAGGGGTTGGATTAACATTCAGTGGATTTAAACCAGCTAGATAATCTGTGTAAATAATAAATAGATGAATAAATGAAATTAACTGGTTCTAATCAGTCATGTTTATTACAAAAAGAGCTGGAAATCAAATGACTGTCGCTGCAAAGAAAGATTGTTTTCATTATTTATGTCATGAATAAGAAAGGGCGACTGTGGCTCAGTGGAGGAGTGGGTCATCCTCCATGCGAGAGTTCGGCAGGTCGATCCCTGAGCTCCCCCGTTCGCATGTCGAAGTGTCCTTGCGCAAGACACTGAACCCCGAATTGCTCCCCGTGCTGTGCATGGGTGTGTAAATGTGGTGTGAATGGTTAGATTAGATGGTCTGTAGATGTCCACTGCCATTAGTGTGAATGTCTGTGTGAACGGGTGAATGTGACAAACACTGTGAAAGCGACTAGAAAGGCGCTATATAAGTACAAGTCCATTTACCATTAACCATAAAAGTTTGAACTTGTTACTGCGGTGTGACAGTGACTTTGCAGGATCGTGAGTTTGAAATGGTAAATATCTCATTTAGTTGTATATTTATAAAAGATGTTAAATCTAACCGAACTGTTCTTTCCTTTTTCTCTCTTCTATGTTGCTGCTTCTGCCGACTCCCTCCACCAAAGGTAAATAACTCCACTTTAATACTGTTTGCTTGCTGAATGTGGATGTGTGAATGGGCTTTCTTTGATACCAGTGCTGGTATTGAATCTTCTCATCGGTCCGATTCCTCATCAAGGTTCAAGGTTTCTTTATTATCCCGAGGGGCCATTTGACGCACGACTCAACTCATCATAAAAGCAGTAAAAGAGCCACAGCGAACAGCATAAAACAAGATAAAACCACAACAAACAACAAACACAATCACTATTTTCTGCCTGTAAAATAAGCAGACAGACAGGTTTTATCATTTTATCATCATAAGTGGAAAGGCGTACGATTCTGGTTCCTATTGGTTTGTTACTGGTTCTCGGTTCCCGTTCCTTTGGCTGGAGCGACCGGCTGTGTGACGTCATGGTGCCGTCCACGGCCCGCCTGAGAGAGGTGGGCTTTTGTAGAGCCCGTTTGCACATGTACGAGCACGAGCGTGCGCACGTGTACGAGCACGAGGCCTACAGTGGTCCTGACGTCCTTTTTGTGGAGGTGGAGTGTTTACTGCAGATTTGGTCGATGAAAAGATTCAAAAACAGTCGACAAGACGCACAAAAACTCTTGAGGTCTACGGAAAGATTTGGAAACAAAGCGACGCATCGCAATGATGTCATCAATGCGTGTGACGTGTTACGGCGTGATGACGTATAGACAGCAAGAAGCATTCACCGAGGCCCAGGTAGTGTGAGTACAAACGGGCCTGGGCTGCAGGGGGAGAGGGAGGAGGCGACAAGTACCCTAAAGCCCGGGGCACGGTGCGGACGGACAGTGTGAATGCGCCCTAAGAGGATTTCTGTCCTCCAGTCAAGTCCATGGAGGACACACGCTGGCTGAGATGAAACGTGATTCACATTCTGTTTTTCCACACACTCGCTGCTGTTTCTCACTCACACGTTTCCAGTGTTTCCTCGCTCTCTCTGTTTCGGTTCTGGTTGTCTTAAAGCAAAACCGTTGACACCTCTGGACCAGTTCACAGTACGTTGCTAGGCCCCGGCCCTTTAAACTACAGGAACTTCTGTGGAAAAGGTGGGAAAATACACACCGCTGCTGTCCTGTCGCTATGGTGACCAGTCACACCACCTCCAACCTCTCTCCCCGGTGTGTGACGACGTGAGGAAAGGTGTGTGTGTGTGTGTGTGTGTGTGTGTGTGTGTGTGTGTGTGTGTGTGTGTGTGTGTGTGTGTGTGTGTGTGTGTGTGTGTGTGTGTGTGTGTGTGTGTGTGTGTGTGTGTGTGTGTGTGTGTGTGTGTGTGTGTGTGTGTGTGTGTGTGTGTGTGTGTGTGTGTGTGTGTGTGTGTGTGTGTGTGTGTGTGTGTGTGTGTGTGTGTGTGTGTGGTTTTGCGTTGATGAAGCGCTGCTGCTGTTGACAGGGCAGTGTGAAAGAGGAGACTCTCTGGGGAGCGTTCAGGATCGCTGAACAGTTTTCAACATTTTTTTTTGGGGGGAAAGATTTCTCAACTTAAAAGAGTTGCTAAGTAGAGCGTGATGGCTTTGAACTTCTTCGTATGCTCAGGATAGCTGGCTTGTGTGTCTCTGGTTGTGTGTGTGTGTGTGTGTGTGTGAGTTTTGTTTTTGCTCTACAGTGGTCATCTGTGTAAGTGGGGAAACAAATTGAGGGCAAATTGGAAGCTATCGCCCTTTGAACTCTGTGGGTCAGGTCATCATCTGAGGTCATCTCAAATCCCTATGGAGCACACACACACACACACACACACACACACACACACACACACACACACACACACACACACACACACACACACACACACACACACACACACACACACACACACACTCTCTCTCTCTTGTCCCCGTTGGCTCTCGTGATTACACAACAACCAATGAGCTCCTCAACCAAATTTCTACGGACCTTCTGTGAAGAAGATGTTGTCATTTATAGTGTTTCAGATCTGTTTATGTCGTAAAGCACGCTACAGTTGAATGCAACAGTAAAATAGAAGTGAAGAAGAATGCATGGGTCGTTGTAAAGATTCATTTCCTGATGAACTGAGAGAAGTAAGAGCCAGGTAAAGGATCATAAACGTACTTAAGAAACCTTAGGAAACAGACTTCGGAGCAAGTGGACACCAAAGACAAGTGCTAACTTTTGAATTATCAGCCTCAAATAAAAAAGTTTCACATCCTCCAGTTTTTCATCATGTTTCTAAATGATTTTGTCTGTAAAATTAACATAATTGAAGCTATAAAACACACACATCTCTTTTTCTTTTTATTCCAAAAGCTATTTTGCTGATTTAAAGCTCTGTGTTGTGGCAATGTGAGCAGTGTGTGCAGATAAACAGTGATATGCTTCCCTCTGTGCCCACGGCGCTCGGAGCATCGGAGGGTCCGCACAGATCCGCTGGATGACACAAAACTAAATGCGGCATTCAGAGAATTCCAGCTACGCTCCGCAGAGGGAAGCCTAAAGGCCCCTAAACATGATACAGGGCAAAAAGGATTTGTGCGGCTGTTCCAATTCTTTCCTATGAAGAGGCGGCAGCGCCCAACGTGGCGGCAGCGCCCAAGGTAGCTGCAGCGCCCGAGGTATCGGCAGTGCCCAAGGTAGTGGCGCGCACCGCTCAGATTTGCCTCTCTGCCGCTGCGCTCAAAGTTCAAGTCAGTTGAACTTTGACCTATTTTCTGCTGACCTTTCAAAAGCGCAACCAATAAGAGAGAAGTTTTGTGTGTAGAAGTGTGACGTTTCCGTTTCCTAGGCAACCAGAGAGCGACGTCAAGCTGGCTAGAAAGGTGGAGGAAAAACGTATTGTTTGCGTGCTCACGTTTCCCGGATTAACGTCGCATCACAATCTGGGATGGAAACGTAATGATGGAGGTTCATGAGCATCACAGCATCTTTGTGAACAGGCCGTTTACGAGCTAGTGATTGTTTTAATACTAACGTTGATTTAGCCGTCTACAGGGTCTCTGCGCCCAACCACGCAGAGAGCAAAAAGCCTGTCATGTGAAGGCCCCTTAACACCAGTCATCCGCCCGCACCACCCCCTCTGCCAAGACACAGAGCTGGATTAAACTGGGCAGCGTCTCCCTTTAAGTCTGTGTGATAATGAAGAAGCATTTGAGATGCTCTGACAAAATGTGTCACGATAAATGACAACTACCGTATTATCCGAAATGATTCATTAACTTTGTGTTGGTTGTGTAATTTCTAAAGATAGTTCCAGCTCTCTTTGGCTGATTTCCTGCTTTACTTCTTGTAGGCGTCAGACCAAGACTGTGATCTTGTACGAGATACAAAATCTGCCCTTTCTCAGCAATCGCCCGCGGTTTCCTGGTGTGAACTCACGCAGAATCAAATCATTTCACCGTTGTTGGACTCTGACGTAAATACACTTGTTATTTACATCAGAGTCACCGCTTTTCTGCCACCCTTTGCACTTCTTACACGTCTTTAAAGTGAGCCTGAAGTCCTGAAGGGGAGGAAGCCATTACAAGTATTTGGTGACAACAGGCTGGTTGCCATGGCACCAGACCTCATCCGGCCTAATCTGCCCTCTTGTGTGTGTGTGTGTGTGTGTGTGTGTGTGTGTGTGTGTGTGTGTGTGTGTGTGTGTGTGTGTGTGTGTGTGTGTGTGTGTGTGTGTGTGTGTGTGTGTGTGTGTGTGTGTGTGTGTGTGTGTGTGTGTGTGTGTGTGTGTGTGTGTGTGTGTGTGTGTGTGTGTGTGTGTGTGTGTCAATAACCAGGTAATTATTTACCCTATTGTGTTAGAATAAAGGGAGAGGACAGAACAGAGAAAACTTGTGTAAATATAATATTTCATTGATGTATTCATGTATCAGGCGTTTCCTATGTTGCCCACACTTGTGCTAAAAGATGCAAAAACGGCATTAACTTGTGGTTCCAGCTCCTTGTAATGGAGTATTTCCTGCTTTTTTCCCTTTTGACATCATTGTAATTCGAATATCTTTAGTTTTGGACCTTTGGTTCGACAACACAAGTGATGATAGGACATCACTTTGTGCTTTGGGAAATTATAATGGCCATTTTTCTCAGTTTTGTAATAAATAATTGATTAATTGATTAATTGTGAAGGTACTGAGGTCTTACAATGAATCTAGTAGTTTAGCTGCCGCCTTAGTCGAGGTGATGTGAGATAGAGCTGGGTATGGGTTTTGAGTATTTTCTCATTTTTACGATAAATTTCAGCGCAAAATGAACGTAAGATGCAAGAGTCAGAACCAAAAGTGTCGCCCAAACTACCTAAATAATGCTGTAACTCAGTTTGTCTGCTGGTTTTTCAGCTTTGCAATAGAAACAATACAGAAAAGTATAAACCATAGACATTTTTATATCATTTCAACGATATGTATTGTCATATTATCCAGCCCACATGTGAGATTACACGATACTAACATCGTAATTCCTCTAAAGATATCATACACTAGACATGGTAAATGCGTTCATGTACTTGTTGTACACAGTAGGTTTTTATTCAGATACTCTTCAGATCCTTTTGAACTGAGACTTAGCCGGTGCAGCAGCTTCACAATCATGCCATATTTACAGCAAACATGACGGTGTAGTGACAGACGACTGCAGAGGCGTACTGTCAGCTGAAACATCAATATTTGCAGGAACACATGCACGAGATAATAAACAGGGAAATTAGTAAAAGAGAGGAGAAGTGGGTGTTTGAGAGTCCTCTTCTGTCTGCTGCTCTGTAATCTGCTCCCGTATGTTGATCCAGCAGGCAGCTGAACGACACACACACATGCACATTTGTACACACACGCACACACACACTTGAACAGAAGACAATGTGAAGCATGACAAATGTATGACAGTCAAACATTCACGCACAGACTCATGCTTCGACATACCACACCGCTTTGAGAAAAAAAGGCACAGCTGAGTAATGAACACACGCCTCCTTTTTTTTTTCCTTCTAATTTCCTTCTCACACCTCACACACACACACACACACACACACAGTCACTCGCTTTAGACGCAAGTGAAACACATGTTCCTGGCTCTGGCAGTGACATCACCCGCCTTGTGGTCAAAGTCCAGTTCCTCTATCCGGCTTAGAGCTGCAAACACACCGCCGCCACACTCAGAGCTACCTTAGCCACCGACACACACACATACACACACACACACACACACACGCGAAGACCGGTAGAAGAAGAAAAGAAGCGAGTAAGAGATGAGGGATTATCTACGCGATTAAGGATGGCTCTTCTTTGACAGCCTGGATCCTGCGGGCCGCACTGATCGACTGCAGCCTCCCTCCTCTCCCTCCTCCTCCTCCTCCTCTTCCCTCCTTCACTCGTTTTCTGTTTTTTTTTATTCTCATTTCTATTCATTTACCTTTTCCCTCGCATTTCTTCCTTACCAGTTTCCTGTACTCTCCCTCTACTTGTAGTTAGTTATTTCTCTCTTTTAATTTCTCTGCCCCCTCCCTCTCTTCCTCTCTTCTTCCCGGGAGGGAGGGATGAGCTCCACGGCTGCGTACAGGCAGTTCCTCCAGGATCTGGAGGAGAAAAGAGGTCGGTGTTCCCTTAAACCTTGTCACCTGTCATTAACCAGTAGTTGTTAAGCCTGTTACACTGATCAAAACAACAACTTGATGTTTTTATCGGTGTTTTTAGGAGCTATAGTGTGTTATAATGCTGGATCTTGTCTTTTATGGTCTCTGTTGGGATTGACTGTGGAGGTGATGTCAGGAGAGTGACATGTTGCACGTGTGAATCGCTCACCACGCCTGTGAATCAGCGTAAACCAAACCGTGGGTTGGGCCTTCGGACAGGTGTCGTACCTGCTTTTCAGGGACGCTTGTGCAACAAGATAAATGTTGGAAATGTTCTCTCACTCACTCAACTTTTATTACACTTAAAAAATACAATGTGAGGTGTTCCTCGAGCGTGTGCGTGTCACATTCACGACTCGGCTTTTCTGTCACTTACATTAAGGTGAACTTCATGTATGTGTGTGTGTGTGTCTGTTTACACACCCCAGATAAGATGTGGGTCAGTAGAAGGACGAACGGAGCCGCCTCTTTTCCATATTCGTTAACAACACCGGCGTCTGCCATCACCCTGAATGAGGTTTAAACACACTTTGGTCATCATGGACATTAATCTGTCGGCTCTTAAACTCTCAATGAGCTTCAACGGCTAATTGTCAAACGTGCTAATGGTTTGTAGAGGCGTTTTATCGCGGTGTTAATGTGTTTGCTTTGTGTCATGGACGACACTTGATCCTAGTAGACAATGGCAAGAAATCGGACGTGTGCGTGAAACCCGAAGAGAGGCGACGGCAGCAGGATGGTCTGTTGAGGTGTCAGGTGACGTTCAGGAGCAGGCAGGGATGCTTCGCTCCAGCAGCTGTTATCAGAGCGGTTAGCCGAGCGTAGCACAAACCAGACGAGAGGCCTTTTCCCTGGCCATGGTCAAGTTCCCCTAGACGTATTACATTTCTTAAAACGTATTTGACTGTTTGCTGTTGATGCAGGCCGGATTCAACACGACTTCTTGGCTTCAGACGGACTGAAACTAGAGTTAAACCCTTGGAATGTAAAGGAGATTAACGCTCGGTGTAAGACTACGTTTACGCTGTTGGATGGTTCCACAATATACATCTTTGTCCTTTTATGATTTTTATAGAGTGTGAGTGAATTGAAACACAGGACTTTTCATTTCTGAGGGTGAAACTTATCAATTGCCTGATGATGAACGTAGGAGTGATGGTCGAAGTTTACCACACTTCCCAGCCGACTCTGTCCATGTGGTGTTTGCTCCACTTTCTCACAACAGGATTCTCCTTTACTATTAATCCATAGATGGTTTTTCTCAATGAATCGACGGATTGTTTTGTCTATAAAATGTTAGAAAAAGCGTAAAAAATGTCCAGTGTTGTTGTTCAGCTCCTCAAAGTCGAAGGTGATGTCTTTAAACGTATGGTTTGGTCAGTCCAAACCCACAGATGTTCAGTTTCTTATGATATTAAACAGAGAAAAGCAGGAAACCTCGATATTTGAGAGGCTTAAAACTGCAAACTGTAAATCCACTGTTTCCTCCGTGTGCACTGTCCTTCCATAGCCGTCTTTTTTATCACAAGGACAACGATAAGTCAGTCTAAAGCAACAGCATCTTTTCTTTTCACTCCACCGCAACTGGGGCTCGATCGTCGTAATTGTCAGTTATTAAATGTGGATCAGTGTTTCCCAAAGATAGAAACCAGAAAACATTTTCTCTAAAAAAAGAAAAAGACTCAAAATCAAAACATTTGGAGATTCATTTAATAGTTCAAAAGGAATGTATTAATACATACAGTCTGTACGTTCATACAGTTTAGATGTGCTTTAGAAGGGGCGACTGTGGCTCAGTGGAAGAGTGGGTCGTCCCCCATTCACCTCCCCCGGTCCACATGTCGAAGTGTCCTTGGGCAAGACACTGAACCCTGAATTGCTCCCTGTGCTGTGCATGGGTGTGTGAATGTGGTGTGAATGGTTACATTAGATGGTCTGTAGATGTCCACTGCCATCAGTGTGAATGTCTGTGTGAATGTGTGAATGTAACAAGAAGTGTGTAAGCGCCTTGAGTAGTCAGAAGACTAGAAAGGTGCTGTATAGGTACACGTCCATTTACCATGTGCGGTGATGCAGGAGGCTCCTCACTGAACCTCTGTGCGTCTGCAGTCAGCTGT
Source organism: Echiichthys vipera (assembly GCF_963691815.1). NCBI lineage: Eukaryota > Metazoa > Chordata > Actinopteri > Perciformes > Trachinidae > Echiichthys > Echiichthys vipera. The sequence continues at coordinate 25,247,639 of NC_139838.1, forward strand.
CTCCTTTCACCCCCAACAACTGCTGCATCATTTGGTCTTAGTTTCGTAGCACCGCCTGCTCTTCACCTACATTCTCCGACAAATAGGTTTACTATAAATGGGAAGTGGACACTCACTGTTTTTCGTCTATCCTCCAACAATACTATTCTCTCCATCATTTAGGGCCTCTGAGAAACCTCTACAGCCGTTCTGTTAAGGCTATATTCAAATTCCACGCCGTCCCCCTCTTCGCCTTTTGTCTTGTATTATGGCCTTGGCCACACCTGCTGCTACTTGTGGTGTGGTGATATTGTGTGTGTGTGTATGTTGCACAGCCCCCTCCTGTCCCCCAACAGCTGCTGCGTCTGAGGCCTTACGGCCGGGTTACAATCACCTACAATCTCCTTTAACCCCTTAAATTACACTTGAGGTTAAACTTCTTAAGCACTTTAAAAGCCGGTGGGGAAATGTAACCGACACAAATGTAATTCATTTATCACTGGATAGCATGAGCTCACGCATAAAGTCATGTGCAAACACATTAAGCCACTTCTAAAGTGTAACATTAGCAAATTTGAACCTATTAACTCTCCTATAATGTGTCGTTTAAAGAGTCGTAATGAGGTTTCTGTACACACGTTTTTATCTCCAGCTGTAGTTCTGGATCACAACACTTCAGAGCAAACTTCTAATGGCACCTCCGACTCTAATGTTGTCCTGCTGTTGATGCTGCTAAGTCTTCCGACCACCCATGGGGGCTGCAGCCGCTCTGCCATCTGCATCCACTCACGTCTCCCCCTCCACAGGCTTAACCTCAGCGAGGGGCCCTGCAGCGACCTGGTTCACTTTTGAAAGGAAACAAGTGCACCTCTCTGTGCCGCCCATTCTTTCAGATTACGTTTATCTGCTGTCACCTGCCACATGGAAGACGGATGGTCCGACGAACAGCTGTGTGACAGAGAGGAGGTGTATGAATGGGTGTGAGGTCGTCTGAGGAGTTTGTTTAAGGCGTCGGAGCTGTCAGCTTCTTTTCTTATCTCTCGTGAGGGACTCTCTCTACCTGTTCACTGCGGTCACATGACGTGCGCTGCGAGCTCTCAGGCTCCATTCATGTCGGACATGTTTACCTGCGCGTCTTTTCCTTTTTTTCCTTCTCTCTCTTGAGTTTTCTGTTTACTTTTGTACCTCTGTTGGAGCACGCCTGTGTCAATGCCCCCTGTGCTAACAGCAGGGTTGAACCAACAACTCGACTTTCATAAGCCGCGACATTTAACGACCACCGGGAAGTGAATCCAACAACTTGTGTTATTATTATTATTATTATTATTATTATTATTCAAGTCACTTTTTTCTTAATTTATAATCATGTGAAAAAGGTATGACATGATATCAGATAAATTCATAGATATAAGGCAGAGGATATAAAATATATCGCATCAGAAAGAAGAGAAAAATAAATAAATACGCAAAGAAATGGATAAAGATACAGTAACAGTGTAAATCTCCTTTTTCAGTTCTATATCACTCAAATTGAATAAGGTTTTATTGTCGACTGTTGGTCTGACAAAAAAATATATATTTGATGGATCATGGATTCTTGGATATTATTTTTTACAATCGTCCAACTTTTCACAGATTAAACAATTGTAATTATTAAAAATGTATCTTTAAATTAATTCCCTAGTGACTCCCTCTGTTGTTTCTGTTCTTTGACTTCATGAATGGAGAAGAAGGTGTGTGTGTGTGTGTGTGTGTGTGTGTGTGTGTGTGTGTCTGTGTGTGCGTGACAGTGAGTAATCCATTAAGGAGGTGTATATGAGTTCCCCTCGCTGCTTATAGCCACTGAAACAACGCCCAGCTGTGAATCATTCCTCCTGCATTTACTCATTTTAGCAACTCTTATTGGATGACATATTCAGATAGATGAACTGTAAAAATGTTAAAATATCCTTGTTCTCTGTATCTAACCTGTACTAACACACTAACATCCTGACACTTACTCTTCTCTTACACTTTATTCTTGTGTTAGGTTAAAATGTTTTTGTATAATTGCACTGTCGTTATTTGCTGCTCTGTGTGCCCTGAATTGCCCCCCGGGGACAAATAAAGTTTTTTGAATTGAATTGAATTGAATTGAATTAAATAAAAAAATCTAAAATATGGTTCTGTGTATATATTTTGAATTTAATGTGATTGCTGCCAGAACCTTTAACAAAACAAACAAACAAACAAACTATCAAAATATCTTAAATAGAATCTACACCATCAAAATGAAAAGAGCGAAACTTGGAGAAGCGGCTTGTCGCTAACTTAGAAAGTAGGCTGACGTGTTTTATGTGCAGGACCAAAATAATACTTGTGTATCTTTTTCCTTCCATAATGGTGAATAATAAATTCGCTCATTAATAATCACGAAAACTGTATGAAAAACTCATAGAATCAAACATAAACCAGTTTGAGGCTGTTTGAGGCACCTTACATTTGTGTAATGTGTAGAAAAGTTAAAGCCCTAATTGGCGGTCTTGTTGCGATGGTCCCATAGACTGTATAAAAAATGGACGTAGCCTCTCTGTTGAGGTCCGTTCTCTCAACTTGATTCAATCGTCCTCGCCTACGGGAGTCGCCATCTTGTCAGACTTTGACTCCGCCTCATTTCCTCTGACCAAAAAAGGGCATGTATATGACGTTGGGTGGGGGGGGGGGGGGGGCGTCCATCTGACTGACGTATACCTCCGAGGAGAAGCGCCCCTAACTTTAACCTCCATTAAAATAAAAACTAGTCTTGTACAAAAAACCACCTTAGTGTTGTCATGGAGATATGACCTAAACATACAGACTAGAGTGTTTTTTTTGTCCCAGGCCTTAAACAGGTTTAATGATGCTGTGAAAACGGCCTGTTTAACATGGGGGTCAATGAGAAACTGCTCTATTATGAAACCTGCCCCTAGTGGACACTCAGAGAACTGCAGTTTTTGGCACTTCCTGTTTGGATCAACCAGGAAGTCGCTGTGGTGAGGGCTTGGCTGGTCCAGATACAATTTTCCTTCCTCTCTCGTTGCTATTTTGGTAAACGTCAAACACAGTCAGATTCAAGTTAGCCAACAACACACTGGCAATGTTTCCTGTTAAGAATGTAATTCAGGGCAGACGTGCGGTTCTGTTGACCAAAATGGAGTTTGACAGTGGAGTTGAGGGTATTTGAGTCCAGCCTGGAGCGTCTGCCATGCTGTGCAGACGGTAGTGGACCGAACCCTCAGTGGGTCCCGTACAGCAGGCCTTTGTTTCCAGGCGCTCACCTCAGCTGCTCCCAGGCCCAGAAAACGGTACAACCAGTAAGCTGCCGTGTGTGGCTCAGTTTATACTAATCCACTCATGTGAGCGGCCTTTTGACTTTGTTGTAACCCCAACATTAACTCCATTGTTGTCTGTGCCGTCATGAGTTTGTCATGGGTGGACACTCGTTTAAGAATTGGATTAACTTGGATTACTATATTACACCTTATTTTCCTTCGACTTCGCCTTTGATGCAAAACATCTCGAGGTTTGAAAACATGTTTTTCAAACTGTCTGATGTGATTACAGTGAAGCATGTGGTGCCATGCTGCAAAAATTACCTTAATGAGAGGGATGTGCCGAGGCGTGTGTGTGTGTGTGTGTGTGTTTCTAGGGAGGGGACGAGGGTTAGGGACTAAGTGTGTGAAGTAATGACCCTGTTTGGATGGTAGGGGCACCTGTAAGACAGGGTGGGACCACAGTGGGTAGATGAACCCGGTGTGTGACGGCGTGTAAGTGACGAAAGGTTCATTTGGGTCACTTGGCCTTGACTTCTCTCAATCTCCCCGCCGACATTTTAATCCACTCGACTTACGCAGCCAAGCGACAATCCTTCACAACAAACTGTTACACAATGACACAAGGCTCCACACACCAGCATGTGCATTCATACACTCATGATTTAGTAGTGTCACCACTGATTTGACAATTGAATTCAGTCCCTGATTTGATTGAATTTTGATTTGATTAGTGTAGTTTCAAGTAATACCAGTTTGGCTGTGCTCTGAAAGAGTGTGTCAGAGAACTAATGCTGTAAATTGTGCAAGGAATACTGCCCCGTTATTAAAAATATTAATGTTTACAGTAAGACTTAACCCCAAAAATGCTTCCTCCTTCATGTCTAAAAATGGCGTTTTCCCTCGCGCCAAAATATACTCTCACTGTGGTGCCCCTTTAGCCCCTTTAGCGACGTGTAAACATGACTTTGTTGGTACCAATTGAAATCTAGGTTGGCTAGTGTCATTTGATACAAATATCTTCACTCTGGCTTTAAATCAAAGCCTTCTGCAGGCTCTTAAAATATCGATCTCAGAATTTTATGAATTAATATTGTAATATTTTAGAAAATGCATTTTTTAAAACCCAAATCTCTCTCCTTCTCTTGCACAGACACAACAATATTCTTCTTTTAGGTCTGACGTTTGTCTGTAGCTGCACGTTATTTTCGTTAATCAATCCGTCAGTTATTTCTGTTGTTGATCATTTACACTATAAAATAACAGATTTCCAGAGTCCTCAGCGAAGGATTGAAATGGCATTTTTTTGTTTGACCAACAGTTCAAAAAACATCCAGTTGACTATGATAGACATGTTTACCATTTGTGTTTGATGAATAATCATTTTGAGCGATTAGTCAGCTCCTTTTTCTGCCCTAGTTTGATGCGTACACACATGAGGAATACACAAAGTCACTGTCGACCATTTTCACGATTAATCAAGTATTTGTTTGGTCTTTAAAATCGTGAAAAATGCCGATTATTGTTTCCCAAAAAGAAAGATAATGTCATCCAATGTCTCGTTGATTAATTTAATAGTTGACAACTAATTGATGTATTGCTGAACCGTTGCGGCTCCACTCGATGGACTGCAGATTTCACCTGAGGCGTGAACGAGCCGATTCCCAACATCCTCCTGAATCAGCCGTCGGAGCTGAACTGTCGGTCTGCGGTTTCCATTTCCTGAGTTCCATCTCTGTTACAGCATCAGAATCTGAATCCATTGTAAAACCACAACCACCCTAAATAGTCACAAAACACTCAAATCTGACTTCTCCCACCATCTGAAACAACTCAGTGGTTTGTGTGGATACTCTGTTGGCTGCACTCTTTATTTTATCTGAAGCTGTGTATGCTGGAAAAACATTATCTCAACTTTAATACTTCAATTACCAATAATGGCTTTAGCGGACTCTGGAGGTGAAACCACTGGACCCGGACAAAGGCTCCAAAATAACCGTCTGAGTCAGCTTTTGAACGCCGTCAGCTGGAGACTGTGTTTCTGGGACTTTGTGTTTGTGGTCGGGTATAGTTTGGGGTGTCCAAGTGTCTTTAATGCTGTTGTTTTATTAATTATTAGGTAAGTGGGTTGAACTTTTGACAGTTTTAAACGTGTGGGATTTTTACTTCCCTCTCGGTGAAAGAGCTGCACTTTGAAACCACTAATTGCGTCACCGAAACACCAAAATCTCTGCAGCCTGAAGTTGTGTCTGAGTCAGTGGGAGGTAAGAAGCGTTGAGCTCCAAAGTGAAATCACAGATTTGTAACAAAGTGCTTACAGATGTACCGGAGAGATCAGGCCCCGTTAGCGTTTGATCCTGACCCGACCGTACCTCTCGCTGCCCCTTCAACTCTGAGAGCCAGCTGATGCAGATAATTAGTTCTGACTGGTGCTGAAAGAACAAAGTGTTACTTAACAAACCAGTCGTGGCTTTGCATTGCTTTGTGTCGCAGGCAGTGAAAGTTGCCCGTCTGAGCTTCAAAGCCCGTTGATCAGGTTACATAAACGTCTGGAGGCTGTTTGTTTCCGCGTTAATATGAGATCGGCTTGGCTGCCGCAGCCCGACTTTGGAGGAGCTACTGTAACAGCCTGGAATGATTTAACCACAGGTGCATTTAAACACTCACCTACTGTTATCATTAGAGCCCGTCTACTCAAATATGCACTACTGTTACTGTGTCTGTCTGTGTGGACAGGAGTTTAGGTAACACAAGTTGTGTTTCCATTCAATGCAAACTTCTGTTGTTGCAAAAAAAGAAATGAACTAGGTTTGTTACGATCAGCTGGTTTGGAGCGAATAAACTCAGCTATAGTGTAGATCGGTCAGAAGTTAGCGCTTTAGGCTAGGCCTTCAGGAACATGGGTGATTGTTCTTTCAGGTCAGCAAGTGTTGTCCATGTTTAATGCTGTCTGGAGATGAAGACAAGTTATGGGAATATCTGAGAAGACGTCGACAGCAGGAACAGCTGATCAGTCAGGAGTTAAATGTTCACTACATCACAGTAAATCTGGAAAAGGCGTTTCCATATTCCATTTAGCACAAGACCGGGCTCCGTACATGCTTCTCTAATGCGATACTTGTGTGTGCATTACAAAAATGTGAATGGAAACACAAGTAATGGCGCCATCTCCTCAATTTTTGCATGCCCACTGTCGCTTTGTGCATTCAACAGGCGCCCAAAAACCCCCAACAACAATGGTGGACTACTGGTTTTATAAGGTGATGCTTAGCAGTCACATTTCTAAAAATATGTTAAATGTATAGGTATCAAATATGTATGAATGAAGAACAATTAGCTACTATTGTTTGTTTCCAAAAGGGAGAAATATCAGTTGTCAAAAATACTGTATTTGGGAGGAGGCCTCGGGGAAGACCCAGGACCAGGTGGAGAGATTAGATCTCCACACATGCCTGGGAACGCCTCAGGATCCCCCAGTTAGAGCTGGTTAATGTGGCCCGGGAAAGGGAAGTTTGGGGTCCCCTGCTAGAGCTGCTGCCCCCGTGACCCGACCCCGGATAAGAGGCTGAAGATGAGATGAAAAATACTGTATTTGTGTACGTGTAGACAGGAGCTAAGACTGTGGTGCAGTTGTGTCACTGCAGCATTACAACATAATCACAGTGGGACTAACCTAGTACAGTAAAGATGGAGCAGATAGAAAAGACAGCATAATTAAGCCGCCATCTTTATTCGGCATTCTGTGTCACACCCTCAGCAACCTCCCTGCAGAGACAGTTTATCGTCTCACATCGGAGCAGCGGCCCGGCCCGCTCTAATAAGGCAGTGTCGTGGACATTAGGTTTGACTTAATCGTCTAAATACCTTGGCAGGTTTGATGACCACATGGGGGAGATGAGGCCGAACCTTTACGGCACTAAAGCACAACGGCCCATTTAAGAAGAAGCAATAATAAATCCAGTCATCCCATAATATCCATTAAACGGTAGCATATCGTGCGCCTGATGTGCCGCTCTTTTTGAGATAGCTTCCAGAAGATGTGACCCCGAATGGCAAATGGAGAAATCCATCTGAATGAATGAAGCCACTCAAGCTAATAAGTTGGTTTTTACAGCGGCTGAGTAAAGATATATTTAGAAGAGAATTAGAGGAGTAGTGTTTGACGAAAGAGAGACTAAAGCACACACACATTTCAGATTCTGCCTGTTTTCTTTCATCATGAAAATCTCCTGTAAGCTTGTGACACAGGAACCTTAAAGTGACGACTCTTCTTCATTGAATATGAACCAGTTGGGTCTCACAGCTGCTGTTAAATCATTGTTTTTTGTCTTTTACTGACATGAGTTGTTGTAAATGATGTCACATTCAGCTGTTGGGTTGTGCATCTGTGTACATCTCTACTGCTTTTGAAGCAAAGACTTGAGAAATGACTTGCGATGTGATAAATACTTTAACCTTTAGAGCAGGGGTGTCAAACTGATCCAGTAAAGGGCCGAGTGGCTGCAGGTTTTCATTCCAACCAATCAAGAACACACCTGACTCGACTTACTCAATCACCTGAACTGACTTCACACAGTTGATTTGTTGGACCAGGTGTGTTTTTGATTGGTTGGAGTGAAAACCTGCAGCCACACGGCCCTTTACTGGATCACTTTGACAACCTTGCTTTAGAGGGAAGCTCTGTGTAGATTACAGGCGGGTTGGAGGCCGAACACCGAGGCCTCAGTTTCTTTTTTTACAGTTCTCATTGTAGATGTTTTGAAATTCTGGGTCACCCTGCTGCCCGATGTCACAAACACACTCTCATGTTTCCAGTAGCCGTCACCCAGATGTGTTGAGTATGATAAGCGCTCTCTCGTCTTTATCAGCATCACGGCAGCGGGGGTGCGGCCTCGCCGTTGCCTCTCTGGCAGAGTGTTTACTGTCACGTGTGTGTAAACCTGTGGAAGTGTATTTGTGACACCAGATCTTTAACCTTAAAGACCCCCTCGAAGCCCCTGGATGCTGCTGGCAGGGCTGTAGCGCCCTCCAAAGGGCTGCATTTTGCAGTCTTCACGTCAAAAGAAATGATTAAGATGCAGCACAAAGACAAATCTTTCAAGTGTGTCTTTCGAGACGTCGAGTGTTTTATTTCATCCACGTGTGAACATTTTGTTAACACCTCTCTCCCACCACCTTACACGCACTTTCATGTATCTTTGACACCCTTAACCGCAGCCCTCTCCCTGCACTGACAAGGCTATAATCACACAGGATCGAGTACAGCTTGTGCTTGTAATTACTGCGCGCGTGTGTCGATGGGAACTGTGACTGCAGGGTGTAGGCGAGGGAACAAGGAGAGGAGGAGCAGAGGGAAGAGAAGATTGGAGGGAAATTAGCTCAGCATCACACACACACACGCACACGCACACACACACACACACACAGAACCAATTTGTGTTTGTCCCTGTCAACGTTCCCTTGAGTGAAACACTGAACCTGAAATCTAAAGTTCAAATCAAATTAACTTAAATTTAAAATGGCGTCAGGCGGCTCTAAATTCCTCGGTATTGAAAATATAAAAAAAATGGCTCCTTGTCTTGACCGCAGATGTCTGACACACAAGATCACAACTTTCCCACTTTAGTAGAGATTAATAAAACAAGATCAAACATGTTAATTGGAGAGCTTTAGAGGTGCTGGTAGGAAGATTTTATTACCTTAAGATAGATCTCGGCTAGCTGTTTCCCCCTGTTTCCAGGCTTTATGCTATGCTAAGCTAAGCTAAGCTAACTGGACGCTGTCTGTAGCTTCACATTTAACTGGACATGAGAGTGGTGTCGGTCTTCTCATCTCACTCTCTGTAAGAAAGCGAATAAGCACACTGCCCTAACAAAAAAAAGTTGAAAACTGGACTGACAAGTTCGCTCATCCTGTCAGTAAACACCCAATTTAAAGTCATTACATTTCATGATTATGGCGTATTTGCACAGTGCAGACGTGATGGGATGCAAAAGGAAGAATGCACCTTTGTTTACCAAGCCTCCATCGACACCTCCTCCTTTGACCCATCGCTCATTGAAAGCTCGAAATCCCCCTGAGCAGAGCTGCGATGGGGAACTTAAAGGTCGAGGCCCAACAGAGAGTGGTTTAAAATGTCACAGCACTCCTGCACCACAGAGTCTCAGGCGGTGCTTCTCAGTTTGAGTGGTGTTGGGTATCAGAAAAACTCCAGCTCCAGGTCCATCCTGTTCCACTGAAGGAATTAAGATGATCTCTGCACCGGTCGTGAATGGAAAATTCATTAACTCTCCAACCTGGAGTTAATAAGGTTTAAGGTTTCCTGCTGCCAAATAGGATTTTGGACCTGGTTGTTAAGTTCCTCTCCCTTTCCTGATTAAGACGCTTTAGGGAAATGTTGCTTAGTTCAGCGATTCTTTTGTGGGCAGTCATTTTGTTTAGATTATTTTCATGATTTCTTTTCCCTGAGTGAACGGGGACGCGCTTGCATTGATTTGGCTCGGCTCTCTGCAGGAATAGGTCCTTTGTCCTCTTCCACTGCGGCTCTTTCCCCACTTCCCTGACCTGAATGCTATTGTTTTATCAGCCTTTATCACACCAGCTACATAATCTGGGGCCAGCTCTCATCTGTTATCCAGACTCTCAGAGTGCAATTAGGGCTCCGCATTTATATAACATTCACATGGTGTTGCTTGAGTTTGTGAGTGCATGCAGGTGTGTCTCAGTCTGACCCTTAATGCAAGTCAGCAGTGCAAGTGACAAAGTTTACTGACCTCCACATCCTATTATGATCCAGTGCAGCTGTAATACTGCAGAGAACTACTGAATTTGAGGAACATAAGAAGGTGTTTTGCCAAACTTTGTTAACATGTTCCTTCATTTAATCAGCAAATTGTATTGGGGTTAATGTTATGAACGCACGTCCAGTGATTTATAGCTGTACAAGCTCAGTCATGTGCTTGGTGAGACTCACTTTTCCTTGTCTAAACAGTGTGTCGTGTTAATGATTCATGACTTCTGAATTGGGAACGGGCGGTGGAATAGATGAGTGTCTATTTTTAGCCATCTTGAATCAGAGTTCAGATCCCGGGCCCAGGACAAATGACGGAGGTCTGAGGACCAAAAATGTTTTGATTCCCATTGGCGTTGTTTTAAATGGACATTTGCCAACAACTTTTATAAGAAATCACTCTTTAAATCATTCATCTATCTGCTCCTGCAGCAATAGAAATGTGTGTTTTCTCTGACACTTAAGAACAAGAGTTTTGACTTAGCGTGCTGGATTGGGACAATATCTCATTTATAGTGTGTGAAAGCTTATCAAGCTATTTAAACAAGCTGAGTATCCATCCGTGTTATCTCAGGAGCATTACTCGGCTCATCTGCCAACTCATCAAGCAGAGTGAGATCCAGTTTAAATGATTTTGTTCCTCAAATTATGTTTTGATAGAAGAAAAAATGGTTCTTTAGTCGTCAAAATATTGAGCCAGTACCCAGAGATGTAGTTTATTCAATAAGATATACTGGATATTATAGCAAGTCCTGTAATTTAAAGGCATGTATGGAAAGTTTGTCATGAAAGTTTAGAAAAAAGCTTCATGTTTTCAACGTTACAGATATGTTTGAATTCAAATATACTCCCTGAAAAATGCTTGATTTAAAACATAATGATAAGATATATGACATAATATGTATGTCATATATCTTAAAAGGCACAACATACCTTAAAAATAAATGTATATTAATAAAATTGGTGGGTACGGCTCTCACATCCATGAAAATCTGGTCAAATTGCCAATTTACTGCTGTTATCAAGAAAGGTATGTCTTCAGGCAGGACAAAGAGAGAGATGGGGGAGAGTGGAGTGATCATTTTACTCTAAGGGATGAGTGATTTTCCTGTTATCTACTAATCTTCAATTACTCGATATCCAGAACAATTTTGGCCTCAATCAAGTGATCCAGTGAAGCAGAGTTAAGTGTTTCATCCACACATCACTGATGTAAACAAAAATCTTTTAATATTTGAAAAAAGACTTCGAAAGGCTGGAATTTTACACTTTAGGTACCTTGAAAGTGCTTGAAAAGTGCTTAAATTTTACTCTTAAGAAGACGTATATGGTATTAATCTCAGTAATAGGTTATATGGGGGAGCTGATTGACGCCAAATGGAGTTACGATGCATTAACGCGTCTGATATTGCTTCGAAAATACAACCATTCAAAGAGTATTTAATTACAGTAACGTATGCTTTGATTCATAGATGTTTGATTCATGATTCACACATTCTGGATCCCGTTGTGTGCAGATGTGTGCAGATGTGTGCCCATCAGCGCCCACAGAATAACAAACACTACGGGGGCTCAGAACGCCTCTGGTGTCTCTTTTGAAGCGTATTGTGTGTGAGGCTGTGCTGGGCTCTCCTGCTGTCGTCGGCTGCTTCCTGTTTACTTCCTGTTGTCTCCAGACTGGGTCAGACCCCGCAGGCTCCACCTTGAAGAGCTACATGGGAAATGTAGTGTTATCTCGGAGTGATAACGAGGCGAGGCGGCGGCTCTGAAGGCCGTAAATTCCCACACTGTCAGTGTTGAGAGGACTGCCTGGAAGAATTTAAACTGCCGTCTTTGATTTTGGCCTTCAGCTTTATTTCCAAGGTAGAAGGGGTTTTACTTGAATTTATTTTTAGCGCTTTTGAAGTTGGAGAAACCCGCTGTGGTGCTGCGAGGGCGGCATCAACACAGGGATTTCTCTTCATCCTGTGTTTGTGTGTTTAGATATGGACGAGCTCAGATAATCTCAACAGGGTTTACATAGGCTGTGTGTGTAGAGGGTGGGGGTATGGAGCAAGCCTTTGTTTGTGGTCGTTTGTGTGGATAGAGGTATATGAATTACGCCTGTGTGCATCTATGCTGTGTAATGGTCGAGTGTTTGTGACCGACTCCTTCCTTCAATCTTGTTGTGTATTTTAAAGGTGTTGTCCGTGTTTATTGAAGGCCAGTTGTCCACCAGCAGTTATACGTTGTTGAAGCCCAGAGGGTCGAAGCCAGCAGTCGATAGGAGCACGGACAGTTAGCGCGGATAAAACATCCTTCAGCCCATCAATGAAGACTCTCTCAGCACTCTCTTGTATTGAGTCAGGTCGATGCTGTGAACACAAATTACTGCACGTTAACTGAAAAACAATACACATTGAGCTGCAGTCAAAAGCCAACTTGATATTATTAATAGCGTCAAATCATAGAAAAACTTATCTCCGGACCGTAGTGAGAAGGTCTGGACCGACAAGTCCCCCATGAGCAAACTGCAAGTAGGTGAAAAACTAAACGGTAACCTTTGAACCTTTGACGGTGAAAACACATTCCTTATTTTCAGTTTCATAAGAAAAAAAATTACATTTCAGAAGGTAAAATCAGTCATTTTTTACTTAAAGTCCCATTTTTTTGATCATATTCACTGAAGCCGACTCTATGCTCAGATAGAAAAACATAAATAATCCGGTTTCAGAAAAAATGCGCCTCTATGTGCACGTAGAGCCGGTTTGTTTTGCAAAAATCGTCCGCGCCCGTGTCATCCTGTCCACCCATCGCAGTTCACAGTTCGTGCACACGCCACAGGTCCCCCCTCCTCACTCCCATGTGTTACAATATCACAGACACAACGCCTCAAGCTAGGGATACGCTAAATGATGTTAACAGTTGCTATCTATGAGTGAGTTAGCCAGCCTACCTCCATGTAGCGTGTACTCCATGCTGTTTATTGATGAGAAAGGATATTGACGAGCACTCGATTGGAGATTGCGGAGCGGCGCGGAGGAGCTCAGTGGTAGAGGGGGAGGGGCGTGAGAGTTGTAAACATTCATAATTTGAGTCAACGCGATCTGACAGACTTGCCGACCGCAGCTTTAAAGAACTTACTTTACTAATAATTTGTTTATCAAACTTGTTATATAAATAAATAGATAGAAGTTCCATGTAAATACATGAATTATTGTGGTAAGTGGAGGATTATAACCAATTATCGTGCCCAAAATGACACAAAACTATAAAAAACTGTACTCAAATTCTAATAAACTGGGGTAATAGAAATAACTGCAGTTGTTAGGTGTGGCGTCGATAGTTATCGTCCAGGTGTGTGTGGATTATGTTGTTTGATGTGTTCATTTCTTTCCCCACAAAAGTCTCTCGTCCTCTCTTCTGTTGTTCCCACACTCACACCTTTACTCTCTGTTACGTCTGTTACGTAGCTCTTTACCAAAACCCCACTTTTCCACAACAATGTTCAAACGCCGGTCTTGAACTCATCTCCCTATGAGCTCGTTAAAAAAGGATTAATGTCCCTTTTTGTATCCAGACTAAGTCATTACATACCTGACTCTCTGTGCAATGTGGAGGAATTAACCCCGCCATTGATCATTTTCCAAGCCGTTGTGAACGTCGAGCACAATTCACATCCCTGCCGCCTCCGGTGCTAACTGAGATGAACTCATTCATTCATCACAGTGAAGAGAGCTGCGGTCTGTGTATGTGCATGTGTGTTTGTGCGTGATTACGCAGTGTGAACCCGATGAAAAGGTCTTTGCAGAGCAACACAGGGCCATTAGTGAGAGGGGAAGAGAAGATGTACGATCGCTCCTCCCCTCCTCTTGTTTCACGGTCGGTCTTGGTGGTCTCTGGCTTTACCTCGTCCGTAACTGATACACACAGATACACACACATACAAAACCTACACACACGAGCCGTCGGACCCATAAAACAAAATAGGAAAGTCCTCCATGGGTGAGAGGGAGGTTATTTTAATAGTTCTTCCAGGCTACTTGATACATTTAACAAGCTGTTGTCGGGACAGTTTTACCACCAAAACCATTAAGACATCAAATAGGATCTGAGGCAGATTTGCTAAAACACATTTATTGGAGGGAATACAGATTGAGATTTACAGTGAAAAGGCTTTACAGTACAGTAAATGTCACTACTTGTGCAAAAAACATTAACCGTAAAAAAAGAGTTGTTGCACAAGCACGAGGGCTGCAACAAAGTAGTCATTAATTATAGTTTTCTTTATATAATTTAGTCTATTAGATGCTAGAAAACAGTAAAAAATAATAGTTTTTTCCCAAAGAAATGTACAAATTGTCCAGCCAGCAGTCCAAATCCAAAATGTCCAAAGATTGCAAAGATATAAAATAGAGATAAATGGAGATAAAGGAGGCCTCAGTCGCGACTCGAGACCTTTACCAGACTGAATGTAGACATTGACGTCACGTCGTCCTCTGACGGCCTGATAATTACAGCTTTTTCAGGAGCTGGAGGGTCAAGTGCCCCAATGAAAGACCGGAGGAAGAGATGGTGTGCCGAGGACCAAGAGGGAGGGTCCTAATTGAGAGGTGTCCATGGTAACAAGAACAGCTGGGGTTAAAATTGAGGGCTGGTTACCGTGGTTATGTGTTCGGGTCCCCTGTATTTGTGTACACTCTTCACATTCTTTGCCCCCGCCCCATTCATTCCCTCACTTTTTGTCTTTCCGTCTTTTCCCATCCCCTGACCTCATCGTCTAAGTGTTTTTCTTCTTCTTCCTCTTCATCTTCGTCTCTCTCTCTCACGACCCTATAGATGTCTTGTTCTTTCTCCCCAGGGCTCCCACAAACACACCTCCTCCTCACCCTCTTTAACGCCTCTCATTCACTCCCTGCTCCGCACATGTGTAGCTAAGCTAGGCGCTAACGCAGCCGGGGTTTGAGGGCAGACAGAAGTTGTTGCCGCTTTGATCCGGACGGAAATATCTCAGCAAACACCGGAGAGACTAGCGTGAAGATTCGTACAGACTTTCATGGTTTCTAGAGGTTGAAGACGCCTGACTTTGGTGATCCCCGCACTTTTCATCTAGTGTTACCTCGGACTGTCAAAATGGACCAAAGACACTTAGTTTGAATATTTTCAACAAACCATTTTTGCACATTATGTCTGAGCTCATGTTTCGTTTGCTCTGGCAGATATGTCCGGCCCCTTTCCCATTCAGACAGATTTCCAGCATCTATATTTTGACGAGCCAATCACAACAGTTTATCTCATGTGGGGCGGGTTTGAGACGATGACTGACAGGAGCGTCATTCTTGCATGTGTATTGTTTGTGTTTAAAGCTGTGGCTCTTATCACTCGACCTCCCCTGGAGCCAGGCTACAAACCGATACAACGGGAGACGTAACTAACGTACTTGTACAGGTATATTGATATAAACAGAAACATGTCTTTTAAAACATCTATATACCTACACATTATAAAATAAAAGAATAAAATGATGTCCTATATTGAGCTAGAAACCAAACCAGGAAGGAAGAACATGTGTAAGGGTGCACTCACACTGTCCTTCCGCACCGCGCCCCTTGCTTTAGGGTACTTGTCCCCCCCTCCCTCTCCCCCCACGCCCCAGGCCCGTATGTACTCACACTACCTGGGCCTTGCGCAAATGCTTCTTGCCTGTCTATACGTCATCACGCCGTAACAATTCACACGCATTGATTGACGTCATCGCGATGCGTCGCTTTGTTTCCAAATCTTTCCATAGACCTCTGAGTTTTTGTGCGTCTTGTCGACTGTTTTTGAATCTTTTCATCGACCAAATCTGCAGTAAACACTCCACCTCCGCATCACACCAACGAGAACCTTTCGCCGCCATTGATGTTGTCCGCGCATGGTCCCTCCTTCTTTTTTCTATGTCCGAACAGGCGCACATAAATGACGTCAGAACCGTCGTAGGCCTCATGCTCGTGCTCGTACACGTGCAAACGGGCTCTACAAAAGCCCACCTCTCTCAGGCGGGCCGTGGCCGCAGTTATGCGTGGAGCGGGTGCACTCACACTGCTCAAACGCACTTGGCTTTAGCTGAAAAACCGGTTTTGGCCCGGTGTGGAAGGACAGTGTGAGTGCGCCCTAACTCTTGGAAGTGACCCGTCACAGTGGAAACTCCGTGTTTGGAGTTCACTTCCTCGTTTTTCCCTCGTCGTCACTCCTCGCTGACGTGGTTTTATTATTTCTTTCACTTTCGTCCGTCTGTCAGCCTCCCATTTATCTCCTGTTTGTGTTCCTCTTGGACTTTGATCTTTAATCTGTCCTTATCTAACCCCCTTTAACCCATTCACTCACTCCGTAAAGACTCCTTTAACCCCACTTTTCTTTCCTTTAGCGTTTTCTGGCTCCGTGTCGATTTATCTCAATAAAAATAAAAGTGTATTCTTTTATTATCTCTATTTATTTCTGCCCCTTTGTTCTTCCCTCCCCTGCTCATTAACCTGAGATTAACTGAGGCCCTAAAACCCAAAGAGTTTGGAGCAAGCCTCTCTTTTTCTCACGGGGTCATAAATCCATCGCTATTTCTCCTTCCTTCTCTCTAACTCCGTCCCCTCCCTCCTTTCCCACCATCCATCCACGCGGGGCTCCTCTCTGTGCCATTCTGGGTGACAGCTCTTACACTCTTCTTCTTCTTCTTCTTCTATTCTCTGTCTTTGGACGTTTTCACACATGAACCCAGGACAATGTGAGGAGAGTCGGGTCTGAACACGTCGCACACAGCAGTAAATTATCTGTGTCAAATGCGTTTTCACTTTCTGCAAATACTCTGTTTAGTTTAAGTGAAGGGTGGAGCCTGGGTGGAGTCAGCCCTCCGCTAGAAGTTCATGTACATCTGTCTTCTTCTTCTTCTTCTTCTTCTTCTTCTTCTTCTTCTTCTTCTTCTTCTTCTTCTTCTTGTTCTTCTTCTTCTTCTTCTTCTTGTTCTTCTTCTTCTTCTTCTTCTTGTTCTTCTTCTTCTTCTTCTTCTTCTTCTTCTTGTTCTTGTTCTTGTTCTTCTTCTTGTTGTTCTTCTTCTTCTTCTACTTCTTGTTGTTCTTCTTGTTCTTGTTCCTCCTGTTCTTCTTCTTGTTGTTCTTATTCTTCTTCTTCTTGTTCTTGTTGTTCTTCTTGTTGTTCTTGTTCTTCTTCTTCTTCTTCTTGTTCTTGTTCTTGTTGTTCTTCTTCTTCTTGTTCTTGTTGTTCTTCTTGTTGTTCTTGTTCTTGTTCTTCTTCTTCTTGTTCTTGTTCTTGTTGTTCTTCTTCTTCTTGTTCTTCATCTTCTTCTTGTTCTTGTTCTTCTTCTTCTTCTTCTTCTCCTCCTTCTCCTTCTCCTCTTCTTCTTCCTCTTCCTCCTTCCTCTTCTTCTTCACTGTTGGAGGTTTGTTTTCTTCCGTGTTGGTTGTACTGTCATAGAAAGGTCCTGACATGAGAACACGCCCAATAACTGCACCGTTCTCTTTATACATCCATAATTTTAGGGACGGCCTTTATACTAGCGAGCTGGGAGGGTAAACTGTTCGACACCCGGTCCGACAAACTCAAAAACGTGTGTGTGTGTGTGTGTGTGTGTGTGTGTGTGTGTGTGAGGGGCTCTGTGCGTTTGTTGTAATTCTGTGTGTGCAAAAGAACCAAATTGAAGCAGTGATTTCAGAGTGACGACTGGCATCTACAATCTGTGTGATAAGATTAGCTTGGTGACCTGCTGACCCTGATGTCAACACATACACACACACACACACACACACACACACACACACACACACACACACACACACACATATGCACTCAACCCTGAGCCTTGCCCTTTACCCTGAGGAGCGCTCTGACCTGGCAGTTAAAGCTCTGGAGGTCAACATCACTGTTTTCTCGCTGCTCATGAGCCTGATGGCTGAGAATGAGGCAGAAACACAGTCGGGTCACAGAGGTCAAACCAAACTAAAGTCCAGCATCCATGAGAGATTAGGATCATCTCTTTAACAACATATCTTCTTCCTATTTTTCTGCGATCCTGTATGAACGACAAATGAAAAGTATTGAGTATTGTTAAGAATTTTAGAGCATAATGAACATATCGTGCACAGATCAGGAGCTTAAACGTCGTCCAGATGACGTACATATTGTTGTAATGTAGTTCGCTCGCTGTTTTTTCTTAACTTTGTGTTATAAGCCTGTGAATGTTCTCATTCGTCCAGGTCGTCGTTATCCCCAAAGCAATTTCAGTCAAAAACAACTGGACTGGTTATTTGTCTAGGAAGACGTTTCACCTCTCATCCAAGAGGCTTCATCAGTTCATGTACGCATCTGACCAGGCTGGGACTGGACCAGGACCAGGCTGGGACTGGTCCAACTAGCTGGTGTGGAGATCCAGGTATTTAACCTCTCACAAGGCCGATGATGTCACTGACAGTCTGACGGTCAGTGACATCATCGTTGTTTTTGACTGAAATTGCTTTGCGGTTAACTTTGTGTTAGAAACATTGTCATCGCTTACCTGCTATAAATCACGTTTCAGATCGTGACGTTAAACATTCATCACTCTCGTCACAATCTATATGCAAAAAATCTATTTTTCTAAAGTCACTGTTAAGTAGCACCCAGAGCGCTTAAAGCTTACGGCTATTTTTGTGCTGTTATAGCTTTTATCGCAAAGAAGACATTTGAATACCAAATGTTATATTCTACGATAATCTATTTTTGGCTCCAGAGGGAAAAGAGCGATAACTGTTCAAGTCTTTGTTCTTTCCTTTGTCGTTAAGAAGGGTGAGACAAAGGACAGGGGTAATTGGGCTTTGTTTCCTGAAAACAAAAGCTCTGCCAGTGCCGTGTTCTCGGGTGTGTAGGCTCAGAAACCTCTTCCTCTCAGCCAAGTGATTTGATTTAGCAACGCAGGAATCCAGGCTTCCAGAAGCAGAGTTGCTGCCTTGACCTTTTTTCGACTCTGCAGCAGCAGCAGCAGCAGCAGCAGCAGCAGCAGCAGCAGCAGCAGCAGCAGCAGCAGCAGCAGCAGCAGCAGAACTATGACCCAGTTTGACTCTGAAAAGTTTGAATGCACTTCCCTGAAAAGTCTCCTGGTTTCTGTCATTTCCTGAAACACCAGCTAGAGAAGCGCTTACATCACAGGAATGCAAATGTGGCTCACACAGTCAACGTGTGTGTAATGAACACAGATTAGAGCTGTTGTTGGAGGACGGGAGCTTTTACAGGGATAAATGTCGAAGCAGCGGCTCTAAGCTGACCTGCAGTCCGTCTCCAGATGGGTCAGCTTCCTGCTCTTCTTCTCTCTTCTACGCTGACAGTAATTCTCTGGCACCCCTGTGTTTTGTGTGTCCGTGTCAACTCCTGTTAATCCGTCTTTGTTAGTTTATTCAGGGGCCACACTCGTCCTCTGTCTCTCCTGTTTCATCCTCCTCTCGTCTAATCTCTTAATGGTATCTCGGGGGTATCGTTGTGTCTCTCTCTCTCTCTCTCTCTCTCTCTCTCTCTCTCTCTCTCTCTCTCTCTCTGTGTGTGTCCCTCTCACTCTCTCTCTCTCTCTCTCTCTCTCTCTCTCTCTCTCTCTCTCTCCCCCTCTCTCTCTGTGTGTGTGTCTCTCTCTCTCTCTCTCTCTCCTTCTCTCTCTCTCTCACTCTCTCCCCCTCTCTCTCTGTGTGTCTCTCTCTCTCTCCCTCTCTCTCTCTGTGTGTGTGTCTCTCTCTCTCTCTCTCTCTCTCTCTCTGTGTGTGTGTGTGTGTGTCTCTCTCTCTCTGTCTCTCTCTCTCTCTCTCTGTGTGTGTGTCTCTCTCTCTGTCTCTCTCTCTCTCTCTCTCTCTGTGTGTGTGTGTGTGTCTCTCTCTCTCTCTCTCCTTCCCTCCCTCTCTCTCTGTGTCTCTCTCTGTCTCTCTCTCTCTCTCTCTCTCTGTGTGTGTGTGTGTGTGTCTCTCTCTCTCTCTCTCTCTCTCTCTCTCCTTCCCTCTCTCTCTCTCTGTGTGTGTGTCTCTCTCTCTCTCTCTCTCTCTCTCTCTCTCTCTCTCTCTCTCTCTCTCTCTCTCCTTCCCTCTCTCTCTCTCTCTCTGTGTCTCTCTCTCTCCCTCTCCCTCCCTCTCCCTCCCTCTCCCTCTCTCTCTGTATGTCTGATGAGTCCTGGCTCTGTTCTTGTCTGCTCTTTGGAACGGGACTAGCGATCCGCTCAGTCCCCCCGTCAAAACACAACTTACTAAACTGTCAGCAGTAACAGAACAGGGAGACTTTGATGTGTTCATCCCACAGCAGGTGACAGTGGACGTGGTGTTCTCTGCCAAACTCACTCACTTCTCATTGCCCCGAATGACTTTAACCATTATGACGGCTGATTATTGAAGGTGTGAGCTGCAATGAAAGCAGATTGTGCACTGACTTCTCTCTGGTCAGAAGGCTGCTCTCCTTAACAAATTACTGTATTAAAAAATGTTATCCATTATAATGTATTTCATTGTAAACCACTAGAAATGAACGCTCAGAAAATAAACAGTAAATAAAATACATGGCTAAATAAACATCATGTTCAGTTTCAGTCGATTGCTGACTATTTAAATAAAGAATAAATAAAGAATAAATAAAGAATAAAATACATAAATACACTGTACTGTATGTCCCGTAATAGTCAAGTGCTGACTATTTAAGTAAACAATAAATGGGAAATAAAATACATAATTAAAGTGTACTGTTTGTTCAGTTTCAGTCAAGTGCTGACTATTTAAATAAGGAATAAAATACATAGTTAAAATGTACCGTATGTTCAGTATCAGTCAGTTTCGACTATTTAAATAAAGAATAAATAAAGAATAAAATGAATAAATAAACTGTACTGTATGTCCCGTAATAGTCAATTGCTGACTATTTAAATAAAGAATAAAACAAGAATAAAATACAGTCCCAGTCTGAGGTAGATTGCTGATGTGCGTTTGACCCAGTGATGCCAAATCCGTCTGTCTGGAGAGAGCTACACTGCGTTTGTGTGTGTAAATATTTAACAGACTACGTGCTCATCTGGTACTGAACATTTAAGTTTGGGTTTATTATTATTCCTCATTTTACTGACCACTCATAACACCAGTGAACTGACGCAGACTTAAACAAAGTTAGACTTTTAGCAGAGTCCAGAGAAAAGATAAATAAAAGAGTAGTTAACCTGAGACTAAGCCTCCGTCTGGAGTTTCAAGCTGCATAAAAATGCTGCAACACTGGAGGTGAACTGAATGTGCTTCACTGTAACTGGACCCAGTCTGCCCCCTAACTGCAGAGTGGGATACTGCAGGGGAGAGTTCAGTGTCTCCAACTTTCCCTGCAGACTATCAACTATTTCTCATTGCACTGCAAACAGAAAGAAAACTCTGTCACTTTAGAAAACATTTCAGTGTGTAGTTCAGTGGCTGAGCACCGAGGCAGCCAGGTGCGTCACTGTACTGAGTGTACTGTATTTACCTCCTCTCATCTACATCCATCCTTTCCCCTGGATGTGTTGTACTTATGTCTGAAACCTCCTGTTACTGTTCATTTGAAGGGCTCAGCACCAGAATCAGGACTCTGTCAGGGATCAGGCCCCTCGTTCGGCCGGCTCATTTCCAAGACAGGAAGTGTTTCTGTGGCATTTCACCGACGGAGAGGTCAGAAGTCCCGCAGCTGCTGCAGAGGAACAGTGTGGGAGGCTGGCAGGCAGTATTGATGTGTCACGGTCACACCACATGCAGCTGTGTGGCGACCAGAGTCTCAGAATAGCTGTTTTATTCCTATACAAGAGGACTGAGTTACAGCATTACAGCAGCTCTTAAAGGGACAGTTCAGATCTTTTGAAGAGAGGTGGTATGAGGTACTTATCCATAGTCAGTGTGACGGTCAGCACACCTACGTGGAAGCTAAGGAGTGCTAAGTGCTGCTGTGCACGGGGGCGGCAGCTAAACCTATTTTAACCCCCACAAAGATGTATTTCAGTTGAAATTTAAGCTATATTTAGCATATTCTTCTCTTTCCTCCAGTTTCCACAGAAGTTTCCTCTCTATTTCTTTGTTATGATGCAAATATGACGGACATCTGCGGAGCGTAGGGCTGCTTACTCAGAGCTGCTTTGCATTGGTAGAAGCCGGAGGTGAATGAGTTCAGTCCGGCAGATGGGGCTTCGTCAGAGGACGCAAAGGGAGCGAGAGAGCAGACAGCCGCCCTCGGTTTGATTTTAACCGTGGACATGAAAGTCCAAGGTCACAGGATTCATCACTGATGTGCTTTTCCTCATCCTCCCTTCTGCCCTTCAGCCACATGTTTTCTTTTTTCCTGTTTCCTCCTGCAGCCGGCACCTTACACAGCAGGGACGCTGCGTAGCCTCTCAGTAGAGCTGAGTATTTTGGGAAACCCTGTTTAACGCATCAGTGTTTAATTTTGTCTCAACACAAACAGACAAATGCAGACTCCTTATACAGTCTGAAATTGGCAGACAGAAATTATTTAAATCAGGAAATATCTGATCAAAGTAATCAAGAGTAAGAAGCTGATCAAGCTTTCAGGACCAGCTTTGATTCTCTACAGTTTTCAGTACCGTATTTTCCGCACTATAAGGCGAAACCTAAAAACCTTCAAATGTCTCAACAGTGCTCCTTATAATCCGGTGCTCCTTATATATGGACCAATATTGAGCCACGACAGGTCTCCAACTACGGTGAGCAGCCGCCGACTCTATTTTCCCCCGTAGAAGAAGTAACGCGCGGTGCATGTTGAGATATACGACTGCGTGAAGCGTGCCGTTTCATTTCCATGTGTGTGTTTGTGTAAAGAGCCCAAAATGGCTCCTGTTAAGAGACACGCTTACGACGCAGAGTTTCAACTCAAGGCCATTAGTCACGCAGTAGAACACGGGAATAGAGCATCAGCCAGAGAGTTTAACATGAACAGATCAATGGTGCAGAAGTGGAGGAAGCAACAAGACGACCTGCGCCAAGTAAAGAAGACTAAACAGAGTTTAGAGGGAACAGAGCGAGACGGCTGCAGCTGGAGGAAAAACTCCAACAGTGGGTTGTTGAACAGAGAGCAGCAAGTAGAAGAGTCCGTACAATCACTGTTCGACTGAAGGCAACAGCGCTAGCACGAAACTTAGCATCAATGGATTTAGAGGCGGTCCTTAACGTAACCCCAGCCTCGACTGTAGCGTCTGTTCTATGTGCCTTATAATGTGGTGCGCCTTATATATGAATAAAGTTTCAAAATAAGACATTCATTGAAGGTGCGCCTTATAATGTGGTGCGCCTTATAGTGCGGAAAATACGGTACTTGGTGTTTGCTACCGACACACTTTGTTTGGCACTTTGGCTCCAAAGAACAATCATTTTCATAATTAATAAATCTCAGGGTTATTTTCATATAATAACATTGGAAAACATTTTTTAAAATGCCTATTACTGTTTCCTAGAGTCCGAGGTGATCTCATCAGACCGACCCGTGTGTATAGGCAGGGAAAAGCAACAGCTTCTGGAGCCGTCATATGTTTGGCTTTTTTGCTCAGGTTAAACGTTTAATAGTTGAGCATTCATTTTCTTTTTCTGGTGAAATAACGTGAAAAAAGACATTCATAAACAAACAAACAGGTCAGACATACAGACAAAAACGTTGAGCACTTATGATGCTCTTTAACGCTGGTGCTGCTGTGCCAACACCAACGTAAAGTTCCAGCGACATCTTTGAAGTTTATTTGAATAAAAGTGTCTCATGTTCTGACACCAGACACTATTCTTTTGTTTTATTTGGAAGAGAAAAGGAAAATAATGACAGACAGTTTATGGTTTTATGATCATATACTGTTCCCATTTCTGCAGCTTGTTAGTCTGTTGTTTGTTCAGCCTGTAGTTTATATTTCCATTTGCTGATACAGTTTATGGCTTTGGTGTGTGTGTGTGTGTGTGTGTGTGTGTGTGTGTGTGTGTGTGTGTGTGTGTGTGTGTGTGTGTGTGTGTGTGTGTGTGTGTGTGTGTGTGTGTGTGTGTGTGTGTGTGTGTGTGTGTGTGTGTGTGTGTGTGTGTGTGTGTGTGTGTGTGTGTGTGTGTGTGTGTGTGTGTGTGTGTGTGTGTGTGTGTGTGTGTGTGTGTGTGTGTGTGTCAGGGTGACCTTGCTGGTGTCTATGTAAAGGATGCTGACTGGGAGGATTGAGCTGAACTGGGGGAGGGAGACAAACATGAGAGCAAATACACTAGACGTGCAGAATCATTTCATCTCTCTGGTCAGTTAGGTGAAATATCTGTGGTTCAGTGTTCAGCATCAGATGAACTATATTATAGTGAAAGCAGAGACGTACTGAGACGCCACACATCAGTCACAAAAGGCTGTGTGTGTGTGTGTGTGTGTGTGTAGCAGTGAGTGTGAGATCTCTGTGATATCTGAATGAAAAGGTTCATTCACTCCCCAGTACAAACAGCCGATACAGCACCGAGCCTTTCAATAGTCCTGTAGTTTCACTCTCTGTCTCCGTTGTTGATGCTTTCCACACTCTCATCATCCTATTTCTTTTTCTTCTTTCTCTCCATCTTTCTTTTTCTCTTCCCCCTTCTCTCGAGCGTATACTGTCGTCTGACATCATCCCCAGGCTTTGTGTGTGTGTGTGTGTGTGTGTGTGTGTGTGTGGATAAAGTTCCCAGACGCAGCATTTTCTGCAGAGAGGATGTCAGATTGGACCTCTGACCTCTTGACCCTGAAATAGACACACACACACACGCACACACACACGCACACGCGCACACACACACATCCACAACAGCCTTTAATTCAGCCAGTGTACCACGTGAGAGGAAGTGATTACCTTAAAATATGAATGTTTTGTGTCGTTGAAGGTGTAAAAGCGAAGGAACGTCTTTTAAATTTCATTAATTCAGTGCAGCTTATCTGAGCTCGCTGTCAGTGTGTGTGTAAAGTGTGTATAGTATGTCGAGAGATGTGAAAATGTGCGCTGAAACAAGGAGTTTTGTGTGCACATGGGTGATGAAACACAGTTATAAAGGAAATGAAGAGTATAGCAGTTGTTATAGCAAGTACAGTGGATAGCTTGTGCTTCTTTTTGAGGAATGTGGTCGAGCTGCAGTGAAGTTAATAAGTGATAGTGTTAAATACAGTTTAACAGAATGATGTCACTGCTGTCAGAGATTGGTGGTTCTTAGGGGTTAAATGTGACACTGGTCTCGCTGTCAGCGGTTTGAGTGTTAAGTCTCGCAGCCCGACACACACACACACACACACACACATGTTGGTCTCTTCTGCCCCACAGTGGCAGCATCACACCCTA
>NC_139838.1:25278001-25458001 GCF_963691815.1 Echiichthys vipera
GATTTGCTCTGTCGTCAGCTACAGGTGGCTGCTGTGTTTGTTTCTTATGTCATTTTGGTGAAGAAATCTTCGTAAATGACGACTTGATGCATTTACATCTTGTATATAATGTAACAAAATGTGGTATTGATCCACCTTAAACGGAGGTGAACGCCTAACTCTCCCTCACTGATCTCCAGGGAGTTGTTCATGCTTTCATTACCTCTCCTTTAGATAACCGTAACCCCTCGTACGTGGGAGCAGAGCAGTCGTCTCTTCCTCGTCTGCAGTTTGTAAAAAAAATTGTTAAACTCGTCTCGTGGAAAAAGAAATCCGGATCGCATAAATCCGTGTTGGCCTCGCTGCACTGTCTTCCTGTCCGCTGCAGGATTGGTTTTAAGACCTTCTCGCTTGTTTTAAAGGTGTTAGCAGCACCTTATGCAGCCGAACTCATGCATCACCGTACTCCAGATCGAGCACTGAGGTCGACAAAAGCAGACACATAAACGGCGGTGACCGTGCTTTTGCGATGGCTGCTCCTAATCTCTGGCACACTTTACCCGGTCATATAAAACCTGCTCAGAAACCTTTAAATACACCTCTCCTCGTTGGTGCTCACTTTAGCGCGACACCTTGACTTCATCTTCTATCGTACTGAAATGGTTTTACTATGTGATCACAATTACATCCAGAGATGCTTCTCCTTCATTCACTTTGTGGTGAATGTAGCTTTGGCCAGGAAGAGTTGATGTCATCAGGCTGTATCAAACGATCATTGGGCGTTTCATCCCTGAAACCGCAACACCCTCAACATTGGTGGGTCTGCAGTGGTGGCCAAATCACTGCCCATCAACTCCCCCTGGCCTCCAGCTAAGCTCCTCTCTCCTGCTCCATAACCAGAAAGAGGCTCTTCCTGCTGCCTCCCCCATCCTGCGAACTGCCGTCTTTCTCTCCCTCCCCGTCACCCCAATGGCTGTGAGCATCCTCCACACTGACTGGGCGGGGAATCCTCTACAGCCGTCCTCGACTGGGAAGAGCCATGCCTGCCACCCTTTCCCCCTGCAGTTATGCAACAGATCCTGGTATTTGGCGCTCTTTCTCTCAAACCATGGGACAGTAAGATCGATGAGGATGATCTTCTTTGCCTCTTCAGACCACAGTACTGCGTCGGGCCTCAGGGTTGTCTGGACTTATCATATATTTGTTGACTTCTTCTGTTCTCACTGTAAATACAGTCTGGGTATTTTTCTCTGTGGCCACAGGAGGGCAGATTGAATTTGATGTTAATCTGATGATCAAGGCTTTAGGCTAACTGGACTGCTGGCTAGTGGGACGCAATTAGCTACCAAGCAGGGACAGAGAACGTTTGGATGTTTAAGATTAGATACTGGACTTTTTAAGAACTGCCTTCCTCCTCCAGTCAGCTGATTTACTGAGCGACCTTCTCCTGCTTTACAAACATTAAGCATTCGACGTACGTAGCTCAAAGAGAGACAAATGGGATGAGAGGCGGAAGGAAGGGAATAATGAAATGAGAAAAGAGGGCATGGAGGACTGCTGCCAGAGAGGAGGAAGAGGAGGATGAGGAGGAGGAGGGGGATAAATGAACCCTGGGAAACAGCCTGGCTGAAAGAGAGACTGAATAAGAAAGTGAAAGAGGGAAAGACGACATGATGGACTAACTGAGGAAAAGGGAGACACTTGGAAACATCCCTTCCGCAATTCAATCACTAGAGGAGAAAGGCCGGGGACACCAGAGAGGGAGAGCGAGGGAGATTAGAGGTGATAACGGGAGAGAAGGAGGGAGCGAGGGATAAGCACGCTGCGTGGTATTAGAGGCGTAAGCTCCGTCTGGTATTTTTAGCGTGGATGGTCCCTTAGACGTGGAAAAGAGGAGAGCGTCGCTGCGAAAGCTCGGAGGAAAGGACGAATCTGCGACGGCGAGAGGGAGCAAAGGAGAAGAGGACGAAAGCAAAGGAGAGATGGAGATGAAGGAGTGACGCCACTTGTGGAGGAAGAAGAAGAAGAAGAGGAGGAGGAGGAGCTTGTGTTACTCTGTCTGAGCTTGTTGTGACTGTAGGAGTGTGTGAGTCACTGTTTCGCCCGGTCAGGTGTGTGCGTATCCGTCACTGCACACAGGAGCTGATGTGCGTCCTCGCTTCCTGACTCCTGACCTTCTGAGGACCGTTGAGGAGCTTTTGGCCCGTGCAGACTCACTCTGCTGATTCTTGACTCTGCTTCTCTCTCTCTCTTTTTTAAGAACATGACGGAGCAGAAATAATTCAAAACTCTCTGGAACGGCAGAGCTATTTTGAGAGGCTGCAAGTGAGAATGCAAGAGGGCTGTTTCAGATAAGCCTGAGTTGACGAAGCAGAACTGGACGGGGAATTGTCTCGTCATGATTGGATGAGGTGTTCAGGACCAGGCAGTGTGAGCTAAAGGCTGGAGGAGGCCTCGTCTTCACTGCTTCTTCATTCTGATCACCATCATCATCTCCTGTCTCTGTTGTACACACAAGACACATGCACTAATGAGATGAACGACTGCTTGGGCTGGTTTTTCCCTTCAATATTAAATTAAACAACGTCACAAATCCGCCCGGCCTCTCTTGATGAGACTAAAGTCCACCTCACCCCGAGGCTGCAGACTCTCCCTATTGTTTTCGCTCGAAGCTGAAAAAACCTCCCAGGGCTGTTGACTTTTTTTTACTTTTTTAACAAAGGCTGGACAGATCGGCTCCTAAGGAAAGGAAACACCGGAGAAACGAGCAGGAGTTAAGGCGAGGAAATGGGGATATCGGGGAGCTGCTGCATCTGGCTTTTGTCAGCTCGAACAAGAAGAGTGTGTGTTTGCATAGTGTTGCAGAACAAGACTTACTAGTAGGTTTTTTGAATCCCTTCGTGTTGTTGTGGCGTGGAAAGAGGACTCAGGAGCTGATTACATCATCCCTAATGGATACATGTGGGACCTAAAAAAAGACTTGCTCGGTCTCCTTTTCTTCCAGCTCTGCTCTGTGACAGAAACTCAGCATCTGTTGTCTTTTACAGGCAGTCAACTAAAAAGCAAGCGAAGCAACGTATCCCTCTGGATTGAGAGTTGCTTACCTACGCAGAGAGAGGGAAAGGCATGGTAGAAAGAGAGCAGGCAGCTCTGCAGAGCCACCGTCAGCTGCAGTCTGAGTATAGAGCGTCGGTTGTGGCCTGGAAACAGAGAGCGAGCGAGCAAGAGAAACAGAAGGACAGAGAGAGAGAGAGAGTGCCACTGCTTGGCCAGGAAGTAGAAGTGAGGTGAGGGAGTAAACAGAGAGGGAGGAGGTCCTTTTGGGACTGAGAGGGGAGGAGCTGTGGCTGACTTTGACACACACGTGTGAGAGCTGCTGGGGAAAGAGCGAGAGGGGGGCGGGGGGGCAGACTGACGGAGGGAGAAGGCCGGCCAGGAGAGGCTGACATGGCAGCGACCACAAGGATCGAGGAGAGAGGGAACGGGTGAACCACAGAACGGTTAAACCGAGACTCACAGAGGAGTAGAGAGACTGGTCGTACCTGCTGCTGGAGGCTCACGCTCTCACACACACACCTTGCAGCTTTTTGGATACGTGGAAGCAGCTCGTTGCCAAAGACGTCTTACTGCTATTATTATCTGTCTTGGATTATGCACCGTCAGCATCAAATGGAGCCCTGATCAGAGGAGAGTAAACTTTAGAGCTGTGGATGATGTGGCCCGACTACAGGAATGAATGTCAACTCAATGCTCACCTGTACTCGCTCATGTGCTGTGCAGGTCAGTATGTGTGTCCCAACATGTGTGTGTGTGTGTGTACATGCCCATAGAGGAGCTGGACAGTGTGTGCAGCTGTTAACGTAGTGCCGGTGTGCAGAGTGGCTGCTGTCAGCACGTGTTTCACTTTGTGTTTGAACAGTTCCTGTTTGTGCACATACCCGTACAACAGATGCTGAATGTGGGCGCTATCAATCAATGTGGGTTAGACATCAGTGTGTGTGTGCGTGTGTGTGTGTGTGTTTGGACAGCGTAGAAAGGGGGTGTGTACATCTTAACAATGCCCTCCACTGTAGATGAATAAGCGCCTTTCCGTGGCTGTCACTCACATACCTCGACTTCTCTCATGCCTCCAGTTTTATAGAGAATAAAAACCAATCGTGTGTGTGTGTGTGTGTGTGTGTGTGTGTGTGTGTGTGTGTGTGTGTGTGTGTGTGTGTGTGTGTGTGTGTGTGTGTGTGTGTGTGTGTGTGTGTGTGTGTGTGTGTGTGTGTGTGTGTGTGTGTGTGTGTGTGTGTGTGTGTGTGTGTGTGTGTGTGTGTGTGTGTGTGTGTGTGTGTGTGTGTGTGTGTGTGTGTGTGTGTGTGTGTGTGTGTGTGTGTGTGTGTGTGTGTGTGTGTGTGAGAGAACTTTTTCTCTGGGCTAACTAGCTCAGCTACCCCGGCAGGTTTGGGAAGCAAGGCGTGTAGTGGTGAAACTATTTTGCAAGAGCATGTTGAAATATCTGTTCTCCTGGGGCCGGGCCCTTTATGTAAACTCTGTGTCACCAGTGTGTGTGTGTGTGTGTCTGTAGTGTTGAGGCTGACCTTGAGTTTGATCCAGTTGAAATATTTGACCTACTAAATCCTAAATTCCCTCTATAGAAATGTCTTTCTCAACACTTGAAGGTGTCAGGGCTGTTTAGAGGGTGTGTGTGTGTGTGTGTGTGGGTGTGAGATCTTTGAAGCAGGAAGTGATACTGTGTATCTCCACATGGCCGCTCTCTCTCTCTCTCTCTCTCTCCATGGCAACTGATAAACAACGGGTTAGAGGGGAAGAACCTGCAGCAGGCTGTCCTCTGATTGGCCGTTTGACAAACTGGAGGGAAAACACTCTGCTGTCAATGAGCTTTTGAGTGTGTGTGTGTGTGTGTGTGTGTGTGTGTGTGTGTGTGTGTGTGTGTGTGTGTGTGTGTGTGTGTGTGTGTGTGTGTGTGTGTGTGTGTGTGTGTGTGTGTGTGTGTGTGTGTGTGTGTGTGTGTGTGTGTGTGTGTGTGTGTGTGTGTGTGTGTGTGTGTGTGTGTGTGATAATAAACACATCGTATAATGCTTTTATTTAACCAACATTTGTAACTACAGGAGGGAATATTCCTGCAGATATCAAATTAAATATTGTTAATTATTACTGACAATATGTTTGACATTTGAGTAACAGCTGAAACTCAAACTGTGACAATGACGACAAACTTAAAGCACCTTTTAAATGATATTGATGTAGATGATAATACAGTTTTTTGTGTGTGCTGACAGCCAATGTACCGGGAGAAGCATTAAGCTGCATTTATATATTTATACCCGAGATGCTTGTTATATTTTGATGTCTCATATATGGCACATAACATGTCTTGTATTGCTGCAGCCTCAACTGATTAATTTGTTATGCTGTGGATCATTTCAAGGAAAACTAACCAACTATAGGTGTTGAATATGTCTTGTTATACACTAATGTATCTATAAATACAATTTGTAGTATCGTACATTGAACGCAATCCCTTGAGAGGATGTTTGACTTTCCCTCCAGCAGGAAGTCAGATATTTAACAGAATGGCGGGAAGGGAAACGGAGAGCAGGTCTGTGTTTTCTCCCAGACAGACTGATACGAGCAGAGGGTCGATAGGAAGAGAGGCTCCGTTGGTTTGGAGGAAGAGGAGGTGGTGGTGGTGGTGGTGGTGGTGGCGAGGGTGGAGATAACACAGTTGTGGCTCAGCATCAGGCTCTATTCCTGGCCTGGCTGCCTCACCCTTCTGGCCTGCGGAGGACGCAGGCTGGAGGTCTGCCTGCCTGCAGATCAAGCTTCAGTTAGAGAAAGGTTAAATCTTTTAGCGGGTCATGCTTCTTGTTGTTGGCGCGGTGTGGACGGCGATATTGTGCAGTTGCGGCGTGGGCAACCGTACGCGGAGGGTCTGAGCGCCAAACCCTGCACCTCCGAGAGTTTGTAACAACGCAGGAGGAGTCGCACAGACCATGCTGCGATGATTTGTGAACTACAGGACCCAGAACTTCTATTGGCTGAGGGCAAACATCCAGAGGTGCACTGCCTGAGCCGCTCTGACCGCAATCAGCATCAACGTTCACCAACCAGATGTTCGCGGAGACCGTGTCCGCCGTGTCCGCCGTGTCCGCCGTGTCCGCCGTCTGCACCGTGCCGACCACAAGAAACATGAAACTTGTCTTAGACAGTAAACTGACCTGACAAAGAACGGAGCTGTATATAAAATACGTGATACACAAACAGGCTAGGGCTGCAACATTCATTTCATTATCAATTAATCTGTTGCTTACTTAATCGTTAAAAGTGTCCATCCTGATTTCTCAAAGTTCATGTTGGTGTCTTTAAATGTCTTGTTTTGTCCGAAACCAAAAGATATTTAGTGTAATATGATGTAAAACAGAGGAAAAGTCGGACTAATCCATATTTGAGAGGCTGGAACAAACTCTTTCTGCCATTTTTTCAATCAATTTTTCTCAACAACTGAGAAAGAAAAACCAAGCAAGAACAACTTTTTCAGCCTTATTTGTTCAACTTCAGCTCATGTGTAAGGATGATGTCATCTGAGTAAACATGGTAAAGTCCAAGACTTAACGAGAGGTCACGTTTGTAGATAAACAGGATCTTATCCGCAGGACCTTGAGTCCATGAACTAAAACAACCTTCACCGTCTTCACCTCGCCTCTTCTACAGCTTTACATCACTGCTGAGGAAGAGGAGAAACTGTGTGTGTGTGTGTGTGTTTGCGTGTGTGTGTGTGTGTGTGGTATCTGGTTACACTTGGTTATGTGTCTTTTATTAAGTAATGAAATGAAAGTGCTTGTTACAAAAAGGCTTAGAGATGGTGATCCAATACAAGCACCTACTAAGCCACTAAGTGTGTGTGTGTTTGTGTGTGTGTGTGTGTGTGTGCGCAGAAACCTCTCAAATGGTTCTTCACAAATCAATACAATCCATGCCCGTTGTCTGGGTGAACACAGCATCGTCACTAACTGTGTCCGCGGGGAGTGTTTAGCCCAATGCTTTGCTCCTCTGAGCTGGACTGTGTGTGTGTGTGTGTGTGGTCCTGTTCTTCTACATAACTCAGTGGAGTGATCACGCCGGCTGCAGCAGCCATGCTGGGTTTTGGAATATGTAATTAACCGATCCCTCCTCTCTCTCTTTTCCTTCAGATGAGCGGGACAGGGTGCAGAAGAAAACCTTCACAAAATGGGTCAACAAGCATCTCATCAAGGTACGTGTCACCGAGCTCACACGGGTTCATTTATGTCCACTGCTGCAGGTTTGGTCATCTTGTTATCAAAGAAACCATAAAACCTTTGAGTCAAGGGGCCTGTGAGTGTTCTCATGTGTCCAGGTCGTCGTTATCCTCAGAGCAGTTTCACTCAAAAGCAACTGGACTTGGTTATTTGTCCAGGAAGACGTTTCACCTCTCATCCAAGAGGCTTCATCAGTTTTCACGTCCAAACCAACTTCCCACCAACGACTGCCAACTGCCAACGACTGCCACTTTGGCACTTGGAGCACAAAGGGTTCCAGTGACATCATCGGCCTTGTGAGAGGTTAAATACCTGGATCTCCACACCAGTTAGTTGGACCAGTCCCAGCCTGGTCCTGGTCCTTGTCCTGGTCCAGTCCCAGCCTGGTCCTGGTCCTGGTCCTGGCCCTGGTCCTGGTCCTGGTCCTGGTCCTGGTCCTGGTCCTGGTCCTGGTCAGATGCATACATGAACTGATGAAGCCTCTTGGATGAGAGGTGAAACGTCTACCTAGACAAATAACCAAGTCCAGTTGCTTTTGACTGAAATTGCTTTGAGGACTTTGAGTCAAGGTTGTATCACATAACCCTCTCGTACATGCACATCTCAGGCACACTGTCATATACCATAAGACGTTCTGACATCTCACCTCCCGTCCCTTCCCAGACAACATTTATTTGAAAGTCAGTGATGTGAAAAGTCTCAGGTCGTAAAGGAGCCACACTGTTGGTCGCTCTACCGCACCGTAAGACCGACGAAAAGAGAGCTGAGCCGGGAGGCAAAGCTCTCCATCTACCGGTCAGTCTTCGTTCCTACCCTCACCTGTGGTCATGAAAGCTGGGTCATGACCGAAAGAACGAGGTCGCGGGTACAAGCGGCCGAAATGTGTTTTCTCAGGAGGGGGGCTGGAGTCTCCCTTAGAGAGAGGGGGAGAAGTTCAGCATCCGTGAGGAACTCAGAGTAGAGCCGCTGCTCCTTTGCGTTGAAAGGAGCCAGTTGAGGTGGTTCAGGATCATCTGGTAAGGATGAACCCTGGGCGCCTCCCTAGGGAGGTGTTCCAGGCACGTCCAGCTGGGAGGAGGCCTCGGGGAAGACCCAGGACCAGGTGGAGAGATTAGATCTCCACACTGGCCTGGGAACGCCTCAGGATCCCCCAGTTAGAGCTGGTTAATGAGGCCCGGGAAAGGGAAGTTTGGGGTCCCCTGCTAAAGCTGCTGCCCCCGCGACCCGACCTCGGATAAGCGGCTGAAGATGAGATGAGATGATGAGATAGTTCTACTCTAAGTCATCAAGAAAACGTGGTTCACAAACTAGAAACGACAACAATTTCTCTTGAACAAGTGAAATAACCACAGAAAACACTTCAGTGTTCTGTTTCTATGGTTATAACTATTTACAGTATTTTCATATGCCTGTGTGTGTGTGTGTGTGTGTGTGTGTGTGTGTGTGTGTGTGTGTGTGTGTGTGTGTGTGTGTGTGTGTGTGTGTGTGTGTGTGTGTGTGTGTGTGTGTGTGTGTGTGTGTGTGTGTGTGTGTGTGTGTGTGTGTGTGTGTGTGTGTGTGTGTGTGTGTGTGTGTGTGTGTGTGTGTGTGTGTGTGTGTTTACTGTCACATCTGCTCACACATGCCGTTTCTATCACATCCATAAAGTACAGTATGTATACCATGTGTCACACACACACACACACACACACACACACACACACACACAGGTGGGCAGGACTGAGGAGAGGAGAATGCAGGGTATTTCTGTCACATGACCCGGGAACGAAGCGTCTGTCTGACCCCATAACTCTGGAGCGGCTGTCGTCACGGCGCCCAGCCTGTGGATGTAACTCTATATCAGCTGGCACCGCAGCACCGACCGCTCGCTGTAAATGTAGGTCAGTGATGGAGAGCGAGAGCAGCAGACCAGAGATTGGGTGTTTTTTGTGAACTCTGATTCATTTTTAATGGGAAATATCTGTTTTGTTATTGTCCGATAATTAATTGGCAACATCTTTGTTATTTATTAAACGATTAAGGTCACTTTTTTAAGCATAAATGTAGAAAACAATATTTGGATTGAGCCTCTAAAATGTGAATATTTGCTGGTTTTCTGTGGTAGTCAAATGAATATATTTTGGTTTTGGATTGTTGTTTGAATCAAACAAACAATTTGAATATTTTAAATCAGGCTTTGATGGTCATTTTGCACCATTTTGTAGAGCAAACAGTTAATTGATCGATAACATAATCTGCATATTAACTGGTTATGAATATAAATGTTACATGAGAGAGAAGAGGAAGTTTGAGAGTAGGGCTGAAACATGGAAACAGAATTGATCTTTTTTTTTATCATTCATTCATCTTCAACCGCTTATCCCGGGGTCGGGGTCGCGGGGGGCTGGAGCTGATCCCAGCTGACATTGGGCGTGAGGCGGGGTCCACCCTGGACAGGACGCCAGTCTATCACAGGACACATAGAGACAAACAGAGACAGACAACCATTCACACCTACGGGTGATTTAGAGTCATCAATGAACCGAACACCTGCACGTCTTTGGACTGTGGGAGGAAACCGGAGAACCCGGAGAAAACCCACGCAGACACGGGGAGAACATGCAAACTCCACACAGAAGGGCCCCAGCCGGGATTCTAACCAGGAACCCTCTCACTGTGAGGCACCACCTCACCGTGTCGCCTTATATTTCTTCATTTAAGTCAATGAATAAGACAAATTACTGATTTATATTATTTAAATATATGTAAATAACATATTCAAAAGAAATCTCGTCTCAAATTAGAGACATTTTCTGTTTGATATCATTTTAAATTCAATTTTTCTAGATTTTTTTGCAGTTATTCAAGCATTTTATCATATCGGACAAACAGGAAATGGGGTGAGAGAGAGGGGGGGAGACACGCTGCAAAGGGCCGCAGGTCTGAATCCAACCCGCTGCCGCTGCCTCGAGGACCTTCAGCCTCTTTACATGGGGCGACTGCTCTAACCACTGTGCCACCGGCCGCCCCTAAATTCAAATTTTTAACATTTCAAACCAAAAAGAGACAAATAGAGCAGAGGCATAACTTCTTGTCACTCACACTTGTCTCTGTTCTTTCTCTTTTCACACACACACACATGCAAGCACGCACGCACACACGCACGCACGTACACACACACACACATACACACACTGCCAGCCATTACATTAGCACAGAGGTCATATAGAGTTGGGTTGTGATTGAAATTATTAAAGAGAGTGCCGACCTTCACTGTCGCAGAGAGGAAGAGGAAGCAGCAAGGTTGAGACCGAGGACAGAGGGAAGGACGACATGAACGAATAGAAACAACTCATGTCTCATCTGTTGAAATATCTGCTGCTGTTGGATGAGAAAGTGTTGCTTAAGAAATACCAACACTGCTCTTGAGTGGAGCGCGGGGTCAAATAGTTGTGTGTCCTACATCATCTGTTGACTCTTTGCCAGGACTGTTGAGTCTACAGACCTCCGCCCTATCTGCAGGGATTTAGAGACAAACACACAAGACACAGGAAGAAGAACTGCAGCCGAGGACAGGGAGGAAGGATTAAGAGAGAAAGACGGCACAGAGGGAATAAGCTCATGAGACAAAACGAAAGGACATTAAAGAAAAGATAAAGACAGGCTGACAAAAAAAGACAGGTGCTCTCTCTTGACATCATCACTCCTTGTTTCCTGTTTAATCTGTGCGTGTGTGCGTGTGTGTGTGTGTCTCTGTGTGTGTGTGTGTGTGTCCTGTCTGGTATGTGTTTGGCCGCTCAGGTGTGCAGAGTGTTGACAGGTGTGTGTATATACAGAGCAAACACAGGCCAACATAAACAGTGTCCTCTAAGCTACCTGCTGGCATGCGGTGACACACTTTGACCCGACAGGCTGGTGACGCATTGAGCAGGAAATCCAGCCGCTTTGTCTTAAGAAGTCAGGAGGAGGCGAGAGGTTTGTCCGCAAAGATGAAGCACTGTTAGCCGCCCTGAACTGCAGCTAAGCAAGCTGACAGGATGTAGAACCACATGCAATCTCTCTGTCTCTGTTGTCCATTGAGCTACAAAAGCCACGCAGAAACCAGGCTTGAGACAACAAACACATCAGCAAACACTGACTTTCATAATTAAACGTGCCAAAGGACAAGAAATGTAGAGTGTAACGTACTTGTTTGTCAAACAGAACAAAAATGTCACTTATTCTATTGTGATGGGAACTTGTTTCACACATAGACTGTATAAAACATGGACGTAAAGAGCCAAAATGAAGCTCAGTGCGGGCGTCGCCATCTTGGCAGTGAATGACGGCGCCTGACAAAAATGGGCCCCAGAGGTGGAGCGTGGATGGAGCTGAGGCGGGTCGAATGAAGCCTGCAGTCTATGCTAGTCACCTGTCACTCCAAGTGGTTATTCCCTTAACTATACTTAACTTAGAGCCTTGAAATGATTTAAACAAGTGAGTTTTATAAAAACACATCTCCCGTATACAGGTGGTTGTCATGAATAGTGAGATCATCTGAGACCAAAACTGTTTCTGTACCTAAAAATGTTTATTTCTTCAACTTCAGCTTTATTATCTGAAGGAAATTTGATCTGCGGCCGGCATCCTCTCACATTAAGACCATGACCATGTAGCTAAAAAACAAACTAAAAACATCATAAACTGCACAGTGTTGTATTATTTTTGCCGTAAAGTTGGACGTTTAAACATGGCGGTCTGTGGGGATTGACTCGCCTTTAGAGCCTCGAGTGGACATTCGCAGAACTGCAGCTTCTGCCACTTCACCGCTTCTTTCACCTCCTGTCCGTAAATCCTGTGCGGTGCCTTTTGAAATGATTTAAGCTAGCTTGTAGCCATTAAACATGCAGCCCAGTAAATGTTAGAAAACTTAATAAGAGTAGATGGGAAACTGCTAGAAATTTAGTGGCAACCGTTGCAAAAGTTAGGTGTACTTTCTCTAAAGCGTCCGAACCTGGTGAAATATTTCATATAATTCAAGCCTTTAATGACCCGATCATAAATCCAGATACACTATGTGGGGTTTTCCAGATAAGCCATGTCACATTATATTAAATCACATTACAATAAGCAGCTGGTCGATCTCCGTAACACATCTTTAAATGGCATTTAAATCAGTGTCATCATTCATTCTGCCGTCAAACTACAGCTGTCAAACCCTATTTATCCAATAAATAACTGCAATTGAAGTTATTTGAGCTGATAAAAGGTGTTTAAACGATCCCCATGTTCAGTCCAGCCCAGATTTGTGTTCAGTAAATGCTGATGCTGTTGCCCAGGTGCTGTCAGCGCGGCCCCTAACATGAGCTCGCTACGACAGAGTGACAGCTGCCGCCACTGCACATCCGACACAGCTGGATGTGTGAGCAACATCCCTGACAGGACATAACGTTCCTAAAAACAAATATAAACCATCATAAAATAACATCTGACAGATCCAGCGGAGAGATTTTAAATTCAACGGCGTGTCCCCAGACTGAACTCATCTTACCGGATGTTGTTTTACCAGCAGTGATCACACACTGCAGACTTTTCATGCAGTGGGACTTTCTGATGGACGCGTAAATCAAAATAAACATCCGAGTTTCCACTAATGGGCAACTTATTTGTCGCTATGGTTACATGTATTGAAGGTTCACCAAGCAGCGTAGAAAGCAATTGTTTTAAACATGTGTTTGGTCCATACCTCTTTCGTACTGTGCATTAAGTGAAGATGGGAATAGATACTCTTTTATTGGTACCAATGGTCTATTAGCTTGATTTTCAAGCATTTTATCATATCGGATAGACAGGAAATGAGTTGGGGGACATGCAGCAAAGGGCCGCAGGTCTGAGTCCAACCCGCTGCCTCTGCCTCGAGGACCTTCAGCCTCTTTACATGGGGCGACTGCTCTAACCACTGTTCCACCGGCCGCCCCCTAAATTCAAATTTTTAACATTTCAAACCAAAAAGAGACAAATAGAGCATAAAAGAAATTTAAAAAGAAAGGACAAAGAGGTGTAATGCAGCACTAACAACCTCTTTTCACTCACACTTGTCTCTATTCTGTCTCTTTTCACACACACACACACACACACACACACACACACACACACACACACACACACACACACACACACACACACACTCTAACATTGCCAGCCATTACATTAGCACAGAGGTCATGTAGAGTTGCGTTGTGATTGTTATTATTAAAGAGAGTGCTGACCTTCACTGTCTTATCAGCTTTAACCAGCTCAAATAACTTCTCTTTCGTACTTTACATTAAGTAAAGATGGGAATAGATGATATTTTATTGGTACCAATGGTCTATTAGCTCGATTGTTGATCGATTCCCTGATCAGTTTTCTGTCTGGAACAAAGTTGTTGCATGTTTGCAGCAGCGTAGATGAGTTTGAACTCATCGTTTTACAATGAGCTGTCAGAAAAAACATGCTGTCTCTGATAAAAGGAATTAATAAGCTCCGACTCATATGATTCAGTTTTGGATTCATCCCTAACTGTAAGCATTTACAGTAAGTTCATTGTTTCGATAGGAACGTGATCATTTATGAGAAGAAGTCCATGATAGGGGGTCGTTGTTGATCAGTTACTATTACAGGAAAACTAACGTCGGTGTCTCAGTCAGCAGCAGCGACTGTGTCCAGTTATTAGACCACAGGGTGGGGGGGTGGGCTTCCAGTAAGGTCTTTGACAGAGCGGATCCACTCATGGAGACTAACCAGAACCAAACACAGACTCTGACACATTGAGACACAATTAGACAAAAACAGCACCTCATTTCCAGTCTGTGTTGGATGCACCGTTTTCTTCCCGTCTTCTAATTAACACTTGTTTCGTCAACTTCCCTCTGAAGCAGCTGATGTCAACCTTCAACAGGAGGGTGAGAGTATGACACTGACGATTGAGGAGGAGGAGGAGGAGGAAGAGGGATGGGGAAAGAGAGAAAAGGAGTTATTAGACGTGGTAGAAGTGGAGGGATGTTGTTACTTTTGTAGCTGCAGATTAAAGCCAAAGACGATTACAGCTCAGAGCTCACCCTCAAGAACGAACTTCTGTTCTGCCTAAATCATTTTAAAGAGATGTTTGTTTGATTTTAATGTGTAATTCATGACTAAAAGTTGTACAGGCAGCTTACTCTTGTGACTGTCTTGCCCTCTTGTGGTGAAGTGTGGTAATAGAGTTTCTTGTCTCGAGGCCAGGACTGCGGAAAAACTTGCACCGGTGCAGGAAATCCCCTTTAATGCAGGCGGACATGTGCCCTGGGTCACCTTAGTTTGATTGGCACTTTTGAAGCACTTTGGGGTCGGAGTGTTTGACCTCTTCATCTGTCTATTATCTGCTCTCTGATGAAACAGCAGATCGTTTATTTAGACAAGAACAGCGTTTGCTTTGCACTTGCAGGATGCTGATGTGCCGACCTGCAGCTCTTTTATTTTACGCATTGTTCTTCTTTCACAAACTGGGGAGTTAGAAAGTGGTTTGGAGAGTCAGTGACCCAGAAACAGCCTCTCTTTTGTCTTATATCATCTTTTATTCTTTAACTCCACAATGACGTTGACTCTGTCCACTCATTATAATGAAGAATCACATCACAGCCTTTTTTCTACCTTCATTTTTTCATTTTTGACACCGTTTTTTTTGTCAAGTCAGTGTTTAAGTGTTTATTAATTATATGCACAGCTTAAACAAGTTTACAATGAGTTCTTCCGTTGCCTTCCACTCTTATATGGTGTTTACAAAAAAGGGGAAACTTGAGGCTTGGAAGAGATAAAATACAATAAGAAGAACATTATGTACGTATGTAACGTGCGACATAGAGAAAGTTTCTAGTTATCGTCTTGTTGAAAGTCTCATAAACAAAATAAAACGATGGATTAACCGTACAGTCATGCAGTCATACATTTATATCTATATCTTCCGCGTGATGCCGTAAAAATAAGCCACTCATATATTCATATATATGTGAAAATGATAAAGTAGTGTGAGACAGACAGCACACAGATTTAATACGTAAGTGATTTTTTCACTTTAAGTTTTATTCTCATAATGTTCACTCGTCACTCTGCTGTCTTTCTGTGTGTGTCTGTGTGTCTGTCTGTGTGTCTGTGTGTGTGTGTGTGTGTATCTGTCTGTCTGTGTGTCTGTTTGTATTTTGTGTATCTGTCTGTGTATCTGTCTTTCTGTTAGTCTGTCTGTCTGTCTTTCTATTTGTCTGTCTGTCTGTGTGTCTTTGTCTGTCTGTATTTCTGTCTGTGTGTCTGTCTGCCTTTCTGTCTGTCTGCCTTTCTGTCTGTGTGTGTGTGTGTGTGTGTGTGTGTGTGTGTGTGTGTGTGTCTGTCTGTGTGTCCGTCTGCCTGCCTGTCTGTCTGCGTGTCTGTGTGTCTTTCTGTCTCACTGCGTGTCCCACTTTCAAACAAACATGCACTGATGCAGATCAGGCTGCTGCTGAGTCACCCTGACAGCAGCGGTCGCCACCGGTGACAACCCCCGCCCCCCCAACCTCGCTCATTGTGGAGGCGCTGTCATGGCAACAGAGACAAGAGGCCACAGCTGGTGCCTCGTCTCTGTTGGCACTGGCAACCGCTGTCACCAGCAACCGCTGTCACCAGCCCCGTCAGCTGCAGGGCAATCGTCTAATGTCAGATGTCAACAGAGGGGTGATTGGAGTGTGGGATTAACGTTTTCCTCTTTTTCTCCTCTCTCCTCATTCCCTTCCCTCCTTTCCTCCCTCCTTTCCCAGGTGAGGAAGCACATCACAGACCTGTACGAGGACCTGAGGGAT
This sequence comes from Echiichthys vipera, assembly GCF_963691815.1. Lineage (NCBI taxonomy): Eukaryota > Metazoa > Chordata > Actinopteri > Perciformes > Trachinidae > Echiichthys > Echiichthys vipera. The sequence continues at coordinate 25,294,068 of NC_139838.1, forward strand.
GGACACAACCTCATCTCCTTGCTAGAGGTCCTCTCTGGAGTCACTTTGGTATGTTTTTTATTGTATCTCCCTCACACACTGTTGTTTATATATACTGTAATATTTTCCTTCACACACTCCTACTGTGCTCCATCACACACCCCGTCATCCCCAGTTCAGTGCATCACACTCCTGAGAATGTGACACACACTCTTCAGAAATAACGCTGGAATTCGAGAGGCGGTTGAAACTTTTCCAGGTTGGGGGTTTTAGACATTCGGGGGACTCTCTGCTCCATACTCACACACTATTAAAGGGGTTAAAGTGTGTTTGTATAAGGTATTTACCCACAGTCAGTGTGTCATCTACAGTAGATGGCGGTCGGCACGCCCCCTGTTTGGAGAAGCAGGCAGGAGGACAGACGCAGAGGCTAAGCAATGAACGCCTGTGGATGGGAGCAGCAGCTAAAAAACAATATCAGTTGAAGTGTACGCTATACTTAGAGTATTTCCACCTCTTTCCGTTCCTGTCAGACCGTTTACACACGGAGTACTGAAGCCATTATTTGTGCTCTCGTCAAAGCCTCCAGACTCCATTGACAAAAACAGTCATTTTACCTCGCAGAACACGGGGGTTGCGGATCCACCACTGCCTCGATCAGTTAGTCTGTTTGTTAGTTTTGATAGTTCCTAACCTTTCAAAGCACCAAAGTCACACAACAACAGAAACAAACTAACCAACGAGGCAGCGGTGGAACAGCAACTCCTGTGTTCTGTGAGGTAAAATGACTGTTTTTGTCAAAGGAGTCTGGTTGCTTTGGAACAGGGCCGTCTTGACAGCACTGCAAAGTGGTGAAAATATTATAAATACAGCGTAAAAAGAATCTGAACTATCCCTTTAATGCCTTAGTTAACGCAGCAGAGTGCTTTGACTTTGCTCAGCAGGATGATCTGAGAGCGTTGGCCCTAATGCTCACAGACAAATGGGCCACGATGTGACGCAGGCTGGTTTAGTTTCAGGCAGGTAGACTAACAGAATCCGACCGCTGACCCTGGTCCGCTTTGGTACGCACACAATCACACACAGACAGACAGGACACACTGCTCCGTTCTGACCCCGTCATGAACAATGATCTGTGTGAGTTAAACTGACATACTTTACAGTGACGCTACTCTTGTTCCCTTTTTTTACTTGGTCCTGCCCTCTTTCATTCTGTCCTCTCCATCCACCAAATCTCACACTACATCTCTTCTTCCTCTTCCTCTCTATCGACCCCCCCCTCCCACCCCTTCCGTTACCATAGCAACAGAAGAGCGGCCCTCCATTGAAAAGGGCATACGCCTCGCGGGCCCCCCCTCTCATCTTGATCGGAGGGGAGGATGAGGAGGAGGAAGGAGCTCAGGGAGTATGTTCGAGTCTGCCCCTCCACCGCTCACGCAACTCACTTCTGACCCCTGACCCTTCAGCTTCACCCTCTGACCCCCCCCCCCCCCCCGCCCCCCATAGGTGGTGCTGTGACGCTGCATGAGAGTGCTGTGCCACTGATTTCTGACCAGCATAGGCTGAGCTGCACGCACAAAGCTGTGTTACTGTACGACACTTACACGTAGGCCGTGTGACAGCGTCATTACACGCCAGGGTTCCCACACGTCCTGGAGAAGCTGGACATTTACAGATTTGTTTTTCCAGTCATGACGACACCTGGAAATTTAATTCAAATGATCAAATATTGTGGAAATATCTGTGATGTCCTGGAAGATTTTGATCGTATTTTAGCCCCTCGCTCCGATCGCCCACGTACACTTTGTGCAGGGTTCGTACGGGTGCTGGAAATCCTTGAAAACACATTTTAGCGTGGTGTTCTCAAGGTTTGAAAGCTTGATTTTTTCCTTGAAACTGCCTAAAATGTTCTGTTATATGGGATTTCAAATATGATATAACAGAGAAAAGAAGATCTCCATATTTGAGACACTGAAAAAAGCATTTTCTCACTTTTTTGCATGAAAAATAACCTTTTCTGAGTAACAGATGATCAGAATAGCTGTGATTATTATTATTTCCATCGAGTTAGGCACGCAACTTTATTTGTATCGCACTTTTCATACACAGGGCAGACTCAAAGTGCTTCACAGCTCAACATGTCATGAATTAAAATGCATTACAGAAAGACAAAGAGAATAAAAACATAGACAATAATCAAAACAGTGCGGACGTTAAAAGTGCGAAGATTTAGCAGAAAGCTCAGGTGAACATGAAAGTGTTCAGTCTAGTTGTAAAAGTGGTCGGAGTGGGTGAACGTCTCACATCTACAGGAAGTTTATTCCAGCTGTTTGTTGCATAATGACTGAAAGATGCTTTCCCTTGATTTGAGTTTAACAGATCGGTCTCAGAGGATCTTAGTGATCTAGAAGGCTTATGTAGTGGGAGTTAGTCTTCTTTTCACTTGTCGTCCTTCTGCAGAAATTTATCTCAAAACGTCATGTTGGTTGTTTATGGGACAATAACATCTAATTTAACGTGATGAACAAGTGCAATAATAGGTTTACTGAATATTGTCCTGTATACACATATGTAGTGTACCACAGATGTAAGGGGATGAAAATGCACCTGGAACTGCTTGGAAAAAACTTGAATTTGAGTTTGGAAGAGTGTGTAGAAACCCTGTTAGTGTGTATTTAGTTTATAAAGACTCATTGATAGGATAAGATGCATGGTATGACTCTTCAAAGCAGGTTTACCAGACGCTCCCTTTGCATTATGGGATGCCCATGTCAGCGATGCTCAAGGATCAAGTTCATATTTTCTGGAGCCACGCAGCAGAATTCACGTGTCAGTCAGTCTTGAGTTTTATAGATTTTCATTTCATTATATCATGAGTTTTATTTTATTTTCATTCGTTTATAAAAGTGGTGAATAAACTACTTTGTGTGAACGTTGCCGTCGACAAAGACTGAACTTTATAAAGTCCCTAAATGTAGAATTTTTGCCTGTTCGGTTGTTTTGGATTTCAATAAATGGTAAATAAAGTGTATTTTTGCAGGTGTTAGACATAGTTAGCTGTTATTGAGGTTGTTTATTTAACAGCAAATGTTGAACAAGATATTGGAAGTTTAGTTAAGTTTAATTTAGTTTAGTTAAATTGTAGTTAAAGAGTGTTTCCCTCTTCTGATCGGATGGGAGATGTTTAAACATATTATCTTAATTCATTCAGATTTAATTATTAGACCATTTACACATTTGGTAGCATAGGAAACACATACACCACTCTCCTCTGCTCTCCTTTCCTCTCCTCAGTCATTCCCTCTACCTCTCATATCCTTCTCTTTTCTCCTCCTCTCCTCTCCTCCTCTCTTCCTCTCGTCTCGTCTCCTTTCCTCTCCTTTCCTCTCCTCTCCTCTCGTCTCGTCTTGTCTCCTCCCCTCTCCTCTCCTCTCCTCCTCTCTTCCCCTCGTCTCGTCTCCTCTCGTCTCCTCCCCTCTCCTCTCCTCTCCTCACCCCTCCTCTCCTCTCCTCTCAGATGACTAATCCTGTGTGTACCTTATTTTTACCAGCACAGTGTGAACCCACATCTGCATCTCTGCACTCATGTACATTTCGCAGCAAGCGCGTGGTTGTGATGTGTGTTTTCTTTCTTTCTCTCTCTGAAACGTTCTCCTTCCTCCCTCTGAACTGTCTGTTTGTGATAAATAAGGTGTGGAATAAAGAAAAGTGTACCATATGAAGTGTGCATTTCACTCTACAGCAGCATGGTTTGGGTGTAGTTTGCGTTTGGAAGCATGTCTTTAACGGCTCCTGTTGAAGACAGCGCCCCCCCGAGGACCATTTCATACCAACACACTGCACTCTGGATTGAATTCAGCTTTATCTGCACTCACTGCTGCCTCCTGCGTTTGTGTCACTAAAACAAAACACTGACTTTAAATCCATTTGTCGACGTTCCTCATGATTGTTTTTCTCCTTTCTTCTCTTCCCAGCCCAGAGAAAAGGGACGGATGAGATTTCATCGACTACAGAATGTCCAAATAGCGCTGGACTTCCTCAAACAGAGACAGGTACGCACACAGACACGCTGACACGACACGGATAATGATGAATCTGATGGGTTCACTGTTTACACACATTTCTCAATTACCCATGAACAAGAGCATCTAAAAGAACATTTGTTAATAAATCAAACAGCTGGAGGAGGAGGAGCTGAGACCATTCTTGGTCCAGATCTGTGAATTTAGACAAACATGAAAGTTTCTGCGTTCTTTGTCGTTATTTTACCTTGAATATTAGTGCAGTCTGGAGAGCGTGCACGTGGTCTAGTTCCTAAAGAGCGCTGCAGGGATGACAGACTTTTGTAGGCCAATCTGTAACTTGAGTTCTCTCAGGCCCGGTCCATCTCAGTTGCTGGATGAAGCGTATTTATAAAGCTCTTCTTGGATACTAACGCTAACCCTAACCCTTACCCATGTAAAGGAATCTTTGTTAATACAGCAAACAGCTGGAGGAGGAGGAGCTGAGACCATTCTTGCTCCAGATCTGTGAATTTAGACAAACATGAAAGTTTCTGCGTTCTTTGTCCTTATTTTACCGTGTGTTGTTTCCATGAGGATTATAAACAATTGAAGAAAATATCTTAATGTGAATATTAGTGCAGTCTGGAGAGCGTGCATGTGGTCTAGTTCCTAAAGAGCGCTGCAGGGATGACAGACTTGTGTAGGCCAATCTGTAACTTGAATTCTCCCCGGGCCGGTGCATCTCAGCTGCTGGATGAAGCTCTTCTTCTTGGTTTGGTGCCTTTTTACCTTAAAAGAAGAATTCCTTTATTGGGGAAATTTGATTTTTTTTTATCACACACACACAGGCCCGAAATACACAGACATGCACAGACAGGACCTATATACATGCAATTAATGGAGAGATGTTAGAGCGAGGGGGCTGCCAGTGACCCTCACCTATGGACTGAGCTCCTGCCGCCCAAAAGAACCAGACGCCACCATGCCCTGCGTTCCTGTGATGTCTTTAAACTGTCCGAGCCTCGTGTCTGCATTGAGCTCAGGATAAGAGCATTTAGTTTTGCTGCTCTCTCCGCATGGAACTTTCTCCAAAATTAATTGAAAATGGCAAATCTTATTTCAGTTTTAAAAGATAAAATGCGAAGGTCAATCGAATGGTGCCTTTGTCTCTGATTTGTAATCCATGGTCAAGGTTCTGCACTTTATCTGTAAATCGGTTTCATTCATTCATCTTCAACCGCTTGTCCCTGTCGGCTGGAGCCGATCCCAGCTGACATCGGGCGTGAGGCGGGGTCCACCCTGGACAGGACATCAGTCTATCACAGGACACATAGAGACGAACAAAGACAGACAAACATTCACACCTACGGGTGATTTAGAGTCATCAATGAACCTAACACCTGCACGTCTTTGGACTGTGGGAGGAAACCTGAGAACCCGGAGAAAACCCACGCAGACACGGGGAGAACATGCAAACTCCACACAGAAGGGCCCCAGCTGGGATTCAAACCAGGAACCCTCTCACTGTGAGGTGGGAGTGCTAATCACCACCCCACCGTGTCGCCTTATAAATCAGTTTGCACATTTCCTCCTGAGACTGGGCATTATAAATCTAAATAATAATAAATATATACTGTATATAGTAATATAACTGTTCTGATCACCTGGCCCCATCATACAGCACATACTGACTCATCTGCCAGTATTGACTTGTGTGTGAGCACATCTTCTGATTTTCTTCTGTTTTCCCGTTTTCAGGTCAAACTTGTGAACATCAGGAACGATGACATCACCGACGGGAACCCGAAGCTGACGTTGGGCCTCATCTGGACCATCATCCTTCACTTCCAGGTCTGTGCCCTCCGCATGCTGCTCTGACGGTCATTAATGGTTATTCTGTCCAACCAGATAAGCACTTCTTGAATTCTTCATTGGTGCATCTTAATGGGCAGCTAAAGGGTCTTAATATCCAGCTCTTAATGACATGAAAGATCTAATTGGTTTTGTAATAACCGAGTTACAGCTGCTGTGATTCAATCTGGATTTTAACAAAAACAAATGGCTTCAAATGTGGACTTTTTTTCTGTGTCGTCTCTGTTGTTACACAGCAAATCAGTCCAGCTGTTGGGATTTGAGTTGTTATCACTGCCAGGATCAGCTTAGCTCCGTGTGTGTGTGTGTGTGTGTGCCTGCGTGCGTGCGTGTGTGCGTGGGTGCATGCTTGAAAACCAGTGGTTGTTTTTTTTGCACCGCTGACTGGGAATCAGAAAGTGTGTGTGTTTTGCTTCTGTGTAATCTCTGATCAAGTGCGTTCAGAGTCTTGAGTGTTTCCTGCCAGGATGACGGTTTACTCCACTGCCTCGGTCTTTGCAGTGACAATAAACAGAATCTCATGTGTCCATGTGGTGTGTTAGCTGACGTGTTAGGTCATTTTCTTTAGACGATTAGTCATTTTTTTATCCTGAATGACTCATTCCCAGACGCTTCTGAGCACATCTCCTGCAAACATAACATGAACAGTGCTGCTTTTGCTTGATTCTTTGTGGTGAAATTCAGTTTTACAGATCTGTTGATTAAATGGTGTGTGTGTATGCTATAGGAGTTGGATTTACACATTATAGTTTTCATGCAGGTCAGTGTTTTTGTAATTGTTTTGCACAGTGTGACTCTGTGCTCGAGGGCCTTGGGGCATATCTGTAATTTAATTGTCGTTGTCCTCGGTTGTCTGTGTTATAAAACTGTCCTGTGCGCAGGACCTTGCAGGAAGTCACCCTCTAAAAACACATCACACGAGGACACTGTTTGCTTCAGTCTGGCAGCTCAGGCATGAAGGGAGCACAGGGAACAACATGTTCAGTCTGCAGGCTTTCATTTAAACCCTGAGCCTGGATTTACACTTTGTCCCTGTACTGCAGGCAGACAGGGTTTGTACTGAAATCGTCACATTTCAAATATACAGTTTGTCGTCTGTGGGCTCATTTTACTCCGTCAGTGTGCAGAATAAACTCCTGCAATCCGAGGATGTTGACAGCATCAAAGTGAAGTCTGTCTGATTATCTAACGAGACAAACTTCACTCTAACAGGGCTGCAACTCAGGATGGTTTTCATTGTCGTTTGATCTGCAGATTATCTTCTTGATTAACCGTTTGGTGCATAAATGGTCTGAAAACTACGGACATTTTCATCCCTATGTCTTGTTTTTTTCAGTCCATAACCCAAAGATATTCTGTTTAATATGATGCTGGGCTGAAAACAGCATTTTTCTGTCATTTTTGCCTGGAAAATTGCTTGAACGAGTATCGAATCGATTATAAAAATGGGCTTTTTATCGTAGATCGCCTAATCATTGCAGCTCTACTTTACTATGCACATTGATCAGGGATCGAACTCCAGCTGCACACAGGCTGTGAGTTTAAGGTATACGCACAGTAGCTGTTCTAAATAGCATAAAAAGATGATTAAGTGTTCGGGCTTTTGTGGCTTAAACTAATCATTTTTCTCTGCCTTTGATTCTTAAAGTGAGTTAAGCACAAATGTATATAAACAGCACCTTTCTAGAACATGTGTTTCACAATAAAAGACAAAATTTAGACATTTTAGATGGTTTTCAGCGACACACTCTGAATGAGAACAAACGTCTGAACGTTGCATTGTTGTGTAAAAGGCTCGTGTGTTGAGTCTAGACAGTCGGTCCTTTGAACTTCTGTTTCCTGATGTGGAATAATGTTCCTGCGTCACTGTGGCCTGCAGACAGAGCTGTGCTTTTGCTGAAATCATTACAGCGGGACTCCCTTTAATGCTCGGCCCGAGTCATAAATGGCCGCCATGTTGCAGACAAACAAATTAATGCAGCATCTCTTTTTTTTTTAATATATATATAATTTTCATTGCTGGAACATTTTCAACAGCTGTAGTCGCTGTGTTTGACCACTAGGTTGAGCTGAGACGTGGCCGTCGGCAAGGTGACACTGCCAGCTGGTTGCTATGGAAACAGTAGTGCGTGACACCCTGGCAAGTGTTTCAGTGGGCATGACTCAGCAGAAACAAGAGAGAGAGAGAGAGAGAGAGAGAGAGAGAGAGAGAGAGAGAGAGAGAGAGAGAGAGAGAGAGAGAGAGAGAGAGAGAGAGAGAGAGAGAGAGAGAGAGAGAGAGAGAGAGAGAGAGAGAGAGAGAGAGAGAGAGAGAGAGAGAGAGAGAGAGAGAGAGAGAGAGAGAGAGAGAGAGAGAGAGAGAGAGAGAGAGAGACACAGACAGACAGACAGACAGACAGACAGACAGACAGACAGACAGACAGACAGACAGACAGACAGACAGACAGACAGACAGACAGACAGACAGACGGACGGACGGACGTGGAGGGATTCAGGAGGAGGAGTAACCCAAAAATGATGAACAGGCTGCAGGAGTTCTGGAGGAAAGAGATAAAGGATGAATTTTAAATATAATGTTTAAGTATCAGTTCAGGAACTGAAGTATTGAAGTCAAGGAATAATCAAACGTTGATTTTACTGCAATACACACAAATAACTCCAGGTAATATTAGAGTACACATTGTTCTGTATATTGAACACTGCATCTCCGATCACAGCTTACAGTTGGACATCCATAAATTACAATATATTACAGCAGCAAGCTGCAGTGGACATGATACAATGATTCACTGTTCTGAAGAGATGTGACCCGAATCAGCACAGAAATCTATAATTCAACATTATTCCCACCGGCTTCTTTGGTCTGATGATCATGATGATGATGAATCCATTTCTAGAAACAAGCCTCCGGGTCTTTGTGACCAGCATGTGCAAGTGTGTGACTCAGCACATCATAGGACGTCTCTCAGCGAGCGATCAGATCTCATATCTGTTGTTGTGGTGTTGCCTCAGCCTGTCAGCCGGCTGCAGACGAACCTGCTTCCTCAGCTCACCTGCTGCAGTCAAACAGCTTTAAACTCAGAGGTTTTCTAATAACCTTCTCCATGTGTCTCCTGCAAACGTGTGTCAGCCACCGGCTCATCATTTATCACAAGCGGATAAAATGAAAACATTCATCTTTTCTGCAAAACAGCGACAGAAGCGTTCACACTAATGTTGCTTGTGAAGGCGTGCAGAAGCATGTTTTCTAAGATTCACAGTCGGGACATTTGGATAAATCCATCCATATGTACGCGTGGTCAACATCATTGGGATTCAATCGTGTTTATCAGGTAGTATGGATGTCAACACGTTCAAAACACAATAAACAATACAACACTGATCCCACTACGCCCTATTTAAACTCTTCTGCAGTTACTCAGTCAAACCCCTAGGTGTCACCAGTTAGCTCAGTATTAAACATGAGCCTGCTAGTTAAAAAGTCTCCCTGCTGCACTGTGCCTGCCTGTGATTGGCTAAGCCAGCTGTTTGTCACTGCTAATGTCCACTGACTTAGTTTCTGAGCCGTTGAAGACATTCATCACTGTTTCTCCGACTTGCTTGAAGGTCACTTTTAGACTTCTTTCTCTGGTATTCAGTTAGGACTTGAATCAACTGTTCGCCATCTGGCACAGGAGCAGAAACAATAACAGCACTAATAAAAAAGACAAGATAGTTGTTTTTCTATATTTCTGCAGTACAAACCTCTTTTGTCTCGGTTTTGTTTGTTTGGTTGTCTGTCTCTGTTCGTCTCTATGTGCCCTGCGATAGACTGGCGTCCTATCCAGGGTGGACCCCACCTCACGCCCGATATCAGCTGGGATCGGCTCCAGCCCCCCGCGACCCCGACAGGGACAAGCGGTTGAAGATGACGATGATGAGTCATGTTAGCTTTCTAGTTTCTCAGCAACACAAACTAGAGTCAGGACTCTTTATTATCAGTCGTATATTATCGTCTCTTGTTTTATTTTAAGTAATTTAAATAAGTTTGAGGTCTTGGAGTTCACTGTCCTTCTACATATTCTGTCTTGTTAGTTGGGTGCAGCAATACTTTGAGGAACATGCTGTAATGTCTCTTAAACACAGCCCTGCAATACTCAAGCTCCTGCAGAATAGGATTGGCCGATTTGGATATTGTAGAGTTGGTGCTTTGGAAATATTAACACAATGAAAATTTTTGAAAATGAATCATGAGTCATGTTGATATAATAGGCAAATGTTTAAACCGTTAAAACAGTTCAGAAAATGACTTCACTTAACTGTAATTCAGCCTTTGAAACCAGGAAAAAGACGACACTTCTGTTTTATTGCGATATCCAAAATCTAAGACGATCTCTAAGGTCATATCACAATATCTCGATATCATATGGATATATTACCCAGCTCTATTGCTAAGCCAGAAACATCTACATCAGCATAGAGATGTGCACTTCATTCCCTTAATACATTCTTTATCGCGGTTTATTTTGTCCGAATTTGCTTTTCAGAACAGTTTACGGATTTACAGTAGGAACATAAAGCTACTCTGGACCCTCAAAAGAGTTTCAGTCAAAAGCAACTGGACTTGGTTATTTGTCTAGGAAGACGTTTCACCTCTCATCCAAGAGGCTTCAACAGTTCATGTACGCATCTGACCAGGCTGGGACTGGACCAGGACCAGGCTGGGACTGGTCCAGGACCAGGACCAGGACCAGGCTGGGACTGGTCCAGGACCAGGACCAGGAGCAGGAACAGGCTGGGACTGGTCCAGGACCAGGACCAGGACCAGGACCAGGAGCAGGACCAGGACCAGGACCAGGCCTGGACTGGTCCAACTAACCGGTGTGAGATCCAGGTATTTAACCTCTCACAAGGCCGATGATGTCACTGGGACCCTTTGTGCTCCAAGTGCCAACGGCCGTCGTTAGAGTGACAGTCGTTGGTGGGAAGTTGGTTTCGACTTTGTTAGTGCTCTGTTGAGTCGACTGTCGTTGGAGTCACAGGCAGCCTTTATGTGAACAGTTGCACTCAAAGCTACTCTCGAGTACAGATGGAGCCCGAATTATGATAGTTAAAATCTCAAGTTCAATCACAGAGCTTCAGTGCACGTTAGCAACAGAAGAGCTGCTAAATATGTGATCAACAAGAGCTTCTGAGAGTCACACCCTGCAGCGGCTGTGGCGTTCAGATGAAGGCTGCAGTCTGAGGATGCTCATGATGTCATGTTGCCTCAGTGGAGCCGTGAAACCCTCGGGGGGCCCTGATTAGTGTTTCTCTCCCATTGGTCCATGCCTTCTCCGCGTGTGTCGGTGTGTGTGTTGTTCTCTTTGGTTTAATGAGAGAAGATGGATTGCCGTCGCTTTCACCACTCGAGAGTGCTGCCTGTTAGTGGTCTCCCTCCGTATCTGCCTCTCTGCAAACATACATCACTTACTGTAAATGTAAAGTACTATGAGTTCATACATCTGCAGTGACAAATCCTTTTCTGCTGCATGTATGTATGAGCTGTGTTTTTCAACGCATGTGCAGTGATGCTGGGTGGAGCGTGGCCTTTAGAGACTGAACTGTGCAACAGCCTTTTAAACGCGTTCAGTGTTGTAGGAGGAGAGTTAAATATGTTGTGTTTATAGATGAGTTTGAATGCTGCATTACACTATTCTGGGTGTAAAATATGGATCAAATCTCGTTTTAGGGCTGCAACAAATGTTTGTTTTCATTATCGATTGATATGTTGATTAAAAGCCTGCACAATTTATTGCAATTTTAGCAAAAGCCCAATAAATCAGTGCAATATTCAAAACTGAAGGAAGGTGCAATATTTGTTAAAGGCAGAATATGTGCGAATTAAAAAGAAATATATATATTGTGGAGCTGCAAAGTTGTCCCAGCCTAGAATTCATATGCTATGAATTTAAGATTATTTATTTGCTTGGTACAGATCCTCGCAAAAGATACAATTTTCCGTGATGTAACAGAGAGAATGGCAGAAAATGATCGCATTTAAGAAGCTGGAATCGGAAAATATCGGGCGTTATTGCTCGACATAAATGCTTCATACAGTTAATGCATCTCATAATAATCATTTTAGAACAGAACTAACTCTTTATAGTTTTTAAAAACCAGATTGAAAATGCTATTTTGGGCTAATCCAGTGGATTAAATGTCTGTAAAATCCAGGTATTTAATCAGAGTGATGCAGAATATCCTGCAAATCCCATGTAACGATTAAAAAGCCTACAATGACCTAATAGTGATATTCAAAGCTTTATCCCCATTGATCTAAACCCTTACTGCTAAGACGTGTGTGTGTGTGTGTGTGTGTGTGTGTTGTACACACCCAAGTGTGCGCCCCCTATTACCCCCCTGTCTCAGCTCTTGATCCTTTCACAGCTTCCATCTCCTCCTGTTTCTTTTCAGTCCTTTTCAACTTTTTCTTAATTCCCTCAAATCTTTTTCCTCCTCCCGGCGCCGCACCTCTTCGCCCCAGAGCCATTCATAACCTGTAGCTTGATGGGCAGATGGAGCCTGAAGGGAATAGATGGAAAAGGAGTAATTGGAAGTGCTAACCTGCTTCTCATTTATGTTGCAGAGACTCAACAATCTCTAGATGTGATTTGTCTCCTGCTCGCCGTCATTCAGGGGAAGCTTTTGGGTCAAGTGTGTGTGTTTGTGCGGCATAAAAAGCTGTTCACTGAGAGAGAGAGAGAGAAGGAGGGAGAGAGAGAGAGAGAGAGAGAGAGAGAGAGAGAGAGAGAGAGAGAGAGAGAGAGAGCGAGAGAGAGGAGGCGTGCCAAGGAGGGAGGGGTGGATTGTGAGAGTGAGAGATCGAGCAGAAGAGAGTGTGAAGCTGCAGCAGCCAGGAGATAAAAGCTTTTCTCTCCCTCTGCCGGCGTCTGCGAGCGAGGGATAAAGCAGAGGAGTGAAGCCAGCCGAGGGAGAGACCAATCCAGGCTGCCTGCTGTCACTGGAGCTCGCGGCTTCCCCGGATCAGCAGGCCTCAAACCACAAACGCACAGCAAGACAGGACACAGTCTTGGACACGTATGCAGACGGGCTCACACAGCTGACCGAGGGGGCCGCCCAGCCTCGCGGGCACAAACACTCTCACACTCCCTCCAGGACAGCCACACACTCACGCCGTTTCCCTGGCCTCCACCGTATCAATAGGATCAATCCAGCCTTGCTTGTCTGACAGAGACACGGTTTCTTTCAGCTGGAGACGCCCTGTGTTCCTCTCTCTGCTCCCTGCATGTCTTTGCTTTTTAAGGGGACATGAAGTGAAGACCGTCTTGTCCTAACCTCTGGCGCTGCGCTGCGTGGACTTATACCTGCCCTTCACTGGACGCTGAATCCCTTTGGCTCTGTTCCAGATACACATCTGTACCTGAAGTAGGTCTGCCACTTTAAACTGGATCTCGAGAAGACCTTTGCTTAGCCGACGGAGGACCAATCGCCTCCTCGTCTTCTGACTCAGTCCAGATGCCTCTTGCTAATTAGATCTAGTGGATGTGAGGAGTTATTAAGATACGGAAAGGCACCAGAGAGTAGAAACAGAACTGGAGCCTTTTTCCCCCGGTCTGACATTTTTTTTTGTCTTTGCATAAGACATGGTCTAAATACCCCCCACCCCCTGCAAACTGTGGATTCTGTCAGGCTGTTGCACCGTCGCACTGCACCACCTGATGAAGGGGAAGCTTGCTTGAGTAACTGGCAGACTGACAGCGGGGAACGAAAGGTTTATGATTGGACAGTAGTGGAGCACAGTTCCCAGCCAACTCTGGTCCTCGGGGAGTCTAACATGGAGGTGGAGGGAATCTTTCGACTGGTATCGAGGGGAGAGAGGCATGTGATGCTGAGCTGTCTGGGGAGCTTAAGGTGGAGACTGTCTGTGTGTGGTTGCCTCCAGATTTAAACACGCACCCCACCCTAGGTTTTCTGGACTATGATGAGTTGATGCCACAGGTTTCTGGCTGCCCTAGATAAGCGTTTTAAAGACTTTCCCGCCAATCTCGTCAATGGGAGAAATTGACGCCAACGGTTTTGGATTCCAGCATATTGACGGCAATAATCCCTCAAAAGGAGTAACCCAAACAAGCTGGAAGGATCTGCACATCACTTGAGGCAGCAGCTCAATGAGCAGGATAAATTGTGGGAGGATGACAAGGAGAAAGGCTGATGCTCTGATTGAATATTTAGCAAGCTGTCAGAGTATTGGCTGAATCTCTCAGCAATCTGTGGCAGCACTGGCTGACTGCACACAATCGCTCACCCACAACCAATCTGGACACTGCGCTGCCTCGGCAGAATGAGACACCGAGCTCGCCGTTACTACGAGGGATATCGACTCCTTCTACACTAATACTACTTCCCCTACGAGTACTGTGACAGATAGGATTCCCACGATCTCTGTTGTGTGGTTGACTTGTGTTACGGAGCCTACCTCTCTCCCCCTGCACTGCAATAACATTACCACGGTAGAGGAGATGGGCATCATTAATTCATCATCTTAGATAGATGCCAGATCTGAGAGGAGATAGAGCTCCTGGATTTCTCTTGCACCTGGAATCAAAATCAAATCTTGTTTGGGGTTTATGGAGGAAGGGAAGAGGAGTATCAATGGGTTTGGGCCAGACGATGTTGTTGTTTTTCTCACTTCACCGAGGAGCAGCCACCTCTCATCTTTGAGGGAACTATGACTTTGAATGAAGAAGTGAGATAAGGCTACCAACACTCCCAAAAATTCTGCAGTACACCCTCAGACTTTCACACTGTTCTCATGACAGACACATGCAGTGTTTGTGAAGCAGCTGGAGCTTCACTAATGGTCTGAATCGCACCAGACTGGACTACATTTTTCCTTCCTCCCACACTCATCATCCTGCTGGACAAACTACCTTACATCAGGTAACAGCTCGCCTGTCAAAAGCTCAGTGATAAATCCGACTCCTGACCCTAACCTTATTTATTTTCCTCCCTTGTGAGGCTCTGCTGACATAACTGTGTCCTTGTGTCCTTGACTTTCCTTGGCTGCAACCGCAACTCTTCTGGGATAAACAGACCAAGAAAAGCAGCCAGCTGCCTGCAAGTGTACACACACTTTTACACAGAAGGCCCTGAGAGAGCAGGGCTGGTTAATGCACCCCCTGAATCCAACTCAGGTGAGGTGAAGGAGAGAGGAAGGACAGGTGGAAGCTGTGACATATCGGCCTGCAGCTGCCTGCCTCGTGACTGAACCCAAAGACTGACTTTCCGTCTTTCCTTCGGTGACAGCTCATCCCATCCCTCTTTCCATTCACCGTGTTGAATTTAAGATGCTGCCATGGAGAATGGAGCTAAATGTCCTCATCTTAACTTTACATTAGTTACAGGTGTCAGATTAATGAGGGAGCTGTCAGTCACTTGTCAGCCCATCTGAAAATTTCATCTTTAGTGTTATTTTTAAGGAATCGGATTTTGCTCTCAGATACCTGGAATATATTTGGCCTCGCCAATGGATTAATTGCCTGTATTTGCTGCAGTTTCTTTTTTTATACACTGTTATCTGTCCACATCAAAGACATGGGGAACTCCATGGGTTGTGTGAGGCCTCCTCGAGACGGGGAACTCAGTGGAGTCCCCCCAGTTTCACCAAAGAAGCGTTTGCGTTTTAGACGTAAGCACAAAGGCAAGAAGAACAGGAAAGGAGAGGCAGAACAGGAGGACTTTGCACGTCTAAGAAGCCACGTTCAGCCGGATGAGAGAGAGGAAGAGGATGAAGACGAGGAGGAAAACGCAGCGGTGATAGAAACAGACGATTTTAGCAACAGAGCGAGATCTCTTGTAACAGTGCCTGATACCCAGTTAACTCATTCCAAAACTAATCTGCAAAGCAATACCCTTTCCCCTGGCTCTCTGAGTGCCGGCGCAAGGGGCCGTTTGGGCAACAGAATACTTGAAGTGTCCCCCAAGCCCAGTCCAGCCTGGAGAGGGGTCTTCTGCCTTCCAGGGGAGGAAGACTCTGTTAGCGCCATCATAGATGTCTCCAGCCTCCCGAGCCAAACCGCAACTACCACCCCAGTCAACACAGCCCCAGCCCTGGGCAGTACCACTCCAGGTGGAGGGAGGGTCTGTCGTGTTAAGGAGAAAGTCCAAGGTGTCCTAGAGAAACCTTGGATCCTCCGACAGAAGAAGGAGAAAAAAGACAAGGGGAGGGTAGAGAGAGAGGACAAGGGGGACAGGAGGGTTAAAGAAAGCCCAGAAGGGACTGTAACAGTGGTGCGGACACCTTCAGGGAGGGAGCACAAAGGTGTGGTACATATCCGTGAGGTGGATGGTAAACTCTGCGTGGTGAGGACGGTGTACCCCAGTGATTTCGGCTCTCCAGTGTGGAGAGGTGAGAGTGACAGTGAGGTAGAGATATGCAAAGAGCCCCTTGCCCCATCTCCAGTCACAGGAAATATTCTCAGAGTCCAACTGTCTGAGGAGGACAAAAGTAGAGCCAAAATGTCTGCGGGGGATTTCCCCATGTCCTCTATCCAACTGCGGATTCAGGAGACTGCGTCCGTCAAGGGATTTAACTTGGAAACACCAGTTCGTGCGCAGGAACAGCTTTCTCTTTTGGAGTCGGGCTACGCCAGCGACCTGCCGCTGACCTCTCCAGAAACAGCGGGCACCACGCCGAGTCAGACGGACTGGGGAGGGCTGACCAGTAGCTCATCAGAGAGACTGGACTCCATGATGGAGAGTCCTCTGCAACAGGCGACTGCCAAATACCTGCCACAGGTTTGCCTCTATCTTCTTCTGCCTGTGTCCTGTCATCCACACATCTTTTCATCCTTATTTCTTTATCTCTGTGTTGAAGAGAACTACGTCAGTTAGTCGATTCATCCAGAGGTTCCCAACCCCTGGGTTGCTGACCAGTACCTTTGAACATTTGCTACCTGGCTGTGAGGAAACAATATGATTCAGCAAAAAAACGTGCAAAAAAGGGTTGGAAACCTCTGAATGAGTCAAATAGGCGATTAACAAATAAATATATGATCAAGACTTGGTAATACTTTACTTGGTTAAGTCATTCCAGCTTCTCCGATGCAAAGATTTTCTGCTTTTTTAATTATAATAATGTGAATATCTTTGGGTTTTGAACTGGCGATCACAAAAAACAAGACATTTAAGGGTAATACTTTGCTTTTTGAGAATTTGCTATGGGCATTTTTCACTATTTTATGAGTTCTTTGACTAAAATGATTGACAGATGACTAAATAATGAAAATAATAAATAATGGTTAGTTGCAGCCCTACTCTTGACTCCTGATTCACCTGCTCCTAAAGAAAGTTGGACAGATATAGACTATAGAGATTAGAATGCAGCCCTAAAAGTTATTCATCTATTTACCCATTTGGGTTATTTTGCATTGAGTTAAACAGCAGGACGTTCAACTCTTCAGTGTTTTGTTGTGCGACCTGTTAAGGTGGAGGTGTCTGGACCCCATATTTCAGACTGGTATTTGTTTAGAGGCATTCACAGCTCTTGATTTGTGTGGGTGAGGCTTTTTAAAGGGTGCTTTAGTTGTCATTTGTGCACCGTGTTTATGGGGGTTTATGGGTTATATGCATGTGTGTGTGTGTGTGTGTGTGTGTGTGTATTCTTATCAGCTCTTGAAAGGCACTATGCCTCCCTCGGTTCTTCCCGTCTCTGTCCCCAGAGTCTAATCAACGCAGCACAGACTGTCTCTCCATCCTTCTTTCCCAGTATCCTTCCCTCCCTCCCTCTCTGGTCCTTCACTTCCTTCCATAGCTCGTTATTTTTTCTCTCACGCCCCAGATACTCGCTCTCCACTGACGTCTGTTAGAGTGTGAGAGACAGACAGGCCGGGCGTGTGTGTGAGAGAAGGGTCAATGCTGCAAATGACAGGGTGCTGTCTTACATCGAAGTGTAAACTTGTCATTTTCTAACAAATTGAACGGCGCAGAATTTAACTGTGTGTGTCTGTCTGCGTAGCTCTGGTGGTTCTGGCTGAAAAAGGTTACTTGAGGGCAAAAGTACAAAGGTGTTATTGGTTCATTTTAACATCATCACCATCTTATTGTGTTGGTGATTTACAATGTAGCCTTTCATAATATTTTACACAGTTTGCTGCCTTCCTGTAGAGCTGGTTAGTGTTGGAAAGTTTTAAATTTTAATACCTTTAATACCAACTTTCCTGTTATAAAATAGCTTAAAACTGTTCAATCAGGAACTATCTCATCAAATAAGTAAACAGGATTCTGTATCTCACTCTATGCCTGATTTTGGTATTTGATAAACAGTGCTACAGGCAAATATTGATTATATAACTTTATCAAAGTGGGTGAGGCCATTTCAGTTCATACAGTAACCCGTACAGGTCCATTCATGTCAATCAATCCTGATTCAGTTATTAAGATGGTGATGTAAGTGTGCGAGTAACCGTCCTGTTTCCTTTGCAAACTGCTGGGCCTGTAGAGCCCTTTGAGATGACTGTGGGTTGAGTCTCTAAATCGCTACATCAACATGAACTTGAATTAACCGCAGCTGTAAGCCTTTGGCTACAGTTAGCAAAAGGCTCAAGTATTAGCAGCATCGTCTCTGTACCTCTGAAACCTTTCACAGATATTTGCACGTTTTATTGCGTTTATTGTCAGACTCTCTTTTTGAGAAGCCCGTGTTTCTTTTTTCCGGGTTGCTTTGCAGTGACTGCAGTTGTTGCCGATACTAAAATAAAGTATACTGTGATGGGTGATAGACTCCCAACAGGGGCTAGATTTTCTACGACCTGACAGCAAGTGCAGCCAAGACGAGATGCAAAATACCTCTGACCACATGAGCTGCGATATGCTGAAAGGTTATTATGGGATTGTTTTTGACAGATGACACCAAAAAAAACTGCCGACAGCACCTCAGCTTTAGGCCTCAAAGAAAACTCATCTCTAACCATTTTGTGTTATCAGAAAACAGCTATGTTTACTACATAAACTAAGCTACTCTACGTTAGCTGTGCCTTATTGATATCTGGTCAAATATAATGTGAATAGTGCAAGGGAAGATCTTTATCTAGATTTACCTTGGCTTATAATTCCAGCCCAAAGCTTCTTCTAGTATGTTTTTCTAGTTTGGATGTGAGAAATGTTTGCGGTTCACAGAGGGAGAGAGAGTTTCTGTGCTCGCTCACATCTTTTCATCTCTCCTTCACCTTGAAAAGAAAAGGCTGCTGCAGCCACTGCAGTGATACAGCAGATTACTGGCTCTTCCACAACGGCTGCCTCCGTTTGTGCGGTTCTCCAGTACAGTACGGTCTCCCAGTACGGCAGCCGACTTCATGTCAGGTTGTGTTTAAGGCCCTTATGTCTCATTTGATGCACAGTTGCCGAGTCATGAGAATGCTTAAGAGGGATTTTACTGGGCAGCAATAATCAATACTCTTGTCTTGTGTGTTCCTGTGTCCTGGGAGGGGTGTGTGCATGTGTCAGGATGCCTCTGTGTTTGGTTTAAAGTGCAGCTGTCCTTTGTACTGTATGTGGGTGCATGTGAAGCCCGTCTCTGCATAAAGAAGGATTTAAAATGCGCATTCATCAGCGAGACGTTGAGCCTCGAGGGGATTCCTACCATTTGTTGAAACCACCACTCCGCCAATTTATACATACCCCCGTCTTCTCTGTCTGAAACTACCCAGCCGTCATCTGTCTATCTATCCTTCATCCGTCCATCCATCCCTTTTGCTGAAGGACTTTATGAAAGTCAGGGTTTTACAGATGTAGTTTTTAAGTGCCAATAGAACAATTAAACCATCTCATTTCTTCTTGTATCTTCCTCCTGTCCTCCCTCCCCTCACTGTAATCCCCTCCCTGCATCCCCTCGCTCACCCTCCTCTCACCAGTCACTTCAAAGAGTTCATGTTTCTAAAAGAGGGCTAGCCCAGAGCCACGGGGGGGGCTGTTGGTGGATCATGGACGTTTGTGACTAGATCATGGCTGCACTGAACCTTAGGACCACCTGCTCTAACCTCAAACGCATCCCGTGTGTTTCTGTGTGCAGCAAACACATCTACACACATCACACGTGGATATACAGACAGTACATGTAGAGGAACGCCCAGCAGCAGAGATACGTGTTAAGTCTTAACACCAGGACTTCAAACATGCACACAATGTGATGTGTATACCGCACAGCGCCTGTGTGTGAGAGGCACATTAACTCCAGCCTGTCTCATTGTCTCCTGCTTTTCTGTGTGTAGCCTGTACTTACTGTAAACTATGCTTGGTGGAAATTGGCATCTTCACACAGGCAGTATTATTGCATTGTGTGTTTGTCTGAATGGCTACCTTCACTGAGTTTGATGTCTGTTCAAATGCATTTGAATATTTACCATGTCCCGTTCATTCCTTCCTTCTTCATTCATTGAGGCAGGAAGTCTAGATGCACCACAGACCTTACAAGACAATCCTTTTCATTATACCCCATACGAACATGTACCTATACACTCAATCTGTTCTGCGTTTCCACCGCAGACAGTACTCTTTAATAGGCAGTAAAATATGTAATATTGTTTCCCGTGAATAGCGCTACGGTCAGGGCAAACTGGGAGGTGGTATCTCTATTAACTGCATAGTTTATACCCTTCTTACTAATAGTTATAGCTTTCAACACAACAATGATTAACCCACAATTAACTCTGTTTAACAAGGGAAACTCTCAATTTGTGACACATAAACAATATGTAACAGTGATAATTGTATATTTACAAAATTGCACCACTGAACGGGTGGTTTTTCTATTCTATCGATGTACCCCTGACAGAATAAACCACCAACGTGATATACCTTGAAACTGCCAGAAAGCATCTTAGGTCATACCACCCAGCACTAACCCTTCCTATTGTGTGTATACAAACATATTAGGAATAGAGGAATGGCCGACATGCACAACGGTTAGTGTTTGAGCTCCTGTTGCAGTGGGAGTGTAGGCTCTGTGTGCAGAAGCAGCCTTCACAGACTGCTGTATCAATATTCAGATGGAGGATGAGGTGCTATGTAGTTCTCTGCAAAGGAGGTTGCAGATGCATACAGAGAGACGGAGCTCTGCTGGAAAACACACTGCAGGAGCCACAGTTTGTCGATTCCGGTCACAAGCTCCATCGCGTATCTTTGTGTGCTCGGTGAGGCACTGGCAGAAATGATAACCTGCTCAGTGTATAATGTCTGTGTACATGGAACGATAGGGGCTGCTGTTAGCATGTTAAGTCGAGCGTGACAGCATACTGGTAATTCTGACTGCAGTGTGTGTGTGTGTATACCTATCACAGCTTTTTGTTTGTCCTCATCAATGCACAAGCTATGTCCCTGTATATAGTATTTTTCATTGCATTAACAATCATTTTTGTACTTTATATGAAGTGCTAACTATATGCAGGTACAAGTTACCGCCTATTCCTCAGTTTTGGGCCCTGCTACTGTCTTACCCTCCTCTCTCTCCCCCCATCCCCCTCTGTGTCTTTTTTGGCTGTTGCTGCAGTCTCCTGGCACACACTGGACTTTCATACGGCTTTATATTAGCAGCAGGGAGAGAGACAGTAAGAGAGAGAGAGAGAAAGAGGAGTGTAGGACACTGAGGGAGGGAAGAAGGGGTAACGCAAGAATACTGATGACTGCAGCCAAGCACTGACAGTTACTGCACATATACACATCACTCAGCCTTTGTCACTAAGGACAGCTGGACCTAAAGAGAGCTAATTGAGAGGAAGAAGGACGCAGAGTGGAAAATTTAAGGCGGTCGGTCATGTAGCTCAGTAGGCTGAACACGCAGATAAAGTAGCTGTCAGTCTCCATGGGAGCCGGGTTTCTCCTCAAGCAAACATGGACTTTATGGCCTTAAATGGGCTTTCAGTGGCTGTTTGTAACAGAATACATTGGTTGTTAATGTTAATTTTTGTGCTGGGTCAAAGAGTACAGTCGTCGTTTCTCCGTAATATAGCACAAGGCAGGAAGTTTAAATGGTTAAAGGTGGACACTGCTGTTGTTTTTATGCAATATTTTTATTTGCACATTTAGCGCGGCTCTTATTTTGACTTTCTTTTGTATTGTTTTATTTTATATTGTTTTCAATATCAGGGAGTGCCATTGCAATCGTGTTGTATTGTTGTCTTGCACACAAGTTTAATGACAATAAGTTTCAGATGTTATTGGGCGTTCAGACTAGATCAGGCGAAAACACAAGTCAGGTAGTGCGTTAAGGCTGTGGCCGTGGACTCCGCAGGGGGGTGCTCTCCAGTAAACTGTAAACCTCCTCCCTCTGTCGCCGCCAAAACTAAGAGGTTTAAACAACAAAACAAAAGCACTTGACTCCCTGGGAGTTTGTGTAACAGCTGATGGTTCCCCTTCAACAAACTCCAGCTCAGTCCCTTTGCTCTTTTCTGTCTCTGTGAAATGAAGCCGCCTTCAAGTGAAAATGAAAACAACAATCTGACGAAAACAATCATTGAGATACATGAAGTTTTATTGCGTTATATACGGGGGTTAAAGAACACAACAGGACATCACACAAACAGGCCGTTTAAGTGACACTCCCACTGCTGCGCAACCACACGGCGCTGCCTGAGGCTGTGTGAATGCGGCCTTGTGAATTTTTAAAAGCTGTTTAGGAGTCATTTCTTTAGATTGGTAGCTTATCTGAAATATTTTGAAAAGCCCAAATAAGTATGTAGCATTACTTGACACAAACAGGGAAATCCTTCTCATAAAAACTGATTGATAATGCAAAACAATTTGCTTGAAATAACCCGTTCTTTATATGGACTCTGTTCATCCGACCCTGCCTCTGGTATCCAGTACAACATCGGTCAAAAACAAAGGAGGGAAATGACGTGAAACTAGAAGAGGCAGAGGATGACAGGGCCGAGAAGATTGATCAGCATCTGCTGCAGAACAGATGAAAGAGCCTGAAAAACTGAAGAGACAGATCCAGGGTGGGGAGGGGGGAGAGAGAAGGAGATGAAGGAAAGGAGGCAAAGTGTTGGGGGGGTGGTGGAGGGGGGGTTGGGATGCACGAGCTAATGAGCAGGCTAGACTGTAGATGATGAAGTAAGGAAACATGAAACTCGTTCAGTTCTCTCTCACGCACACACACTGAGGGTTATTGATTACCAGAAAGATGAATGAGGAGTTCAAAGAGAGACGACAGGTGGAATCTAAAAAACCCTTTCCAGTGAGTTTGGGTCTCGTACATCCAGAGCAGTGGGTTGTTTCTGCCGACTCATTGTTGCTTCAAAAGCGGATTTTGTCTGCTGTGTATTGATGACGCGGCGATGCCTCAAGATAGAAGGGAATATATGCAGCACCATCATGAAAGCATGTTGAATTCATTCATTCATTCATTCATCTTAAAACCGCTTGTGGTCGCGGGGGGCTGGAGCCGATCCCAGCTGACATCGGGCGTGAGGCGGGGTACACCCTGGACAGGACGCCAGTCTATCACAGGACACATAGAGACGAACAGAGAACCACAACCATTCACACCTACGGGTGATTTAGAGTCATCAATGAACCGAACACCTGCACGTCTTTGGACTGTGGGAGGAAACCGGAGAACCCGGAGAAAACCGACGCAGACACGAGGAGAACATGCAAACGCCAAACAGATTTGAACCAGGAACCCTCTCGCTGTGAGGCGACAGTGCTAACCACCACCTCACCGTGTCGCCCAGCATGTTGAATTCCTCTGATTTTTGTTTTTTTTATCGTAACCCTCCCTCTCCCTCTCTGCTCCCCCCCAGATTTCAGAGATCTATGTGAGCGGCGAGTCGGGCGACCTCACAGCCAAAGAGAAGCTGTTGTTATGGAGCCAGCAGGCGACAGAAGCCTACCCCGGCCTCCGCTGCGTCAACTTCACCTCATCCTGGAACGACGGACGCATGTTCAACGCTCTACTGCACAGATACAGGTTAGAGGGGGAACAGTCGGATACAGTCGGTTTAGTGGTTTTAAAGTAATGAGCGGAGTTTACTGTTATAACTTTTCTAAAAGGAGATTTCAGACGTTCATTTTCCACACGTTTTCAGATTATTACACATTTAAAAAGAACGTTTAGACCATTCGTAGTATTCATATTGGCACTGTAGGCATTCGAACACCACACGCAGTCAGAAATACTCTTTACGTTTAACATGATGCTAAACAGACACGACAGATTAAAGGGTCACATGTAAATAGACACTAACGCGTCCCATCTGTGTATGTTTGTGTTTTCCAGGCCAGACCTGATCGACTTGGAGGTGGTGTCGCGGCAGGGTAACCGGGAGAACCTCGAGCAGGCCTTCGAGATCGCCGAGTCGCTAGGGGTGACCAGTCTGCTGGACGCCGAGGGTAAGACTGCTCATCTGAGTGAATGTGGAGGAGGAGCAGAGGCTCATTTACTGACTGTCACCAGTGAATATCCCATCGCATTTAAGTTAATGAGTTTTTTTTATTTCTGCTCAGAATCTTAAGAAAAGATTTAAACAGCATGAAAAAAAAACTTATTTCTGCCTCGTCTGTTGTTTTCATCTTTTATTTTGAAAGGACGCCAACAAAAGAACATGCCGACCGGCCGTAATGACTTACCTGAAGCTAATTAAAATCAGTTACCAGGGGCTTTTAATTTCCCGTCAGCAGACACATCCTTAAAAGGAGCCAGTTGAGGTGGTTCAGGATCATCTAGTAAGGATGAACCCTGGGCGCCTCCCTAGGGAGGAGGAGGCCTTGGGGAAGACCCAGGACCAGGTGGAGAGATTAGATCTCCACACTGGCCTGGGAACGCCTCAGGATCCCCCAGTTAGAGCTGGTTAATGTGGCCCAGGAAAGGGAAGTTTGGGGTCCCCTGCTAAAGCTCCTGCCCCTGAGACCCGACCCCGGATAAGAGGCTGAAGATGAGATGAGATGAGATGAGACACATGCTGTCCGATGTGGACATGTGACTTACCTGTCACCTAAGTGTTAAACGTTGCTCAGTGTCGGTGCAGTTCATCCAGTGCTCAAAGTGAAAGTAAAATAACTGGATGATGTGATTTCTAACGGTTTAAATGATGATTACATCATCATGTTTACAGCCAATTACTTCAACTGATTGTCTCATTTTGTGGAACTGTTGGTTGCCTCTGTTTTCAAGTTGTTTACATTTGACTTGGGTTTAAATCAGAGCTAACGTTTTTCTCTTCCCCGCAGACGTCGATGTTCCAGTTCCCGATGAGAAGTCGGTCATCACCTACGTCTCCTCCATCTATGATGCCTTCCCCAAAATCCCTGAGGGAGGAGAGGGCATCGCCGCACAGGTGCGTCCAATCTGCTCCACCCTGACGCACCACTCTTAGTGCAACCATTGATACGTTTCAGACTGGTTATAGATGAATATTCTCTTCTGGTTTTAACTGCACTCTCCATTGAGATAATTCACATTTCTGCGTTTGTACTTCAAAGTTTATCATTTGTTCAGTTTAAGGTTCATTCTAACATGTATGTGCACTTTATGGCACGTTACACTCTTGCTTCATTGGCCGTTCTCCATGTTTTGCGTTCATTTTTAAAAGACTTTGTAATGTTTTCTCCTCATTTTTGCTTCATTCTCAGCACAAATGTGAATGTTTGCTCGTCAAGCGTGCAGCTTCTGTATAATGTAATGACCTGGAGCTTTCAAATAATGATGCAATTAATGAAACAGTGTTGTAGTAATTTATTATAAATGACTTTTTCTTTAAAAACAAGAAATGAAATTAAGGCAGCAGTGTGAGTTTGTTACGACTAAGAAATCACTGCTCTCACCTCTGCGTCGTTCTGTCCTCCTCCATCATCAGGAGGTGGATCCGCGCTGGTCCGAGTACCAGTCCAGGTTCTCCTCTCTGCTCCAGTGGAGCCGCCAGCATACGGCCCTCATGGCCAACAAGAACTTCCCTCAAAACCCTGTGGAACTCAAGGTGAGTTTCTCTTTTGAAACATTTTATTTTTTCATCATGTGCATGTGGTTAAATTGTCAGAGGGGATTGAAAGCTGCAGGACAGACACTGACCTTTCTCTCTGTAGCAACAATCCTCCACCGAACCAAAGCAAACTTTAGTGATGTTACAGGTGGAGGTTTGTTATCGTGGGTGTTGTGATCCAAATGACCTCAAAGTTACTTTGCAAATGCGTGCGTTTGTTTGTTTTTGCGGTGGGAATCAAATCTCTTCAGTTCAGAGGAGGAAAAAACACCAGTGAACAGTCCAATCTGTCAGGACTGGTCTCTGAAATCACTGAAATCACTGAAATCACTGAACTCACTGAAGACGCTTCTAATAGAAGATCTGATGGATGGAACAAATATATTCATACTTCCTTTCTTTCTCCTTTTTCTTTCTCGTTCTCTTTCTTCCTTTCTTTCTCCTTTTTCTTTCTCGTTCTCTTTCTTTCTTTCTTTCTCCTTTTTCTTTCTCGTTCTCTTTCTTTCTTTCTTTCTCCTTTTTCTTTCTCTCTTTCTTCCATTCTTTCTTTCTTTCTTTCTTTCTTTCTTTCTTTCCTTCTTTCCTTCTTCCTTTCTTTCTTTCCTTCTTCCTTTCTTTCTCTTTTACTTCCTTTCTTTCTTTCCTTTTTTCTTTCTTTCTCTTTCTTTCCTTCTTTCTTTCTTTTTTCCTGACTCCTTTTCTTTCCCTTTTTCTGTCTTTTTCTTTCTCGTTTTCTTTCTTTTTTGTTTGTTTGTTTGTTTCTTTCTCCTTTTCTTTTTCTTTTTATCTCTTTCTTTCTTTCTTTCTTTCTTTCTTCCTCCTTTCTTCCTGACTCTTTTTCTTTCTCTTCCTTCCTTTCTTACAGACTTAAAGAAATTAACAATAAACATCAATGATAGCTGAATTTTTAATTCCACATAAACACAAAATAAATGTTATGTGTCAGAAAAGGAGCAGGAAGTAGGAAGTATATACCTATAAACTCTTACCACTCTGCTATTCATGAATTCATTGATACATTTTAATCTTATTTTATGCGTCTCTTCCTAAAAATGTGCATTATTATTCATGTATTTTTCTTTATCCTCTATAAAGAGCGATGTGAAGTTTTTAAGTCATGATTATCTGTGTTCAAAAAAGAAAACTTACATAAAATATAAATCACACAAAGAAGAATCAACCGCAGACTGAGGTTTTAGGTCGGAGAGAAGAAGAGAAGGACTCATTAAAAGGAGCTTGTTTGCAGAGGAGAGATGTGCTGATGACAAAGGAAGAGGACAGTAATGTGCAAAAAGATGCTGCTGGTTGACACAATGTCTAAAAACGGTGAGAAACAGAAGGAGGGCAGGAAAATGAAACACACGTAGCTGGAAATGATCAATAAGGAACGGGCTAATGACCACCCAGAGAGAGAGAGACTGTGATCACAGAGCTTTTACTGCCCCTCTGATAACAGCTATTGACTTGTGTTTGACCTTAAAAAAGCCCTGTCACACTAATACTGACCTCATCTGTAACTTCCTCTTCCTGCAGGCACTTTACAACGAGTACGTCCATTTCAAAGAGACGGAAATCCCCGCCAGGGAGACGGAGAAAGGTCACATCGAACACCTCTACAAGCTGCTGGAGGTGAGAATGAACTGATGGAGGAGAAGGTGACCGACATTCGGCACCATGTGCAGAGCTGATTGTGCATCACGGGGCTGAGCTCAGGGGGATCGGGGCGTATTTGAGAGGGTTTTGTTATCGTACACTTGTCTCCTGAAGCCAAGTCCTTTCCCCTGTTTCACTGACATCAATGCTGCAGATTGTTTTATGGAGCACATGATGGGTGGTGATAGTCCCTCCTTTATTCTCAGCTGATTAGTGTTTGTGTGTGTGGTGTGACCGTGAACCCTTCTTTAAACTCTGATGAAGGTTTGGGGTTTTAACAGAGCGCTGAAGCACGATGTGATGTTAAAGTGTAATTCAGGCGCAAAATCGTACCATGTTGTTTTTTTCGGCATTTACAAACATCAAATAAGCCGTCGAGACAGTTTTTTTTGTGTATGAACTGTTAACGGAGAAATCCAGGAGAGTCGCTAACAGCCGGACGTGGCTAACAGTGATTAGCTCGCGGCAGCACGGTGAAGGCACTAAAACGTCTTTTTTAACCACTAATGCTGCTGAAAATAACAGCAAACCTCTGCAGCAGCATGAGAAGAGTCCCTACACAGAAAACAAAGCACCAACAACGTAGTTCGTGAACCCGGAGTTTATTAAAAGAGTGTTTTAAAGACTTACCTACTGGCCCCTGTACCAGCTCCTCTCATAGTAAAGTCCATTCAAGTGGATTACCAAAGTCAATCCCAAAGGAAGGAGCCCATTGGTGCTTTGTTTTCTGTGTAGGGACTCTTCTCATGCTGCTGCAGAGGTTTGCTGTTATTTTGAGCAGAATTAGTGGTTAAAAAAGACGTTTGAATGCCTTCACCGTACTGCCCCGAGCTAATCAGTGTTAGCCACGTCCGTCTGTTAGCGACTCTACCGGATTTCTCCGTCAATTTTGAGATTTTTTTTAGCTCTTTAACTCTTTCTTTAACACGTCTTCTTTCAAACTACTGGATAGAAAATATCCACAATTAGGTGTTAACTTTAGATTTGTGTCTGTTTGTTTCTGTAGAGTTTTAAAAAAAACAAACCCAAAACAATAATAACTTCTTCTGAAGAGTCGATTTTTCATTTTTTGCATCGACTGTTCTTCTTCTAAAAAGTAGAAAAAGGTTGCTGAATCGTGTACGGTGGTGGGGAGGGGCGAGTTAAACCGGGCCATTTGTCACATTGAGGTGCTGGCCGTATCGTTTTAATAACGCAGAAATCGTGTAGGGGGCGGTAGAAGTTACGCACTATAGCTTTAAATTCACCAAACGTTAACATAAGATAATGCCTATCTGCTTATTTCAACGTAACATTTCAGAAAACTTGTAATACAAAAAAACATTTATCCTCATGTAAGTTATGAACTGGAGAAGTTTCATGGTGATATCTGGTAGTTAAAACTTTCACCCCATTCACCTGCAGTGTCTTAAATATTCACTCCTGTGTGTTCAGGTGTGGATAGAGTTCGGGCGTATTAAGCTTCCTCAGGGCCTCCACCCCAACGACCTCGAGGAGGAGTGGGGAAAACTCATCCTGGAGATGCTGGAGAGAGAGAAGGCTCTACGGCCAGCTGTGGAGAGGTAACACACACACACAAACATACACACACACACACACACACACACACACAAACAGAAATCCATTCAAATATCTACTTTCAGCAGGATGCATGCAATTAAATCAAAAACGCTGATGCAACTCCTCACGTTCAATTTCTCATCAATTGAGATTATCGGGGACATGTCTCTTTAACCTCTGTGTGTGTGTGTGTGTGTGTGTGTGTGTGTGTGTTTTCAGGTTAGAAGTGCTGCTTCAGAGGGCGAATAAGATCCAGAACATGGCTCTGGACTGTGAGGAGAAACTCACCCTCGCTAAAAACACACTCCAGGCCGTGAGTACTCAACCTCTCGTATCTGAACCCTTTTCATTTCCGTTCACACACACACACACACACACACACACACACACACACACACACACACACACACACACACACACACACACACACACACACACACACACACACACACACACACACACACACACACACACACACACACACTCACGCACACGCAGGGTTATGGGGTTTATGTTAGGTGAATGTTGGATAATCAGGCGTGGTGTTTTACACTGTGTTAATGTGTACACGCTGTGAAGACCCTTCTGGGACAGTAAATGTTCCCTCACCACTTTCTGCAGTCAGTCTCTCGTCCCTCCCTCCCTCCATCTTTCTGTTTGTGCACATTGTTATTGAATTAAAGCTATAATTTGTTATAGATATATTTTTCTAAAGTAATCCTGCAGGTATTTGCTGCTTTGGTGTCACTGCATTGCTTACTGAATCTATGCTAGGGACATTGGTGCAAAGTAACTAAGTACATTTAAGTACTGTACTTAATTTGAGGTACCTTATTTTCCGCACTATAAGGTATTTTCTGCACCTAAAAACCTAAACCTAAATTTCTCAAAAGCCGACAGTGCGCCTTATAACCCGGTGCTCCTTATATATGGACCAATATTGAGCTACGACAGGTCTCCAACTACAGTGAGCAGCCGCCGACTCTATTTTCCCCCGTAGAAGAAGTAACGCGCGGTGCATGTTGAGATATACGACTGTGTGAAGCGTGCCGTTTCATTTCCATGTGTGTGTTTGTGTAAAGAGCCCAAAATGGCTCCTGTTAAGAGACACGCTTACGACGCAGAGTTTAAACTCAAGGCCATTAGTCACGCAGTAGAACACGGGAATAGAGCAGCAGAGAGAGAGAGTTTAACATGAACCAATCAATGGTGCTGAAGTGGATGAAGCAACAAGACGACCTGCGCCAAGTAAAGAAGAGTAACCAGAGTTCAGAGGGAACAGAGCGAGACGGCTGCAGCTGGAGGACAAACTCCAACAGTGGGTTGTTGAAGAGAGAGCAGCAAGTAGAAGAGTCCGTACGATCACTGTTCCACTGAAGGCAACAGCGCTAGCACGCAAACTTAGCATCAATGGATTTAGAGGCGGTCCTTAACGTAACCCCAGCCTCGACTGTAGCGTCTGTTCTATGCGCCTTATAATGCGGTGCGCCTTATGTGTGAAAAAAGTTTCAAAATAAGACGTTCATTGAAGGTGCGCCTTATAGTGCGGAAAATACGGTACTTGTTTTGTATTAAACATTTTTTCTTAGCTACATTTTACAGATTCACACTCAAAAATATAATAAATATATACATTATGATATTATATCAGTACGGCTTTATTGGTCTATTGGAAAATGGGATATGAATAAATTAAATTAGCTCCTTCTTTACCAGCTGCAGCATTAAAGTGATAAACACATTAATGCATCAGTAATTAAAATCCACTAATATTACATATACTGCACAGTGAATAAGTATATTTCTAACCATTATACTTACTCAAGTTAAAGATCTGAACACCTTTCCATCACTTAACTGGAGAATATCCCACAGTAGCTCATATAAAAAGATCCTTAACACATCAGTCGAGTTATGTAATAAACAAAAAAGCAGGAGCTAACGGATCCATGCCTCCTGTGGTGTCCAGGACATGTCTCGAGTGGAGAGCGGCGAGGCGGTGCAGTGTGAGCGGGAGCTGGCCTGCTACCTGCAGGACTGCGAGTCTCTGATCAGACAACTCAACCAGGAGCTCAAAGTCCTCCGAGATGAGAAATACTACCAGGTGGAGCAGCTGGTGTTCAGGTGAGTGTGATGCTGTCGATGCTGTTTGTTCACTCAAACGAGGAATGAGTGATGGGATCAAAGTCGTCCTCGTGGGATTAGTTAGTAAAATGTAGACAGTTGCCGCGGAAACAAACAGCCCATTGTACCTAATAATGGGTCATTGTGTTGTACCATTACATCCTATAACGATCTGCTCCAGTTAATGTGTTCTACCTTCCGCTGTTTACCAAGTTCATAGAGGAGCTCGGACCGGGTTCATTAAAGATGAGGTCTTAAATAGACAGCCGCTAAAACGGAGCGAGTGTGAATAAATGTATACTCAGACAGACAGTACGGGAAAGATAATATGTTTTTACCATTAAAACATGTAAGGGCGCACTCACACTGTCCATCCGTACCGTGCCCCGTGCTTTAGGGTCCTTGTCCCCCCCTCCCTCTCCCCCCGCGGGCCAGGCCCGTTTGTACTCACACTACCTGGGCCTCAGCGAATGCTTCTTGCTGCCTATACGTCATCACGCCGTAACACGTCACACGCATTGATTGACGTCATCGCCATACGTCGCTTTGTTCTCAAATCTTTCCGTAGACCTCGGAGTTTTTGTGCGTCTTGTCGACTGTTTTTGAATCTTTTCATCAACCAAATCTGCAGTAAACATTCCACCTCCGCATCACACCAACGTGAACCTTTCGCCGCCATTGTTTTAAATGTCCGCGCATGGTCCCTTCTTCTTTTTATGTCCCAACAGACGCACATAACCTGACCGCAGAACCACGTAGGTCTCCTGCTCGTGCTCGTACACGTGCGCACGCTCGTGCTCGTACATGTGCACACGTGCTTTACAAAAGCCCACCTCTCCCAAACGGGCCGTTAGCGGCAAGCGTACTGCGCGGTACGGTTGCACTCAAACTGGTCAAACGAACTAGACTTTAGCCGTGAAATGTGCTTGGGCACGGTACAGAAGGACAGTGTGAGTGCGCCCTAAACATGATCTAAAAGAAACCAAAAGTACAGATATGAACCTGAAAATGAGTGCGATATTGGACCTTTAACATTTAAGGCAGTTCATGTAAGCAGAAGGTCACTGCTTGGAATAGCTCTATAAGGGACATAAACTCAGGGAGAGGAAAAGCAGCCGCGTCCCCTCCAGTAACACTGTGTCCTCGTCTCCCATCACCAGAGTGTCTTGCCTTCAAGAGGAGCTGGTCTCCCTCAGACTGCAGTGCTCCAGCGTCTACAGGAAAGGGCACTTCTCTCAGGCCCTGGGCACCACCGGGGTAGATCACCCCAGCCAGAGAGCCACAGACGCTGGCCTGACGCTGGGGCAGACACTGCTGGGAGCTGTCGGGGCCGTGGGTGCGGTCGGCGCAGCGCTCCTGCGGCGACCCACAGCTCGCTCCCAGCTGGTGGCCATGTCGTCATCAGAGGACGAAGGAAGCCTGAGGTTCATCTACGAGCTGCTCGGATGGGTGGAGGAAACGCAGGTCGGTCACTGTAACAAGAAAATTATTATTATAATATTTTAATCTGCTCATATTTGGTAAATACAGTAAGAAAAGGAACATTATGGCAAAGCACTTATGGAGGAAAATGTGATTAATTCATCCACAATTGTCAAATGTTTGATTGATCTTTGTGTGTATGGGTGTGTTTGTGTTTGTGTGTGTGTGTGTGTGTGTGTGTGTGTGTGTGTGTGTGTGTGTGTGTGTGTGTGTGTGTGTGTGTGTGTGTGTGTGTGTGTGTGTGTGTGTGTGTGTGTGTGTGTGTGTGTGTGTGTGTGTGTGTGTGTGTGTGTGTGTGTGTGTGTGTGTGTGTGTGTGTGTGTGTGTGTGTGTGTGTGTGTGTGTGTGTGTGTGTGTGTGTGTGTGTGTGTGTGTGTGTGTGTGTGTGTGTGTGTTTCAGGAGCTTTTGGAGCGCGCTGAATGGGGCGCAGACCTCCCGTCTGTAGAAAACAACCTCCAAGAGCACAACACAATACACACGGCAGTCGAAGAGCTGATGAGCAGCCTACAGGAAGCACGCAACTATGAGGCATGCACACACACACACACACACACACACACACACACACACACACACACACACACACACACACACCACTTATACATGAACACAGACATCCTTCTGCTGAGGATTGAGGTCTGTAACGAAGCTTTTCTGTCGTCTCCTTCAGGCGAAAGTATCTCCAAACTTCAAGAGCAGTTACTCTGAAACTTTGGCCAAGCTGGAGCATCAATACTGCAAACTACTGGTCAGTCTCACATAAAGAACTGCGGGTTTACGTTTGTGTGTGTGTGTTTCTGGTAACGCACTTCTTTGTTTCCCGGTTCACCCCCTTCCTCAGTTAATCCCATTACACCGTGACAGGACTCAGATGCTAAGAGCGAAACCATTCTGCGTCTGCTCCTTTTCCCAAATTTCTCCTTTTTCTCCCTTTTGATTCTTTGTCTGGTTTTGCTTCTTTTTTTTGTCTCTTAAAGGGAATTAAAACTAAAAGATATCAGCATGAATCTTCCCCAGTGGATTATTTTCATTAAATTTAATACATTATCTGAAATTATATTGTTACTTGTGCTAATCAGGCATTGTCTTTTTAAAAATGTATACACTGTGAACATTGGATAAAGCCATCTTTAACATTTCACTTTGTTGACATATTAAGAGTTGTTATAGGTTTTTAGCTCTTTGGAGACTGTCAACCGCCATGAAACAATCTAATTTTTCAATGTTTTTAGGAATAAAAGGTTTGAAAATGTTCAAATGCTTGATGCTGATATGCATAAATCACAGTGTATGCCTTCTTTGATAGTTTAAAGAAATGACATGTTAGAGAATAACACCTCTTAAAAGATTAATTGGTATTTTTGTTGTCAAAAGAGTTCAATAATTCACATTCAGAGGAGGTTTTGCTGTGACTTTCTTGCTCTGGTGGTCTTCTCAGAAAGTCTTCCCAGTGTTTTATCCTAAAATCCCTTTAAATGCACCAAATCCAACAGT
Source organism: Echiichthys vipera (assembly GCF_963691815.1). NCBI lineage: Eukaryota > Metazoa > Chordata > Actinopteri > Perciformes > Trachinidae > Echiichthys > Echiichthys vipera. The sequence goes on from NC_139838.1 coordinate 25,328,195, forward strand.
GTACTCCACACAACCAGATAATAGAGGATGTTCTCTTTATTCCTCTCCGCACTGCTGATCAGCATGGCCATGTATGTGTTTCTGTGGTTGCCATAGGAGCATTCGTCATGGCGCCTGCGGAGCTTGGAGAGCCTGCACGCATTCGTGTCGCACTGCACTGAGGAGCTGATCTGGCTCAACGAGAGGGAGGAGGAGGAGATCGCCTTCGACTGGAGCGACAGCAACACCAACATGAACGCCAAGAGAGAGTTATACAGCGTGAGTGGAGGAGGAGGGCGACACCTTCCTGTCGAACGCAAACCTCTGGAAGATGTTATTGCATTCATAAAACAAGCTCCCTGCACAGTTTCTACAGGACAAATATATTTTTTACGCATATATCTGTCATGCATATGCATACAAACTCTATTTTCACATCAGGCCTGTGCCAAAAAAACGTGTAATCTACTGAACCGTCCCCGTCTTTTCCTGCTCTGTTTACAGGAAATGAGGTTAGAGCTGGAGGAAAAACAAGATGTGATGCGGTCGCTCCAGGAAACAGCCAACCGCCTGTGCCTGGAGAACCACCCAGCCAAACAGACCGTGGAGGTGAATCCATGACTTTATTCACTTGGACTGAACGACCTTTAAAGACGTTGGATTTCGCCTCCGTGACTCATCCGTTGCAGCAGTTCAACCCCAAATGCTTTTGTTGAAATGTCTTGTTTCTTTACTCGACTGTGCACCTCCTGATGTTTAGTTTGGTTGCATCTTTAGAAGTCTATGAATGTAGATTAGATTCTAAACAACAGAAGGTAAAGTGTGGCAAATGGTACACATTTCTAATAATATACTATAGAAACACTAATAGGGCGCACTCACACTGTCCGTCCCTACCGTGCCCCGTGCTTTAGGGTCCTTGTCCCCCCCTCCAGGCCCGTTTGTACTCACCCTACCTGGGCCTCGGAGAATGCTTCTTGCTGCCTATACGTCATCACGCCGTAACACGTCACACGCGTTGATGACGTCATCGCGATGCGTTGCTTTGTTTACAAATCTTTCCACAGACCTCAGAGTTTTTGTGCGTCTTGTCGACTGTTTTTGAATATTTTCATCGACCAAATCTGAAGTAAACACTCCACCTCTGCATCACACCAACGTGAACCTTTCGCCGCCATTGTTGTTGTTGTTAAATGTCCGCGAATGGTCCGACTTTTTTTTTTTTCTATGTCCAAACAGGCGCACATAAAATTACGTCGGAGCCGTTGAGGCCTCGTGCTCGTACACGTGCGCACGCTTGTGCTCGTACATGTGCAAACACGCTCTACAAAAGCCTACCTCTCATAAACGGGCCGTGGACGGCCAGCTGGGCGCAGCTAGACGCGGAGCGGTTGCACTCACACTGGTCAAAGGAACTAGGCTTTACCCGTAAAACCTGTTTTGGCACGGTACAGAAGGACCGTGTGAGTGCGCTACTGTTTGATCGTGCAAAAAACTTGGATAGCCATAATTATTTGGTTTTCATTCTGGTTACATGTTCATACTGTTCTCTGCCACTGCATATTACTGCGATCAAGTTGATTCGTATAGCACGTTCAAAAACAACCAAGACATTGACATGAAAGGCTCATCAATAGTGAGGAAAATAACCACAATCACCAAAACAGAGGAAGAACATTTGAAATAATTAAAACCTCTGACCTGCTAAACAACATCCCTGTTAACGCCCTTTGGTAGCTTGTTGTGTGTGTGACTGTAGTGTGACACTGACACCCTCTGTCTCCTCCTCTCTGATTGTTCTCAGGCTTACAGTGCAGCCCTGCAGACTCAGTGGCAGTGGGTGAAGCAGCTGTGTGTATGTGTGGAGCAGCATCTCAAGGATAACACATCATACTTCCAGGTGACGCAACTACCAGGCCGAAATATCTGTAGAGTTTTGCCCACATGAATGAATCTCCTAGAAATATGGTTAGGTTGTTAATCCAGTTTCACTCTATTTTTCACTAAATCCTCTTTGGTGGTGCAGAAGCTCAATAAGTTCACAGTTGGGTTTGTGTTCGGTTCAGTTTGTTTTGGACATGAGGGAAAAGATAAACATAATCTTTCTGATATTCTGTCTGTTTTTTATCAACAAATGTTATTTTACCCGACTTATAAGATGACGGTGCATCCTCAGATGTTACATTTTCTCTTCCACATGATCTCCACACGGTACTCTTACCTCTTCACTTCCGTAAGGGGACAGACAAGTCCTGCATGCACACAACCGCAAAAACCTCTTTCCCCTGATGGAACAGAAGAAAATTCAGCTCACGTGTAAACCGGACTGTGAACCGACACTTTGTTTAGTGTACTGTAGTTCAGTTTAGCATCTCTACTCCATTACAGAAAAGAGAGCAAGAAAAGCCATGTTCACTGTCCTCTCTCTGAAAATCCTTCTCGTGTTTCTATTTCTGTGTCTCGTGTCAGTTTATGGGCGATGCGCGGGACTGTGAGTCGTACCTGCGCCAGCTCCAGGAGACCATCAAGAGACAGTACACCTGTGACAAGAGCAGCAGACTGAGCAAACTGGAAGACCTGCTGCAGGACTCAATGGTACGTGTCCCTCTTCATTCGTCTAGAAGAAGAAGAATTACTTTATTAATCCCGCAACGGGATTATTCATGTTACACACACAGGCTCGAAATACACACACATGCACAAACAGGACCTATATATGTGCAATAATGGAGAGATGTTAGAGCGAGGGGGCTGCCAGTGACCGGCGCCCCGAGCAGTTGGGGGTTTGGTGCCTTGCTTAACAGCACCTCGGCAGTGCCCAGGAGATGAACTGGCACTTCTCCAGCCACCAGTCCACGCTCCATTCATGGGCCACACAGGGACTCGAGCTGGCGACCCTCCGGTTCCCAGCCGAGTTACCTATGGACTGAGCTGCCGCCCCAACAAGTATATTGTATACTCAAAGTGTAATTCCAACGCAAATCATCCAATGGTCTTCTTCGGCATACATCAAACAAGCCATTGAGACAGATTTTTCGTGTAACAACTATTAACGGAGAAACGGAGAAATAGCTTACATCTGGATGTGATTCGCTCGGGGCAGTATGGTGAAGGCTCGGGGCAGTACGGTGAAGGCATTCAAACGTCTTTTTTAACCACTAATACTGCTCCAAAAAACACCAAACCTCTGCAGCAGCATGAGAAGAGTCCCTACACACATATTGACTCACGTCGTGCTGTATTGAAGAAGACTTGAAACTAGAGATTGAGACATGAATTCATTAGGAAAATGTTTACTGAGGTGATAAATCAAGTGAGAAGTTTAGGCTCATGTTCTCATTGACTTCTATACAAAAGGAAGCCCCCTGCTGGACGTTAGAGAGAATTTTTAACATTTTAACATTTTAATTTTAAGACACCTCACCATTAAATTCACTTTTCAGCCTGAAAAGTTACGTCCGTCTTTGTCATACCGTCTATGGGCAGCTGCAGCACGCCACATGAGGGGTGAAGTCATCTGTTAGTGTGCCTTCGCTGAATCATCCCCCCTGTGGCACATTAGTGAGACTGCCATCTTCACACCTTCCTCACACACACACACACACACACACACACACGCGCACCTCTGACTTCAAGCAGATGGCAGAGTTATTGTGGGCAAGGCGCCACAGGCCAGAGCAGTGAGCGTATCCTCTCAACAAAGAGGTGTGTGTGTCACAAACAGCTGATCTTTTCACAGACGCGTGTGCAGCCCGCAGTGTTGCGTACTGCATATTATTCACACGGTATCTAAAGGTGCTCACATCAGTGTGTGCCCGTCCCGCTTCTGTTTGTGCGTTCGCGTTAATCAGTTCCCACTCTGCTGTGCTGCACGTCTCACTGGGAGAGTGAAGCTGATGCTGCAGACGACTTCGAACGAACGGAAAACAAACAGCTGAACCTTTTGTTTGACTCTCATAATAACTGAGGAGAGGATATTAAATCAGCCTTTTTACAACCTTTCAGGCAGAGATTAGACTTTAAGAGAGACCTTTGCCCTCTCTTTGATTCATTTCCTTTTCCTTTTGTTACCTGATATTAGCTACCATATCTGGTTAGATTATATGTACAGATAAATGTCACCCTGACTGTAATAATATAATATAATTACACCTAAAGTGACTCAGCATGTCACTGAGCAGGAAACACAGTAAAGCTTCTCTAATAGTCTTATTGTCCTCATAGTGTCGGTTGTCGATCCTGTGTAAATAATTCATTTGCGATTCTCCACGTCCCACATTTTAATTTATCTCTGTATTAATTGCCTGTCCTCCTAGCTTTTCATTTGACCCGATATATTAGCGCTGACTGCAGCGAACGCCGTCTCAGTGTGAAATTTGTTTTGCAAGTGTCATGTATAAAGTAATTGAGCCAGCTCCTCTCTTTCTGTCTCACTCTCTTCCTCTACTTCACTTAATCTCTGTCTCTCTGTAGCTTCTGTCTCTTTAATGCATCTTTGATGGCTCTCTCTGCTGGGGGAGAGAAGGAAATGTAATCTAATTCTACCTGTCAGGGTGAAGAGCACACCTTGTAAATGTTTAATAGGTAGCGCCCAAGCTAACACGAGCAGCAGAGTGGAGAAGTCCACTCGTCTCTGGGGCCACATGCTGATGACATCATTTGTAGGACCTGCACTGTAACGGGAAATATTCTCGTGAAGCACAACTATTTGTTTTCACAGTAAAGCAGGGAATATAAATACATAAAAGGAGGTCATTTTACTAAAAAGGACATCCCCAATGTCCTGGTAGAGAGGACAGTATTACAAGAAAATCCACCTTATTCTCAGTTTAACGAAACAAAGTCTGTCCTCCTTCGCAGTGACATTAAACCTCCAGTGTTTAACGTGACTGAGTGTAAGTGTGCACGCGTCTGTGGAAGCGGTCACTGTTGTGAGCTTGTTAGATTACTAGAGAAACGAGTCTAGACCTGTCTGTAAGTCCAAAGCCTGCAGTGTGAAAATAGTTTTCTACCGGCAGCGATGACCTAAAGTCAATGAGAATGCAAAAGGGAATTATTTATTTACCTCGGTGCTGTGTGCAACTCTCCAACTATCCTCTCCTCCATATTCTTTTATTCATCGTCCTCGTTTTCCGCTGCGATCATCCATTTCTGGAGGAGAGAACTCCTTTATTGCACGTGGTCTTGCATCTTTTACCGTTTGACTTCTCGAGTGTGTTTTTTTGAGGTAAACGATTACTAGCATATCCTCAAAGCAATTTCAGTCTAAAGCAACTAGACTTGGTTATTTGTCTAGGAAGACGTTTCACCTCTCATCCAAGAGGCTTCATCAGTTCATGTACGCATCTGACCAGGCTGGGACTGGACCAGGACCAGGACCAGGACCAGGACCAGGACCAGGCTGGGACTGGACCTGGACCAGTCCCAGCCTGGTCCTGGTCCTGGTCCTGGTCCTGGTCCTGGTCCTGGTCCTGGTCCTGGTCAGATGCGTACATGAACTGATGAAGCCTCTTGGATGAGAGGTGAAACGTCTTCCTAGACAAATAACCAAGTCTAGTTGCTTTAGACTGAAATTGCTTTGAGGATAACGACGACCTGGACAAATGAGAACATGCACAGGCATAACTAGCATACATTTTGCATTAAGCTCATAGTCTCACAGAGCTTCCAGCATGGCTGTAGACTCTTAGTCTTGTTGAATCTTTATGCTGTACAGTTGACAGTGCAGGAGCCAGTGTATTTGAATCAGCACCTGGCTCTACTTGTCAATCTATGTAGTCTTTCTAAGCCCAGTGACGTATACTGTGACTCAGAGCCTTATGAATGATGGACAGACTTTTAACCTGATGAAAAGAATCTGTAAAATAAACCGCTGTTACGGTGGGACTGTAACTCCACCATGCAGTTATTGGCAGTTTGAATGATTTCCTCCGTCCTGCAGGAGGAGAAGGAGCAGCTGATTGAGTACCGGAGCACGGTGGCGAGCCTGGTGGGCCGAGCCAAGACGGTGGTGCAGCTCCGGCCCCGTAATGCAGAGAGCACCCTGGGAGCCACGACGCCCATCAAAGCCATCTGCGACTACAGACAGATAGAGGTATGGGACGCATCATTTAATACACTTTGTTTCCTCTCAGAAAATGGTAACTGTACGCTTCTGATACTAGACATCTGTTGACCACACTCTCAGATATCTGTGTCAATGAATACAAGGAGCCCTTCGACCTCCTCACCACTCTGTTGTTTTACCCCTCACCACCAACCACCTCCTCTCTGCACTGCACTTCCTCTCCAAGCCCCGTTTCCACATACACTTGCTCTGTTTTAGCTCCTTCGTCCATGCTGTTAAATGGAGTTTTATTGTCTTTTGATTGATGAGTACATCTACACAAATGATTCTCTCGGCCTAGGAGGTCCATATTGATGATTGGACTACTGCGGCGCTCGTACAGCTCCATCGTCTCCCTTGTGTTCAAATAGCAGAGCTCAGTTTGGAAGCTGAATAAACACAAATCACTGATGTAGTTCTCACAATAGATCTTTGCCTTCGCTCTCTTCAGAAAACTCTTTATGAAAGCCCAAAAATAGCCACTTGGAGGCCACGGTGCAAAAGTAAAAGTACCGGTATAGTTATGTAGAAATGATCTCTCTGTAAATTCTACTTACAGCTATGACGGATTGATGGGAGAGGAAACAACAAAGGGAAATCCGTTGCTTTTGTTTTGTTCGGGGTTTTTTTTGCACTTATTCTCTAATCTTTGAGTTTTGGAAAAGTATTGGATCATTAGAACATTTATTGAAATTAAACCATGTTTTATTTAGAGTGGAAATTACTATTTGGTGCAGTCGTTAACAACTCGGACATTTGAAAATGAGATCCGGACGACGCATGTTTTAAATAACGATGGGTTGTATTTGTATCTTTATTCATCTTAAAGGAAGAAGAACAAATACATTCCTTAATCAGCACCTAAAAGGGAAATTCTTTCTGTAGTGAGATGTCAGAGTGAGGGGACTGCCCCATGGGAAAGCACCTTGAGCAGTCGGGGGTTAGTGCCTTGCTCAAGGCCCACTCAACAGTGCCAGTCCAAACTCTATACGTGGTCTGAACGGGGACTTGAACAGGCAACCCTCCAATTCCTCGGTCACGTCCCCATGGACTGCACCGCCCTCTAAATTGGAATGACAAAGTATCATAAAACAGAAACTCAAGTCAAAGAAGAACTTTAAATTGTACTTTAATATGGTATTTTAAGAAATGTGCTTGGTAAAGAAATTATTTTGTGACTTGATTTCCTTCAGTGCCACTTTAACATAACTCAGAGACACGAGTGAAATCTCTCAGAGGATCTGAAAGCCAGTAAATTATACATCTGTCTCATCGTCTCCGCAGGCTCAGTCGAAAACCAGCACCTAGCACTCCAGCAGCGCGGACACACTGCGGCCCCTTATGCTGCTATATTTAGCTCGCCGTGTTAGATGATTCAGGGTCAGTTTGTTCACTGAAGCATACCGTATGTGAGGTGTTGCATCCAAGGTGAAGAAGGAATGTGGTTTGGTCGTCTACCGCATCACTGATCTTAATAAAAAAAGAAAGGTGCACGCTGCCACAGAGCTGACACAAAGCAGTGTGTGTGTGCTGATATTCACCAAGCCTCTGGACGAACTAAAAGTAATCTTTCTCTCCTTCACTTTCCTGTGTCTCCTCCTTTCTCTCCATACCCTCATGTACCTGTTTTCCCCTCCTCCTCCTCCTTTTCCTCCTCCTCTTCCCTTCCTCTCGTCTGTCGGCTGGGCTGGCAAGACAAACGTTCAGGTATAGCTGCCTATATTCTCCCTCTCTCACCTCAGACTCGTACACTGCACACACACACACTGCGCCGCCCTGGTTGCCCCTCTCTTATCAGCTGATGTCAGGTTTCACTGTCAGTGATGTAACGTGTGAGGTTGAATAAAATCAGTTCAGCAGTAGGTGTGTATGAACTGGGTCTGTGCACCTTTCAAACTAAAATTGTGAATGGAAATTGGAGCCTAATCCAATCTGAATAATATGCATAAAATGTGGTTATTATTTTAGATATCCAAACATGGATTAACCTTTGCATCTGCACATTTAAACATTTCATCTGGTTTTCTACAGTATTTGCTGGCAAAAATAGATGACAAAACCACCGCAAAAAGATGCAAAATGACTAAAAATAGATGAAAAACCACCACAAAAAGATGCAAAATAAGTAAAAACAGATGCGAAACCACCACAAAAAGATGCAAAATGAGTAAAAACAGATGAAAACCACCACAAAAAGATGCAAAATGTCTAAAAATAGATGTAAAACCACCGAAAAAAGATGCAAAATTAGTAAAAACAGATGCAAAACCACCACAAAAAGATGCAAAATATCTAAAAATAGATGTAAAACCACCACAAAAACATGCAAAATCAGTAAAAATAGATGCAAAACCACCACAAAAAGATGCAAAATTAGTAAAAACAGATGCAAAACCACCACAAAAAGATGCAATATGACTAAAAATAGATGTAAAACCACCACAAAAAGATGCAAAATGAGTAAAAACAGATGCAAAATGACTTCCAGATGACCCTTTATAAGACAGGTAGTTCTGTAATGTGTGCACAAATCTGATGACTTTGAAAGTGGTAGTGTGTAGGTGCCATTAATGACACTTAGAGATGTCAGGTTTTCTGATGTCCTGATTCCTGCGTCGTTGCCCTGTAAAAACGGATCTCATACGTTACGTAATGTTTGTGTGCGGCGGTTTGTTTTGTGCGTGAGAGAATTGTTCAGGAGGAGCTGTAAAAATGTTACAGGGAACTGACATTTCAGCCTCAATCTGCTAAAAAAGGGCCTTAAATCGACAGCGTGGGAGCATTTTGGATGTCTTTAAAATGACCAAGGAGTTGTTGTAGAAGATGGATGTACAATTTACCAAATGTTCCCTCTAAGAGTGACTGTAAAAAGAGTCCGACACTTTGATGTAATCATCCACCCCTTTATGCTCAACTCAAGGTAACAACTCACAAAAACACAGTTTCGTCTCTGTGTGTCCACCATTTATTCAGTCTCCTGTTGCTCATGCTAATACCTTCACCCTGACCACACAAGAAACAGCATCAGCTTTGATAAGGGCAGGTGGCGATCAGTGAACTGCACTGCACTGAATTAAACACGGGCCTCTGAGGCTCATTCAGTCAGTCAGACAATAACAAGCCACAGCTTTAAGCTCAAATTTACATTTCATGTATACTGTGTGTGCACAGCTTTGCATTATTGATGTATAGATGATGTGTGTGTGTGTGTGCAGGGGAGGGGTGAGAGAGGGTGGGGGGTGGGGGGGCAGTACAGTGGTAGCTTTTTCTTTAATGTGCAGCTCTAAAACTCTTCCCCACAGTCATTGCTTTGCCTTGTGTTTATTCACTAATCCCAAACTCTTGGTTGTGTCCTGTGCTGGGTTTTTTGTTAAATCACCGTGTCGGCCACATCTTTTCCTCGTCGGTGTTTTAAAACCCAGCACAGGGGTCAGTTTGGAAACTATACTTGCTGCTTTCACAATAAAAGTCTTCAGTTTAAAGGTGCAAAGCAGCTTTCAGTCCACGCGGCACCGCTCACGTGTCAAGGCCTCTGACGTCATATCATTCAGGGCTTCTGCTAACTTCATGGAATCCATGAATGTTTGCATTTTGAGTTGCGTTATGAGTTTGTTGCTTTTTTTTGTTACATGCTTTCACTTCTCTCCTCTCTCGCTTTCCTCCTCTTTTTCATCCAACCTCCGCTTCACCCGTTACGTTTCCATCGTCACGTTCTCTCCATCGCTTCCTCCTTTCTCCCTTCCTCACTCCCGACATCTGTCTTTCCATAACCGTTTTTTTTTTTTTTACATCCATCCTGCACACACCCCCCCCCCCCCCCCCCTCTCAGATCACAATCACCCGCGGCGAGGAGTGTGTGCTGGAGGACAACTCCCAGAGGACCAAGTGGAAGGTGATCAGTACGACAGGGAACGAGGCCATGGTCCCCTCGGTGTGTTTCACTGTCCCACCTCTGAACCAGGAGGCCGTGGACACAGCCAGCAGGTGAGACGCGCTCGAAGCGTAACATGGAGCACAGTCAGTGTTGTTAAGTTGGTGATGAAGTGTGTGTTTTACGCTCCCAAGTGGTTACGGATCAATAAATAGTGAGACAAAGGGGACTATTTCTACTCTACTACGACAATGGCTACAAAAAATACTGGTTTGTAAATATTTCAGAAAAAATAATAGACACATGAATTGACTATTTTACTAAAAACATATATAAAAAAATGTTTTAGGGTCTTAAATTGTACAATTTTTCATTATAAAGCAGGTTGAGGTCCTACGGTATATAAATACTGCAAAAGTATGAAAGCACAAGCTGTCAGGACATCTATACGGCTGTGATCTCACACTATACTTTATATATTTATATATATTTTATATGAAAGTGTCGCTACAGTGTGCACGTGTCATTCCCCGGCTGCAATGACTGTGCACATGCTGCAAACCAGTAACGCTGACCAATCAGAGCAGACTGGGCTTTTTTCAGGACGGGTTCTTAAAGAGACAGGCGCTAAAGCAGCGTTTCAGACAGAGGGTGGATAAAGCTTATATTCAGACAGACAGTGTTGTGTTTTTGGAACATTAAAGCATTTAAACATGATCTTAATAGACTAGAAACACAAATACAAGTAAGGACCTGAACGTTTGCTAAATATGGGACCTTTAACTCTAATATGGGACCTTTAACTCTAAATATGGGACCTTTAACTCTAAATATGGACCTTTAACTCTAAATATGGACCTTTAACTCTAAATATGGGACCTTTAACTCTAACTATGGGACCTTTAACTCTAAATATGGACCTTTAACTCTAAATATGGACCTTTAACTCTAACTATGGGACCTTTAACTCTAAATATGGACCTTTAACTCTAAATATGGGACCTTTAACTCTAAATATGGGACCTTTAACTCTAAATATGGACCTTTAACTCTAAATATGGGACCTTTAACTCTAACTATGGGACCTTTAACTCTAACTATGGGACCTTTAACTCTAACTATGGGACCTATAACTCTAAATATGGGACCTTTAACTCTAAATAAGGACCTTTAACTCTAACTATGGGACCTTTAACTCTAACTATGGGACCTTTAACTCTAAATATGGGACCTATAACTCTAAATATGGGACCTTTAACTCTAAATAAGGACCTTTAACTCTAACTATGGGACCTTTAACTCTAACTATGGGACCTTTAACTCTAAATATGGGACCTTTAACTCTAAATATGGGACCTTTAACTCTAAATATGGGACCTTTAACTCTAAATATGGGACCTATAACTCTAAATATGGGACCTTTAACTCTAAATATGGGACCTTTAACTCTAAATATGGGACCTTTAACTCTAAATATGGGACCTTTAACTCTAAATATGGGACCTTTAACTCTAAATATGGGACCTTTAACTCTAAATATGGGACCTATAACTCTAAATATGGGACCTTTAACTCTAAATATGGACCTTTAACTCTAAATATGGGACCTTTAACTCTAACTATGGACCTATAACTCTAAATATGGACCTTTAACTCTAAATATGGGACCTTTAACTCTAAATATGGACCTTTAACTCTAAATATGGGACCTTTAACTCTAACTATGGGACCTTTAACTCTAAATATGGACCTTTAACTCTAAATATGGGACCTTTAACTCTAAATATGGGACCTTTAACTCTAAATATGGGACCTTTAACTCTAAATATGGACCTTTAACTCTAAATATGGGACCTTTAACTCTAAATATGGGACCTTTAACTCTAAATATGGACCTTTAACTCTAACTATGGGACCTTTAACTCTAAATATGGGACCTTTAACTCTAAATATGGGACCTTTCACTCTAAATATGGGACCTTTAACTCTAAATATGGACCTTTAACTCTAAATATGGGACCTTTCACTCTAAATATGGGACCTTTAACTCTAAATATGGGACCTTTAACTCTAAATATGGACCTTTAACTCTAAATATGGACCTTTAACTCTAAATATGGGACCTTTATCTCTAAATATGGGACCTTTAACTCTAAATATGGGACCTTTAACTCTAAATATGGACCTTTAACTCTAAATATGGGACCTTTGACTCTAAATATGGGACCTTTAACTCTAAATATGGGACCTTTAACTCTAAATATGGGACCTTTAACTCTAAATATGGGACCTTTGACTCTAAATATGGACCTTTAACTCTAAATATGGACCTTTAACTCTAAATATGGGACCTTTCACTCTAAATATGGACCTTTAACTCTAAATATGGGACCTTTAACTCTAAATATGGGACCTTTAACTCTAGATATGGGACCTATAACTCTAAATATGGGACCTTTAACTCTAAATATGGGACCTTTAACTCTAAATATGGACCTTTAACTCTAACTATGGGACCTATAACTCTAAATATGGGACCTATAACTCTAAATATGGGACCTTTAACTCTAAATATGGGACCTTCAACTCTAAATATGGGACCTTTAACTCTAAATATGGGACCTTTAACTCTAAATATGGGACCTTTAACTCTAACTATGGGACCTTTAACTCTAAATATGGACCTTTAACTCTAAATATGGGACCATTACTCTAAATACGGGACCTTTAACTCTAAATAAGGGACCTTTAACTCTAAATATGGGACCTATAACTCTTAATTAGGGACCTTTAACTCTAAATATGGGACCTTTAACTCTAAATATGGGACCTTTAACTCTAAATATGGGACCTTTAACTCTAGATATGGGACCTTTAACTCTAAATATGGGACCTTTAACTCTAAATATGGGACCTATAACTTCAGGCTCAGTGTTTCGTTTAAGGCAATGTTTAGAGGGACAAACACACAAATTGGTTCTGGATATATATATGTGTGTGTGTGTGTGTGTGTGTGTGTGTGTGTGTGTGTGTACAGGGCAGAGCAGCTGTACCAGAAGGTCATGTCTCTGTGGCATCAGCTGCATGTGAACATGAAGAGTGTGGTGTCGTGGCACTACCTGCTCAAAGACATCAGGACTGTCTCTGGATGGAACCTGGACACGGTGAGACTCTGCGTCTTTCTTTCCTGTTTTAATCTGTCCTCTCCTCTCCTGCTCCGTCGTACTTACCTCCGCCCTCGTCGCGTCTCACCCCCGTCAGGTTCGTTGTCAGTCTCCGGCAGAGCGTCAGCAGGTCCTGGATCACCTGGAGTCCCAGTTGGCCGACTTCCTGTCCGACAGCAAAGAGAGCTCCGTGTTCACGGCGGGCGAGAGACGAGAGCTGGAGAAGGACGTTCAGCAGGCCCAGCAGCACTGCGGGGACCTGCTGCTCAACATGGAGACCGGTGAGACCTCCTAAACACTTATATTACCAGTAAAGTACGTACAGCAAGTACACGTATCCTTCTACTGTGTTGTAAAAGTGAACGGCTGCGGTGTTTCTGCTCGTGCCCAAAATAACCTCTGTCTTCTCACCTCTCTCTCTCTCTCTCTCTCCAGTGGAGAAGGACGAGTCGGTCTCTCGCTCGTACCTGTCGGAGCTGCAGAACATCACCCTTCGTCTAAACGAGGCCGAGCAGAGACTGATGAGGGGAATTCAAACGCCGCCTCCCAGCCGGCTGTCAGGGGACACTGCTGACACCGCTGTCCAGATAGCAGAGCAGGAGGTCAGTTTGAGCCCCCTCTTCTGGTTGTTACGGGCAATAACTCCTCTTTATGACGTTGATATTGAGTTGTGTCAGTTAATGTTTCTTAATTTTGTTTTTGTGGAAACAAAAAAAACTATAAAGACGTGATGAAAAAAGCTGCACCCCAAGGAGATTGATTAGTTTGTGCTTAAGACAAGGGGCAACAGAGGTTTATGAGTCACAGTTGGGTCAGTAGGACATTACTTTACCCCTCATTTTGCTCTTCATCTTTACTCTTTGACTCACATTCTTGCCCAGAAGCTGCAGTCTGAGCTGGACGCCCTGCGCTCGGGTTTGGGTGACGTGTCTCGGCGCTGCGTCAGTTTCTTCGAGGAGAAGCCGACGTCCTCCAGCGTTCCCGTCCTCCGGTCTGAACTCAACCAGGCTGTGGAGAAGACGGACAAACTGCACAACCTCTCGACCGCCTACCTTGAAAAGTGAGCGCTTCTTTTTCTCCTGCTGTCATTCAAGAATATACAAAAGTCTTTCACTTACAAAATGTTTCTTTACCTTTTACCTCGGCAGGTTAAAAACGGTGGACGTCCTGATGCGTGGCCTGGATGAAGCGGAGAGCCAGGTCAGGAAGAACGAGAGCAGACTAAGTGAAGAGGATATCGTTCCTGCTGACACAACGTCAATTCAAAACCTCAGAGATCAGCTAGGGGTATGAGACACACTGTTGCATGAACTCTTCTCATCGCTCATGCGGTGCAGCTCTGTAACGTTCTGCATCCGTTCTGTTTTCTCTCCCTCTCTCCAGAAGTGGCAGGGCGAGCTTGTCGAGCAGGAGGGCGTCTTCCAGTCTCTGAAGTCGGAGGTGGATCGGGCCAAAGAGGCGGGGTCTCAGCTCAGCAGGCTCCACCCGGACCGCAGCCCCGAGCTGGAGCGCTACCAGGAGACAGCCAATCAGATGGCAGAGAGGTGGAGCGGAGTCAAGAGACAGATGGAGACACGGTGAGCAGGACGGGGTGGAAAAGAGAGGAGAGGAGGATTAATGCTAAGGATGTCATGATACCAGAATTTTAAACTTCGATACAATACCAGTACAAAAAGAATTATCACAGCAAAAAGAAAAAAGAAAGAAAAGTATTGAAGTATCCATTTTTGAGAACCGTAATCAATGTGTTTAAATAACAGAGTGAGAGTGAGTCTACTGATGTTCTCATGTGCGTGCGCTGGCATAAACCTTCCTGTGTTGTTGCAGACGAAGCGATCTGGAAGCTCTGGGCTCGGCCCTGCAGCAGTACAGAGACGGTCACTCTGCTCTGATCAACTGGATCGAAGAAACGACGGAGAGACAAGAAAACACACAACCCGGACAGACGGACAGCAAAGCGCTGTCTGAACAACTGGCCCAGCAGACGGTTAGTGACACTGATTTCATGGAGCTTTGATGGCCGGTTACCAGGAAGGACAATGATAAAATGCTTTGCAATGAATCGTAGGAATGATGGAGTCCACTTGTGATAAAAATGTTGGTTTACATCAAATGTACACAGACGACATTATTCCAGAGAGAAATGACATAAAACATTAAGAGAGGTCGCTCCTTTTTGTGGAAAATGTGACTCAGAGCTCACAGCTACGTTCTCTGTCCCAAGAAACAAGGTTACTGATGATGTGTTCACTGTTCAGATAGAAGCGGACTCACTTTTAATAATTCTGGGGAGATCTAAGGATGTGAGGAAACTTAAACTGGCACAACGCATTCTCGTATATGGACTTATCTTTGCAAAAAACGCGTCCTTTTATTTTGGAAGAAGTCCCCAAATTAAAACTTTGGCTCACAAGACCCAGGACCAGGTGGAGAGATTATATCTCCACACTGGCCTGGGAACGCCTCAGGATCCCCCAGTTAGAGCTGGTTAATGTGGCCCGGGAAAGGGAAGTTTGGGGTCCCCTGCTAAAACTGCTGCCCCCGAGACCCGACCCCGGATAAGAGGCTGAAGATGAGATGAGATGAGAAAACAACAGAGAGAAAGAAACAGAGAGAAACTACAGTAAATGCATCTGACAGCCTGAGATGAATGATTTGCTTTCTTTTCGTCTGACTCCATTTTTCAGGCATTAGTAGCTGAGATTGAGCAGAATCAGGCCAAACTAGACGAGTGCCAGACTCACTCCAAACAGTACTGCACCTCAGTGAAGGTAAGAGACAAACAGTCAAGAATACATGTTTAAATGTGTTTGACAAATGTCAAAACTCCAAAATAGTCCCTCTGGTATCGTGATTGCACGGCTACATTTGTTCCTACTCACGTCTGTATTCTGTAGGATTACGAACTGCAGCTGATGACCTACAGAGCCTTCGTAGAATCCACACACAAGTCCCCTGTCAAGAGGAGGAGGATGCACTCTTCCTCTGACGCCATCACTCAGGAGGTGAGTACAGAGAGTGCCTGGTGTTCTGCTTCGATTAATATACAGTAACTACTACGTTTTTGAATGTAAAGATAATTGATTCTCATGCAGTCCATCACTGATGTCTTGTTTCTTGGTGTTTCTCTTCAGTTCATGGACTTGCGCACACGCTACACAGCCTTGGTCACTTTGACAACGCAGCATGTGAAGTACATCAGCGACGCACTGAGAAGACTAGAAGAAGAAGAGGTTTATTTCACTGTATTTCACTCTGTGTCTTGAAATCTGTGGTTAGATTTGAATCACTGTAGCTTCAAAGCACTGTAGCTTCAGCACTTAATGTCAAATGATATCCCAAACAAGGTAAATAGATTCATATTTTATGTCAATCTTTGCAGAAAGAGGTGGAGGAAGAGAAGCAAGCCAGGGTGGGCCAGGTTTCTGACCTGCTGGGCTGGGTCAAAGGCCTCCAGGGACGGACTGGGGGCCCCAACGCCGAGTCATCACTTGCTGCTCAACAGGTACAAAGGAAATCTATTATGTTCTGGTCTTACACACTATTTTACAGTCAAGTAGTCCAGTGGGTGGTTTGTTCAGTACCGTTTATATATAACTGTAAATGGTCATAAAAGGTGATGGTTGATCAGTCATTTACAGTTTAATGAAACAGTGGTTTATGGTGGTTTTACTGTAATAAACACATTATGCATGGTTGTTCTTCTAAAGGCCATCAGTGAGCAGCTGGCAGCCAAGAAAGAGGACGTGGCTGAAGCCATAAGGAGCACGCAGGTCTTCCTGCTTTCAAAACAGGCCAGCAAGTAAGTTTAGATCAGCTTCACGGACACACACATTCACGCATGCACTACACATATTGTCCTAGAATTTATCACAGAGCATATATAAAGTCAGGGAACATAATGTTGGAAGTAGCCATTTTCATGATCTACTATTTCTCATAGTTGCATCAGTTTTTGGGTTGATACCATTGGAGGAAAACCATCCATCCTCCGATCAGTCAAAGTCTCTTGTTTGTGGTTTTAAATTTTCACGAGACGGCGATTATCCTAGAGGTCACCACAGTGACTGTTAACATTCTGGAAAAACAACAGTAGAGAACGAAAAGATCTCCAACCTCAAACCATTTTGTCAGTGTTAGTTGTTGTTGTTTTGTTAGTTGTTTGTTAGTTTTAACGAAACATACATCAAAGCCACTGTAGTAAACCTACATGTTGGGATCACACACTCAGACACCCATTAAACACATAAACCCCGCCCGTCCTCTGCAGGTTGTCCCCAGAGGAGCGTGCTCACGTAGAGGCTCAGCTGGACGAGCTGACGGCCACCTACAACCAGCTGTGTGATAGCTCCACCCAGCAGCTGCAGCAGCTGGAGCAGCAACTGGCCAAAGAGGAGGAAAGAAAGGTATATTGGTTAGAGGGACGGCCCCAGGTGGAGAGGGGACGCTGCCGATTTGTGACCAACATGTGTTTTTCGGGTTTTGCGAGGTTTCAAAATGTAATTTTGAAAAATGTTGCTTTGAGTCTGAATATGCTTGCGAGCTAAAGCGTGTGTTTGGGTCAGCAAAGAGTGTGTGAGTGTGTGAGTTTGTGAGTGAGTGTGTGTGTGGTTGTAGAGCATGTTGTGTGTTCACAGAGTGCATTTTTGACAAACATCACCACTGTTGATTGACAAGTCTCACTCATTGACTTGATCACAGACCCTTTTCAGACGTGTGTTCAGATGATCTTAAAATAACATTTACACTTTGTTTTGGTCACTCAAGGAAAAGTTACAAACAGAAAAATAATGCATAAGTCTAAAAGATGCTGTAGTCTTTATCATAAGACACTTCTGCAGCCCAGTTTGTAGTGAAACCAGAGAAGAGTTCACTGGATGACACCGTCTGAATTGGGCCTCAGCATGAAGTGTTCCACCCTCACGTTGTTCTTCTAAAAGCCTGCAGTCATTTCATTAATCCCCACCTTCATCATCATTGTCATTATCATCAGACAACCCATCTGCTGAACTGCTAACATGGTTAACACATGGCCTTAGTGGTGCCGCACTAGAGCAGCGCTGCCCGAGTCATGCTAGCAGTTAGATGGAAGCTGTAGAGCTCCGCTTTTTGTAGATCCATCCTTGTAAATTATCATTTTTGTTAGAATTTAGATGCAACTTCACACACAACTTTCATTGTTGTAGCTACAGAATAGCCTCATGTTATCTTTCTTTATGTATCGGTACAAAAATACCACTGCATAAAGTAAAAACTCTACATTCCAGTATTTGTTTTGACCCTGCATCATGTTTACCCCATGTACACGTGAACACATGCACACATGACGACCAATGGGACACACAGCTCTCACTTGGTCATTAAATGGTTCCACTCCTGACAAATGCATTACGTTACATTGGTCGAAAAAGGACTGAATGTGTGTGAGATTTTCAGGTTTCAAGCGATCCTTGATGATAATTCTTATGTCCTGACAGCTGCAGCTCATAATTGATTCCTATGTGAATGTTGTATGTTTTTACTGGGAACTTTTGTGTGACTAAAAAAAAAAACTTGTAGAGGTTTAGAGTGTACGTGCACCAGAGGCCAGCTATGCAAAAGAAACGTCACCATTTGAGCATGTTGTGTCCAGATCACAAGAGTTTGTGTGTGAATGAGAACGTTTGTGTTTGTTCTAATGCATACGATTAATGTGTGAAACTTTAAACCAGCATTTTGCTTGAAAACCACTAACAGCAGCCAGAGGAGACTTGTGGACATCCAAGATCTGAGCCAGGAGTCAGTATGAGAGATGGAAAAAAGCAATTATAGCATTTATAAATACACTAAATCTTCAGATCAGTTTACTGCTCAGTTAGTTTAAGAGGAAACCACAAGACAATACTGTCACAGTGCCTTGCCAATGATAATAAATAGTTACAATCTTATGTGATACATTGTATATTGAAAAACAATAGTATATGCATTCGGTGCAAGAGGTTAACGTACCTTTGAAATAGTATGTATTATGATAAATTGCCATATGACCCGATCCCGGATAAGCGGATGGAGATGAGATGAGATGATAATTCAGCCTTTGTCAGTTTCTGTTAAAAGGTGTCATAGTTAGACTTCCTGAGCCTGTACCAGTCAGGTCAGCAGGAGGACTTAGTGTCAGTGCAGTGTTAGGAGTCAGAATGAAGAGTGGCATGCAGAATGCTAACAATCGGCTTCTCACCTGTCGCGCCTCGCTCTGCCGAGCCATAATCTGGCCCATTAGTGTGTTCCACGGGACGAGCCCGTACGGTAAGTAGTGCTCGCTTTCTCTCTTACCGTTGCATGCAAGATTTTTTCTGTTAGACATTTTATTCTCCTCTTCTTCTTCTGAATACTTCTGTGTTATTTTATGTGTCTCTGCTTACCTTTATCTGAGACGTTTCTGCTTTTACTACTAGTTGCTTTGTTGCATGCTTAGCGCTTGTTTTAGAATAGTAGTGGTGGTACGTATTAAAATGCCTTTTTAATATAAAAGTTATGGAAACATGTGGGGAAAAAATTCATATTCCTAATTTTATGTATCCATAAGTATGCCAACAAAAAACAATGTATAGTTTTTTTTAACTTATATGCGTTTTTTATGTTTTTTGGCTGCGGGTTCTGGGTTTTCTTCTTTTTCTGATTCTTACCATAACATGCTATAATAGTGTAATGTAATAATAATAATAATAATAATGATATGGCAACATAACATTATTCAGTTACCATCTCAAAGTGCAATACCACATTGGTCTTTATGTTACCAGAATGGATGTCAACTGGAACTTTTCTTTTCTTTATTTTTGTAGAACAAAATGGCCATTGCTGGAGTAATTGACCTGGGAACAGTGGAAACATTCCCAGTGTTCAAAGCAGCCCAACATGGTCTTATTGACCAGGACACCTGCCACGTACTACTGGAGGCCCAGCTCATTATGGGTGGGCTCCTTCAGCCTGACTCCCCTCTCAATCTTTCACTGGAGCAAGGTCTCGCTCAAGGCCTAATTGACACCCGTACCAGACAGTCACTTTCTGAGCTAGAGACTGCCTTGCTTTTGGTGGAAAATACTAAGTCTAAAGATGTGCTGCCAGTAGCCAAAGCTATGGAGTTTGGGCTCATCAGAGAGGATGTGGGACTTCGCATTTTAGAACTCCAGATGAACTCTGGAGGCCTGAGAAACTCAATGGGAAAAATTATGAGTTTGGAGCAAGCAGATGTCATGAGACTTTTGACACCAAGAATCCTCACCAAACTCCAGTCAAGGCAACAACATAGAGAGCTGATCGATCCAAACACAGCTGAAAAATTAAACATACATGAGCTACAACAGCGCTGTGTCCTTGACGATGACTCTGGTCTCCTTCTCCTCCCCGTCAAACAGCAACCTGGAGGAACTGTCTGCCTCCGCTCCGGAAGAAAAGTTGGCATATTCCGTGCGGTCCAGGAAGGTCTGATTGATCGGAAAGTCACTGTACGACTTCTTGAAGCTCAGCTCTTTGCCGGTGGTATTGCTGACCCACGGTCTGGTCACAGGTTGACAGTTGATGAGGCTGTTCGTCATGGGTTCATGGACCAGGAACTAGCCTGTGCCATGTTAGCACGACAGCTGAAAAATGGGGGAATTCTAGACCCCTTCAGCGGAGAACGGCTGTATTTGGAGGAGAGTATTCGCAGGGATCTTCTCTCTCCTCGTTTGGCTCTGTTGGTCCTTGAGTCTCTTTGGGCTTTCATGGGAATACTTTGGCCTGAATCAGGAGAACTCATGCCCATTGTTGAGGCTCTTCAACAAGGAGTGGTCTCGGTAGAACTATCAAGGAATATCCTAAAGCAACGACATGCCATTGGGGCTTTGTACAACCCAGAAACCCTCCAGGTGCTGCCCCTAAATCAGGCTGCTGAAAAAGCTCTTGAGCCCAGTGTGGTCCATTTTCTCAAAGGCATCAACATCCCAGATGTTCTTTCCAGCATGAACCAGTCAGGTACCCCATGTCTAAACCGCTTGAGCTGGGGTTCTACTAGCTCCTCTTCGCCTCCATCTTCTCCATCACCTTCATCATCTCCCTCAGACCTTGTCTGGGATGCTACACCAACACATGGAATAGCTCCTGAAGAACAAGCAAAACACAAGCTACTGTTTCACCTCATGACTCACAGTTATGTGGATGCTCATTCTGGAAAACGATTGGTGCTGCTAGACAATGAGTTGTTGGAGTTGGTCAAAGCCGCTGACCTGGTTGCCGGAGACTCTGTAAATGAAAGTGAACTTGAGCCAATAAGCAGGATAACCACAGATGAGAAAGGGGAGCTGTCCTGTCTGCTGTTGAGTTTGGCAGATAAAGGAGTGATTGACAAAGGAACTGAAGTTCAAGAAGAAAGTTCCAATGAAGTCGCACCAAGCAAAGAATTTGAGGTGAATGGTACAGGCAGTCTAAAAGAAAGGTATGATGGAGAAAATGATAACACATTGCTGCAAATACCATCAGTAACTGTAGAGAGGGGTTTAGCCTCTGCAGCAAAGAATGAAATTGGTGTGGATAAAGATGCAAAAGTAAAAGGTCAAAAGAAAGGAATATCCGATCATGAAAGTTTAATGGCTTCAGACAAAAATCTTGAAGGTCCAAATGAGCTGGCAGCAGTGAAATCCAAACCCAGGGATAGTGGTGGTCAGGAGACTAAAAGTACAACAGTAGATAGAAAAACAGCTACATCACCTCTCGAATTGTTGAAAGAACCAATCCCACAGGGAGTAAAAACAAATGAGGATGTTAAATCAACACAATCTGATGATATGAACGTTATAAAGCATTCCCTGACTGAATCAGAAAAGGTCAAACAAAATGTACCTATGCCAGAGACTGACTCAAAGAATGCCAAACCTCAGATTGATATCCTTGAATCAGCAGGGGAGAAGGAAACGGAGGATGCTGAATTGGCAAAGTTAGTCCTAGAGCTCAAACAGGGAGGTCTGATGACAGAGGAAGGGGAAAAGTTGCTCCCAGATGAGGCAGTTGCCCAGGGTGTCATCCCTGGCCACACAGCAGTTAAATTAATGGCTCAGGCAGGTCTGTTTGGGGGTTTCCTAGACGCCAGTAGTGGTGAGTCACTTAGCATGGAGGATGTTATGCAGGAGGGTTTGCTAGATGAAGATCTAATGTGGAGTGTCTTGCAGTCAGATAAAACCCTTGCAGGGGTCGTAGATGTAGAGAAAAGGCAGATCTGTGGGGTAAGGGACGCAGCTCAGGCAGGGTTGATAGATCCCAACACTGCTGCTCGACTTCTAGAAGCCCAGGTGGCATCTGGGGGGATTATTGACCTACGTAGGGACATGAAAGTCTCTGTCACTCTAGCAGCAAACCTGGGACTGATTGAGGAGGGTCAAAGAGAAGAGCTGGTGGCACTAGAGAAGGCTTACAAAGGAAAAGATACAGATTCAGCATCAGCCCTCACTAAAGCTAGTTTACAGCTACAGATGGAAGGTCTTATTGATCCAGAACTCAAGTCTCCAGTTCCTCTGGAGCAAGCAATTCAGAAAGGGTTGATTAGGTCTGAGGAGGCTTATCAGGTGTTGGCAAGGCAGGTGGCTGAGGGTGGTATAATACACCATGCTTCAGGGATGAGGCACTCGGTTCTTGATGCTGTAGATAGAGGACTAGTGGATCGGTCCATTGCTCCAGGGCTGGAAGAACTAGAGTGGATCTACCAAGGAAAAGTCAGCCCTTCATCCCACCCAGAAGCTGTTGTTTTCCAGGCATCGACAGGAGCCATTTTAGACCCTAAATCTGGATGTAAACTGACATTGACAGAGGCTGTTTCTAGGGGTCTTCTGGATGAGAAGATTGCCAGTGAATTCATGGCTTCTTCTACTGTAGCACAAGGACCGCTTGACCCTGAAACTGCACGCATTGTGCCTTATTCGGAGCTAGTAAATCAGGGTAAGATAGATATTGACACAGGCAAACGCTTCTTGGAGGTTAAACCATTTAGAGGTGTTCACGATGAGCAAACAGGAGACAACTTGACCCTTCCTGAGGCCGTTGCATCAAAGAAAGTTGACCCAGTTCCAGCTTTGAGGCTGCTTCAAAGCCAGGCAGACAGTGGAGGGATCATTGATATCAAGACTGGAGAAAGGCTCCCCCTCTCTGAAGCCTGTGAAAGAGGTTTAATTGAAGATGATATGGTCAGGGTAATAGCTACCAACCAGTTTTTGAGAGGAGGCTTCGTTGATCCAGCCACTGGACAACAAGTCTCAACTCTCAATGATGCCATTGCAAAAGGACTGATCTCCAGTGAAGTAGCTTTAGAGGTCCAGGGGAAATTAGCTTCCGTGGAGATGGAGGGCGATGAAGGTAGCGCTACACCTGTTGCCTCATCAAGTGGTACATACAGCCCTGCTATTACAATGTCAGTCTCAAGCCCAGACAGTCCAGCAAACTGGTCAGACGTAAACACTGAGGTGCTTTCAAGTTCTCCACTTACAAAGAAAGGTTTAAGAATAACACAGGACGATGGAAAGACATTGACATCGTTGGTATCAGATCAGTCACTGTTTTATGACCCTACTACAGAAGAGGACACAATTGAAGTGTCAGTGGAAGAAAAGGCTTTAATTGAGCCGGACCAATCCATAGACCTCTTGTGTAAGTTTGCTACTAATGTTGAGAAAAGAATTCAGGAAACCATAGAAGAGATCCTACCACAGAAAAACATCAATAAATCAGAGCAGCAGAAGGTTGATGAGAAATCGCAAATAGGTGTGAGTGAGACTGATGATAAACAAAAGGTGGACATTTACAGAGATTCTGTTGAAGAATCCATTCAGGCACACGACTACGATATTGACAAAGATTCACAGGAAGTGGTCAGAAAAGGAGCCGTTGCTTTAAAGTCAGATGGTGAACCTGTGAAGGTTGGGAAAAAGGAGTGTAGACCCAGTAATGAGAGCACATCAGTGGTTCAGCTTGATTCAGAAGATGGAAAACTGACAGATTTTGTGGCAGCAGAGATTAGAGATGACAGAGAAGGTGAAGCTAGTATGGAATATAGAAAGAGTGACGTTCCAATACAGAGAGAAGATACTGTAGATGAGAAGGGTATAAGAGGGGAGAAAGCGAAACCTCTAAAGATGGAGATCGTATCTAGCACTGGTGCATTGACCTCTTCCTCCAAAGAGACAGAGAGCAAAAGCAAGAAAAAGAGGAAGAATAAAAAGAATGGAAAGGATAAAGAAGCAGAGAGAGAAACACACCCTCCAGAGATAAAACCACCATCTCAAGTTGATCGAGTGGATGAACATATTGACGGGCAGCCTGAGGCCATTGTGGTAGTCACCGATGAGCTTGCATCACAAGAAAAATACGAGAAATCACCGATTTATGATCAGGCAGCTTCCCCAGGGCCTCACAATGGAGGGAGTGAAGCAAAAATTGACAGGAAAATTGAGGCTGAAAGTGATTTGGTAAAACAAGGACAGGAAACAGTTCAAGCCACTCTGGAATTGACAGAACGTACAGCTGAGCCAGAAAGGGTTGCAATAGAAATGATGGTGTTGAAGGATACGGAAGAGGGTGATAAGAGAGAGGGGATGGAAAGGGAGGAGCAAGAAGAGAAAGTCGAAGAGAGGGCTTCTGTCTCTCAGCAACCAGAACAACCAGGTAGTCAGGAGGTAAAGAAGATGAAGGAGCAGGGTTTCCCTCAGAAGTCTACTGTACCAAACGATGAGAAAGCAGCCTTGATACTGAAAGCCAAAAAGAGCATTCTTAAAAAGGTGTTTGAAAAAGGGGTGAGTGAGAAGCAGGCGGCCGAGGAGCTGCAGGCTCTGCGCAAGGAGGTCGGGAAGAAGGAGAGTCAAGGCATGACTTTAAAGGACCAAACTCTGCCAGCTAAGGCTAAGGGAGTGAAACCCAGTGGTTCACCAAAAGAAAGTGAGGAAGACACGAGTGTCAAAGAAGACACGATTAAATCGACCGGGGTCAACGAAGACAAAACAGTGGCAGAACTTCCTGTCAAGGACATGGAGGCCAAACTATTGGAGGTTTCCTCAAATCAGAGAGAGGAGAACAGGAGTTTTGAAAAGGAGGACACACAAAAAGACAATGAGACCGCTCCAACAGTCCAGCCTAAAGACACTCAGCAAAGTAAACGAAAAAAGAAGAACAAGAAGTTCAAGAGTTCAAAAGTGGCTGAGATTGAGACTGAGAAGTTAAGGACTGATGAAAGAGTGGATTCTGAAGTGACAACAACGGAAAGTACCTCAAATTCTGCAGCGACGAAACCGGATTCAGATAACTCAGCTTCCACTCAGGAGCAGAGAAGACAAGCCGACGATCTGTCAGCCAGTGATCTCATCAGATCTTCAGTTGGTGATATGGCAAATAAGGTGGAGACCTCTGTAATTAACGTTACAGGAGCTGAGACCAGCCAACAAAGTCCCGCGTATTTACTTCCGTCAAAAAAAACAGAATCTTACGTTGAGGGACCGTTGACAGGGATTACATCTGTTGAGAAAGAAGAATCACATTCAGAAACCAGAAATGCCGGTGAATCCATTGACATTGTGCACAAGGCTGCCACATGCAGACAAGACATCCAACCTGCAGCTCAAGCTACGGATCCTGGTGCACAACCAGATAAAACACCAGGGAAGGGCAAAAAGAAGAAAAAGCACCAACCACCAAATGTAGGTAGTACCAATGTTCAGGAATCCAAATCTTTAAAACAACAACAGCAACATCTTGAGTCTCAAGAATCAGCACCTTTGCTCCCAGAAGATACTTCAACTGGGTCTGAATCACCTGGAGTCCCTGAGTCCGATACAGCCACTGAGAGTAGAGAAACTGTGGTGAACAGAGAAGGGACGCCATCCAAGACTGGAAAGGTAACAAGCAGCATCTAATTTGGCAAGGATATCAATTTCTCGAGAAGTCTCTTCTTTGTTATTATGTTTATTTATATTTTTTCTATTCCCACAGTCGTCTTTGATGCGTCAGCAGTGTTTGGAGCATGACCAGCAAATTTTAGGCCTGGTTTCCATGATAAGACACGTTGAGGTCCGACTCAAACAGCAGCAACAGCAGTCGGTTGGCCGCAGCCTCATCGCCTTGGATGACATCATCAGACAGACTGAGGTGAATGAATGCGAATTTACCTGATAGAGATCTGCTGTTGTGTTAATATGACACCAGCCACAATCAATTAATTATTTGCAGTTTCAGTTGTGCAAAAAAAAAGCTGATTTAAGGATTACTCTCCTACTGAGCAGCATGAAGAGAACTTTTGTTTTCTTTCCCTAATCTGTTTCTCAGACTCTGGACTTTGAATTGCGTGACTTGGAGCCCGCGGTCAACAAGGAAGTGGAGGCTGCCGAAGAGCTGCTGAAACCCCGACCCAGAGACGTTCCTGAGCAGCTCCTACTGACCCTGGAAAAGGACGGGCGGAGCTTGGCTCGAGGGTATGAGGCTGCCAGGGCACTTTCTGAAGACATTCTGCAAAGTCTGCGACACCATAGAGACTCACATAAGGTAAAGGAAGCAGTCTAGAGAAAATGTATGTATCGGGTGCTTATTTGTTGTGACCTGGAACCATTATTCTCATCTGAGGATTTAGCAGGGATTTTTTTAAAGCAGTTATCCTGTTTGGGTCCTTGTTTCCTCTGTGTAGATGTTTGAATTAAACCATTCTGACATTTCTCTCAGGAGGCAGTAACAGCTGAGCTGAAGTCACTGGGAGGACAAGTGGAGAGTCTGCTCTCTTGGTTGAGAGAGACGGAGGCTCAGATGGATGGAGGAATGGCCGGGATGGATAAAATGGAGAAGGCAGACAAAGACGATCAGCTCACACAACAGCTGAATCTCTGCAAGGCAAGCTGGAGAAAGGAAATGTTATATAATGCACCTTTTTTTTATAGGAATGCATTAATTGTATTATGATTCAACAGTATATAGTCAGTTGTAAAAATAGGCTGTTTTATTAAATCTTATAAACCTAAATTCTGTTTGTGAGGTGCTTTAAATCAGAGCTACATGAGCTGATACATTATTGAGATTTGTTGTGTTCACCCTTTGAGCTATGGAGGAATAACTCATTTACCCCTTTTCTTTCTCTTTCCTTCTAAGGAGCTCCAGTCCTCTCTAATGGCTCGCTCCAGTGAGGTCAACAACACGGCCTCTGACATTCAGGTGTTCATCTCAGAGCGGGCCCAGGACCTGGCGCCTGAACAGAACAGGCAGCTCCTGGGGCAGCTCCAGCAGCTCCAGAGGGCCTTCCACCTCGCCTCGGGTCAAGCCCAGGCCTGGGCCGATGCCCTCTCCGCCCAGAGAGAGAGGGAGGAGGAGTGGCAGCGCAGGGAGAGAGTGAAAGAAGAGGAGAAGGACCGAGAAAGACAGAGTGCAAGGGAGAGAGAGGTTGGGAAAAAGATGATTCAGTCGGATCGGTTTGAGACTCTACGCTATTTCTCACTAATACATTTTAGATGCATTAAGCTTTCACAGCTTTATTTGTCGTGCTGTAAACCATTGCTATGCTTTTCCTTAAACAAGATCGTAGTACTGTTCAAACTCATTGAAGACTAGAAACAGGAAAAGCCTGATGTCAACAAGCTAACCTCCATCACCATTTAACTTGTAGTGCCAATAGACGTCACCTCAAACCTGTTCACGTCATTTCATAGCTTGATAGCACCCCACCGCTGCTTCTGTTGCAAAAGCTTTGCCACTCGACATGGACAGTATCACCCCATCACTCCTACTACAGGCTTTCTATGCCAGCGTGTTTGCTACTCTGCATGCATCTATAACGTGTATTATTAACCTGTTTGCCTTGCTGTTCCAGATTGCCACTGAAGGAAATCGCTTGTGTTGCGGCGGTAAAGGCTAGAGATTTGACGGCAGCAAAGCCTCGCTGGCTACGGCGCTGTTTTTCCTCTTGTCTCACCTGAGTACAGAGGAGCAAGTGGAAAAACAGCAAAGAAACATATTTGTTTGATTTCTACCTGTATTGTTTGTTGTAGCTTGAACGATATGTTGATGTGAAGACTATATGTGTGTGTCTATATGTCTGCCTGTGTGTGTGTGTGTGTGTGTGTAAGTGTGAACTCTGGACACAAACTGCTCAAAGCTTGGCAAAGTGTGCACAACACAAGAATCTTGTTTCGGGGCAAATGCAGCCTCCGTTTAGTGTAAAAACTGGTGGTTAGAGCAAAAATGCAAAAGAGTCTGTTTCTGGTACTTGATCCAGTTTAATGTGTATGATTGACTCATGTCTGTATTTGCTTTTCTCACATTTTCTTTCTTTGTGGGTCGTTCTCTCCTCATTCACGTCTCTCAGGTGGTTCAACAGCAACAAGCCGAATGCTCTCAGAAACTGGAAGGCCTTACCATGTGGTTGGCTGGAGCTGCCAGCTCATTGGCCAATCAGAAAGGTGGAGCAGAGTCAGGTGACGTGAACGTCTTAAAAGAGAAACAGGAAAGACTAAAGGTACGAAACTTTCATCG
The DNA here is from genome assembly GCF_963691815.1 of Echiichthys vipera. NCBI lineage: Eukaryota > Metazoa > Chordata > Actinopteri > Perciformes > Trachinidae > Echiichthys > Echiichthys vipera. Next base: position 25,356,819 of record NC_139838.1, read on the forward strand.
CCACATCTACGGTCTCAGATACTTACGCGTGTTATCGGCCGGGTGAACATCTTTACTTCACCAAATCAATTTTCCACTCTTTCTCCAGGAGGCACAGAGGGACCTACAGACCAAAGAGAAGGGCATCGCTGAGGCTATCCGCTCTGTGGAGGAGCTCCTGGCAGTCCGAGGGGAAAGTCTGAGCCCAGAGGAGAGGGAGAACCTCCAGGGGGCGCTAACAAGAATGAAGGAGCAGTACAGCGCACTTAGAGATTCAGCAAACACGTCACTTTCAGAGCTGGACACGGCAATCAACACCACTGTACAGCAGAACACACAAAGAGTGAGAAGACAAGTGGTTATAGATATACATATCATACAAAAATGTTTATATTGTTTACTTATTTATTGTCCTCTTCTTCCTTTCAGGCAAAGGCTGTGGAGGATCTCCAGGAGACTCAAGGGCAGATCGACTCTCTGCTGAATGAGTTGTCCTCTCTCGACCAACCAGGCGGGAGAGCAGCTGGATCTGGAGATTTCCCCGATTCCTCGTTCTCACAGCCAGAGGGCGCTGTGATGTCACACACAGAAATGCTGCAGGTTGGAAATCTCTGCTCTTATGTGCAGCGCGTTTTGACTTAAAACATCTTACAGCGCTAACACGTTATGACTTTTGAATTCTCTCCCAGGCGGAGCTTCAGCAGCTCCAGTCTCAACAGGCACAGTTACTCCAGATCACACAGTCAACTCGCTCCCTCCTGGACCAGCCGGACTCCACTGTTCCTCCTGAGGAGAAGCAGCGTCTCCAGGCTGCCCTGGATCAGCTGCAGGCCCAGCACCAGGACAGGCTGCAGAGCTGCCAGGTACTCAAGGCCTCCCGAGCTTCCTTATGTGTTCTGATCTGTGATATATGGACGTTTTAGCGGTTCCAGTGACAGTGATGTTATGAGAATAGAATTGACCATGGGCAACACACCTTTCTATATGTTACTGATGGGGATAAACAAGTCCATTACATATCTATATATCCGTTACATACGTTCTCTTTCTCTTGGTATTTACTCACAGTTGCCTGACTGCTGCTGCTGTAACTCTTTCTTCTAGGACCGTCTGAGGAAGTCTGAGGCTCTGAAGGACGAGCTGACGAAGTTCCTCCAAGAACATGGAAGTCTGGGTGCCTGGCTGGAACAAAATGAACAGGAGCTTCGTTCCCTGGGGGAAGGAGAAACCGATGCACAAGGACTGAAGGGCAGGCTGGAGGAGCACAGACAGGTACACATGTGAATAACATTGTGGATGACTGCATGATAACTTGCCCACAAACACAAGTGTGGGAGTAATCGTTTCCTTTCACAGGCTGCAGAGTCTCCAAAAGAGAGAGCTGTTTAGTCACGTCGCAACAAATTTACATACCTTATCATACATGTCGATTTTGCCATCCGGGCAATGATATGCAGCACTGTTTTTAACTGTAACCCCAGGTCACACACCCCTGGAATAGTGTGAACTCTGCACTCTTCCTAGTATATATTGCAAGTTGTAAATGTCGTGATAAAAACCTTTGATGCACATTCATGTTCAGCAGCTATACAAAATGTTTAAAAACCGCTCTTTTCAGAGTCAAAGTCACTAAGGGTGCACTCACACTGTCCTTCCACATCGCGCCCTGGGCTTTAGGGTACTTGTCCCCCCCTCCCTCTCCCCGTAACACGTCACACGCATTGATGATGTCATCGCGATGCGTCACTTTGTTTCCAAATCTTTCCACAGACCTCGGAGTTTTTGTGCGTCTTGTCGACTGTTTTTGAATCTTTTTATCCGACCAAATCTGCAGTAAACACTCCACCTCCGCATCACACCAACGTGAACCTTTCGCCGCCGTTGTTGTTGTTGTTAAATGTCCGTGCATGGTCCGTCCTTCTAATTTCTATGTCGGAACAGGCGCACATAAATTACGTCAGAACCACCGTAGGCCTCGTGCTCGTGCTCATACACGTGCGTGCGCTCGTGCTCGTACATGTGCAAACGCGCTCTACAAAAGCCCACCTCTCTCAGACGGGCCGTGGACGGCCAACAGGCCGCAGTTATGCGCAGAGCGGTTGCACTCACACTGGTCAAACGCACTAGGCTTTAGCCGAAAAACCTGTTTTGGCCCGGTGTGGAAGGACAGTGTGAGTGCGCCCTAAGTGTCCCTCGTATCCGAATTGTGCACATGCATTTCTACATCTGCCGGTTCCAACTGCTGCTGCTCTTACTTACTTTGCCTGTAGGGGGTGCAGGTTGCACTGCAGGTCTGAATATGCCCGGACTGTGGCTCTGCAGTTGGATTTTAATTGGCTGCACCCGGTTCCAGGTGCTTTGAAGTGAAGTGACTTTGCAGAGAAATATCACTTACTGTATCTGAGCCCAGTGTAGCTGAGTGAAAACACATCCTGCACAACTACGCTTTCTTTCCACCTTTAATCATCCGTGGAAGACTGAGTTTCCATGCTTAATTTCCATCCATCCATCCGCCCTGACATGCCCTGATTTATACTCACACAATCACACACTCTCATCTGGAGCCACTGAAGAACTCCACAGAAGCAGTCAGGGATCAATGTCACATTTGCAATGGTTTATATCCTTTCCTCGCCACGTTGGAAAGTTGAAATGGCGACCTGCTGGTCATGTTCATGCTTTCCATCAACACTTGTGTTTTTTATTAAAATGTATTCAGACAGACTACACAGCACACATAGCTGCATGAATCCGTCCCCGACTGACCTGTAAATGTATCTGTATTTCCAGCTTGCGGAAGATGTTATTTGCCACAAGGCGGACCTGCGCTTTGTTTCCATCTCCGGGCAGAAGGTTCTGGACTCTGTTCAAGGAGCTCTGGAGCAAGTCGGTGGTTCAGACGCAGCTCTGGACAGCACCAAGCAGCTGGTAACTGACAAGCTACAGGATGCCAACCACAGATACACAACCTTACACACCAAGGTGAGGGAAACTGGAAATGTGTGCTCAATTAAATACTTCTTCCATTTCATTTTCACATACATTCATTTCGCTGTGTGTGTGTGCAGTCGACAGAGTTGGGAGGCCGGTTGTCAGGCCTGTTGGAGAGGTATCAGCAGTACCAGGATGAGGTTGTCTCCGTCCACTCTTGGCTCAGCTCTCAGGAACAGAACCAAAGCATAGCCAAGCCCAGTGGGGAGACAGACCCCCAGAACCTGCAGAACACACTACGACAAGTACAGGTGAAGCACAAATTATTATTATTAACATGAACAAAACACAAAGTGGGGAGAAGGCAGAAAATCAGTTTTCAGAGTGTGGAAAAATCTTTCCCAGCCGCTGCGTCTTGTTGATTTCTGACCATAAAATTCAAGAAATTCACATTTGGAAATGTACTAAAATAGAAAATATGTGGGGACCTTGTCGTGGATTTAAAACTTCTGACTGTAAGTGTATCACCCGTCTTTAGCTGCTGCAGGACGAGCTGGCCGAGCGTTCGGTGCAGCTGGAGAAGGTGAAGAGAGCAGGAAGAGATCTGGTCAGCACGGATGAGTCCCCTTCCCTAAAAGCTGTAGACATCCTCTGTGCTGCAGGTAACTTAACTCTAACTTCACTTATCTGCCCTCCGTAGTCTTATTTACAGACCACTGCTAATGGGCGGATGTAAAATTGAAATAGTTCACATTTAATTTTGACCTCTTCCTGCTTTTCAGACGGTTTGGAGAAGAGGTTCAGCTCCCTCTCTGCGTCCGTGTCAGAACGGGCCGAGCAGCTACAGACAGCTGTGGCTCAGTCGGTCAGCGTCCAGGAGGGCCTGAAGGGTCTGCTGAGCTGGCTCGATAAGCTGGTTCTGAATCCTGTTCCAGTTGAGCCCACCGCACAGGCTGTACAAGACGCCCTGACCCAGAACCAGGTAGGGGGAGGTGAAATGAGGAAATGGTTGCACGTATTTGTCAAATGTACGAAATCGAAACCTAGCTGAAAATTGCATTCTCAATATTTTAACATTTTCTTCTTGTTTTCTCCAGAAACTCCGTCAGGAACTGCTGTCCAGACAGGGCAGCGTGGAAGCGACGCGAGACTCTGTTTCCAAACTCCTTCAGAGCTCTGACGCCTCCACGGCCTCTGGACTCCAGGGCGCTTTGGATGAACTGACTCAGCGCTACGCTTCAGCACAGGCTAGCCAGGCCGAGAGGGAGGCTGAGCTCAAAGGGCTGTTGCCCAGGCTGGAGAGCTACGAGCGGCTGGGGACAGACCTCCAGGTCTTCACCCAGAGCCGACTGAAGGCTCTGAGTCCGGCGGGCCAGCCAGACCGCAGCGTGGATGACTACAGGCAGACCATCGAGGTCAGCAGAGTTACAGTATTTATGATTTCAGGGTTCCTCTTAAAGCCTCTTAGGGCATCAGTGGATTCACTACGCCGTCGTTCAAGTCAACACTTTGGTCCCGTGTGTCTTTTCTCAGGAGGTCCGGTCCGAGCTGGAGCAGGAAGCTGGCCAGCTGAAGTCCTTCTGCAACCTCGGCACCGAGCTCAGCCAATCAAAAGCTTTCAACAACACTCAGAGCTTATTGGATAATGTCAAAGGAGTGTCTGATGAGTTCACCCAACTGGAAGCCAATGTCAACGAAAGGTATAATGTGAACTGATAACATGTGAAAAGGGCTTTTTTTATGAATAAATAATTATTTTCTTTATATTTATGCAGCCATAAATGTGAAGTTATACATTTAGATGACTTTTACATTCATGTGTGTCCGGATAAATAGCGAAACATGGATGCAAATCAGTGTTCTTGACTCTAAAATGGTTGCTTCTGTAGGAACTATTTGTGTATTTGTCATGGGAATGGTTTTCATGTTCCTATAAATTCTGCAGTGTCCCATAACTGACACAGGGAGGCACCAAATACAAAGCCGTTAGGACTCTATCAATCATGCAGCCGTGTAGTTTCTGATGTTGAAATATGACGACGTTCAATTCTAATCTGACTGACAACAAATCAGACCTTGAGAGAAAGAATGAGTCAAGCTTAAAAATCAGGATCTGATTAGATGCAATACGCCGAAAGAGGCTGACAGAGGCTTCAGGACAGGCTCCACAGAACAGACGAGGCTGCTGGCATTTCCAAAATTTATTTTCTAAATCTGTAGCCTTCACAGAGCACCAGTTGCTATGCCTACCCTGTCTGACGTCCTATCAGCGAGTCGCTCACTTGAAACCTGTCAGAGGGGGGCTGGGAATTTATAAATACCATCAGACTGCTGCAGATTCATTGGATATGCATGAGTTTGGTCGGCCGGTCACATAAAAACAACCAATATAGGCTGTTTTATGGACTTATTAAACATGTCCTGACCACATATTAAGAGATAAAGAGTGATCAGTAGGTTATCGTCGTTACCTCGTAGAAAACGTCTGTCTGTGCGTGCGCGCGTGCTTGCGTGTGCGTGTGTGTGTGTGTGTGTGTGTGCCTGCGTGTGTGTGTGCATGTGTTTGTGCTGAATCTGTGTGGCTGGTGTGAGCTGATGAGCAGTCCCGGGTGCTAATATAAGCAGAGTGGACACGGCTCATTGTCCGTCCTATAAACGGCCCGCTCAGATGCCTCCCAGCTTTGAACCCCGAGGGAGAGAAAATAGCACGATAATGATACCGCCCCACGCCAGACGACTTCTCAGGGCTGTTTTGTCTAGAGGGCAGTTTCTTTTCCAGCCATCAGACAGATCACATACAAAGAGAGGGAGGTCAAGGTTGCGTCAATGCTGGACCTTGAATAATAATAAGCCCTGTCCATAGGATATATTAGTAAAAACAGCTTAACAAGAGATTGATTGCTTTGCTTTTCATCATCCATTAACCCGACTATCATCTTTTTGATGAATCGATCAGTTGTTTGGTTTATAAAATGTCAGAAAATGGTGAAAAATGTGGATCAGTGTTTCCAAAAGCCCAAGATGACGTCCTCAAATGTCTCGTTTTGCCCACACAAAGATATTCAGTTTACTGTCGAGGAGGAGGAAAGAAACCAGAAAATATTCACATCTAAGAAGCTGAACTCTTAAAAAATGACTTAAAACAATTAATTAATTTAATAGTTGACAACTAATCGATGAATGGAATAATAGATCACCTTCAACTTAACATAAAAATGTGATTGAAGATGAATCCCCCCCCCCCCCCCTCTGTCCTCCCCGTTTCCTTATCTTTGTTCCTGCTTTACTCAACTCCTCCTCTCTATCGCTGCTTTTTACCTTCTTCTACCGTTCCTCATCCTCTTCCTCCTCTTGTGTTCCTCTCACAGGTTTGAAGCCCTCCAGGCCTGTGAGCAGCAGCTGCTCCAGTTCCGTGGCCTCTCCGGCTCCCTCCTCAGGTGGCTTCAGACGGCGCAGGACCAGCTGCCGTCCAAAGAGGCCAACCTCAGCACAGACGGCCTGCAGAGAAGAGTCCAGCAGCTCAAGGTGTGTCTCTATGTGTGTGTGTGTGTGTGTGTGTGTGTGTGTGTGTGTATGTGTGTGTGTGTGTGTGTGTGTGTGATTATTTATTCACTCATTATCAATCAGCCCTACACCCACCGCTGTTTACAGAAACGGCTGGAAAAGGCTGTTTGATTCCCGTTACTGTTTCATCAGTGACTCAGCAAAGTGCGTTTTGTCTCCAGGACTTGCTGAATGACTGGGAGTCGCAGGGCTCTAGGGTCCAGGAGCTGAGCAAGTCGGGCTCAGAGCTGGAGTCTCTCATCATCGACATCACAGCTCCTCAGACCAAAAGTGGTAAGAGCAAAGACGGGAGACGCCGCCAAACGGATCAATGCTCCAACTCTCTCCCTCGATTTAAACGACTTACTTCCCTCATTAAAGCAGTTTTGCGAGTGAGGGTCACAGATGATGTTGGCGGGAGGAAAAACAGCATCAAGGGCTTTACAGAATTATTTAACCAGAGAGAAACGGAAGTGAGAAACAAATGATGAACACAGGGGAGCAGGGAAGAAGGCAGCGTAGAGGAATTTGCATTTCTAATCAGTTCTGTGTGGTGATTTGTGTTGGGTGCAGTGAAGCTGCCGGCAGGTTTAGATAGTGTCACAGAAATGTGAATGTGCTTCAGACATTCATTTAGAGGACGCTTTAATACAAAGCATTCAATCATTGAGATACCCCCCACAAAAGGTTTTTTTTAACATTACTTTGTGTAGTTTTCAAGCCTTTATTATAAAGGACAGACAGGAAATGGGGTGAGAGAGAGAGAGAGAGGGGGAGACATGCAGTAAAGGGCCGCAGGAGTCGAACCCGCGGCCTCAAGGACCTTCAGCTTCTTTACATGGGGCGACAGCTCAAACCACTCAGCCAGCGGGCGCCACCCAAAGACCATTTTAACATCAAATGACTCATATAAGCAAAACTGAACGGGTGAGTTTCCAGTCTGAGACAGAAGATGTGTGGAGTTTCTGATGTCCCGATGTCAGTGAAGAGCTCGCTCCAGCAAACAGTTGGGACTTTAACGCCCGACCGGTCGTGTCACCTGCACATCTTGAGTATTTTCATCGGTCAAAAAGGGGAGAAAGTTTACAATAACATGCATTCAAATACCACAAAACCACAAACTAAACAAGAGTTATTCTGCAGATAAACTAACATTCGTCTCCTGTGGTTCTCAACCTTTCTTACTGTGGACTCTTAGGGCGTGATCACACTGTCCTCCCGGACCGAGACCCGGGCTTTAGGGTACTTGTCCCCCCCTCCCTCTCCCCCCCGCGCCCCAGCCCCGTTTGTACTCACACTGCCTGGGCCTCGGCCAATGCTTCTTGCTGTCCATACGACATCACGCCGTAACACGTCACACGCATTGATCGCGTGTGTGTGGCTTTGTTTCCAGATCTTTCCGTAGACCTCGGAGTTTTTGTGCGTCTTGTCGACTGTTTTTGAATATTTTCATCCGACCAAATCTGCAGTAAACACTCCACCTCCACATCACACCAACGTGAACCTTTCACCGCCATTGTTGTTGTTGTTAAATATCCGCGCATGGTCCCTCCTTCTAATTACATGTCCGAACAGGCGGACATAACGCTACTGCCGTAGGGCTCGTGCGCGTGCACGTGCGCACGCTCGTGCTCGTACATGTGCTAAAGCCCACCTCTTTCAAGCGGGCCGTGGACGGTCCGCTGGCCGCAGTTGAGCGCGGAACGGGTGCACTCACATGGCTTAAAGGTACTAGGCTTTAGCTGAAAAAACGGTTTTGGCCGCGGCCAAAAGGACAGTGTGATCACGCCCTTATTGAAGGGTGTCGCCCTTTTCATAATTTTTGAACTTATGTACTTAAGTCTTGTGTCATTCATGTGTTAAGTCGTGTGGATGACAGAAGGAAATATCCTTAATTTAAAGTTAAAAGTGAAATTTATAGGAAGCAGAAAAAAAGATTGGATCAGAGAGCGATCGTCTGCACGAGTGGAATATTTAGATGTGTGTGTTTCTAAAGACGCTGGATGTCTTTTCTCTTTACTGTTGTCTGTTTCCACGGCTTTTGTGCGACATCCTCACGTCCTCGAGTAGCTGTGAGGCTCCGTGTGACCGTGCTTGCACCAGTGTGTTGTAGTGCCGCTGTCTCAGTCAGGTGTGTGTCTTTCTCCCAGGTGCTCCTCAAATCAATGGCTCAGCAGGTCCCAGCAGTGTCAATGGCATTCACACCTGTAAAGGTGAGCTCTACCTATAGCGCTCTCTCTCTCTCTCTCCCTCTCTCTCTCTTTCCCTCTCTCTCTCTCTTTCCCTCTATCTCTCTCTCTCCCTCTCCCTCTCCCTCTCTCTCTCTCTCTCTCTCGCTTTCCCTCTATCTCTCTCTCTTTCTCTCCCTCTCCCTACACTTAAATTGTTCTCCAGCTATGTTGTTTTTTATTTAGTGTTCTTATAACAGTCACTTTGAGAGATTACTGCACTGTTTTACTGTTTCCACTGTCCCGTCTCTGTTGACTGTCTGTCCTTGCAAAGCATCTGTCAGTTATAAAAGCACATTATCATCCCAACATCAGGATCTGCCTTAATCTAAGCTGTCCTGATCTACCTGCCTAAGCCTAGTTTATACTTTGGAGATCTGTCGACTTTATTCTATTTAGATTTAGAGGCTAAGGGTCTAATATTTTCTGTAAACTCTTCCCCAATGTCCTCCTTCCTCTTGTCTTGCCCTCAGACCTGACAGAGCTCCAGGTAGCCGTATCGGATGTAAACGGTCGATATGAGACGCTGGGAGGGGAGCTGAAGGAGCGTCTCAGTCGCCAGAAGGCCTCGCTGGAGCTGAGGCAGAAGGCCCGGGAGGGCACAGATGAGCTCAAGAGCTGGCTGACCGACAGAGAGCACAACCTGAAACAGGGACAGACCGCCTCCCCCTCCAAACCTGAGGTGGTTCGCGCCCAGGCCCAGGAGAACAAGGTAGGACTGGGTCCATCTGTTGTACCTGTTGTCTGAACCTTTTAACATACATGAACAACAGTCACATCTATTATCATCTTTATGCTCTTGTATGCATTGTGTGCTTCTCATGGTGAGGTGTTTTTTAAAGATGCAGCTTTAATTCCTGTCGTTGTCTCCTTCCCGTCCTTCCTTAGGCTCTGCTGTCAGAGCTGGCCGAGCACTCCGGGAAGGTCGAGGAGCTGAAGAGCACGCTGAGGAAACTGATTGCCGACAATCCTGATTCTCCTGAGGCAGACGCCTGGAGACAGCAGCTGCAAGAGATAGGTATGTGCTGCAGAGGACAAAAGATAAGGGATAAGATGAGGACACGTGACAATATAAGGAGATTTTACACAAACTGTACATCAGTGGTGTATTATTGTGGCACACATAATGACAGAAATGCAAAGAGTCAAACAGTTAGTGACTGTTAGTCACTAAATAACATGCTAAATAACATTTTTACCACTTGGAAATTGATAAAAAACGGTCTAAAAATTCCTCCAAAATACCACATTAAGTCTTGGTTTTTAGGATTTGATATCAAAAACGTTCGACATTTGGAGGTTTCTGTAACAGTTGCTTTTTTGAGTGATTGGATGCTAATGATGGGTTTCAAAAACTCCCCTCACTACAGTGAAATGTCCTCATCATCATCATCATCACACATGAATACAGTGGGGCTCATTGAATTCTCAAGAGTCTCAGCGTTACCGGTCAAACCCAATTTATGCAACGCCAAGGCTGTTTATGGACCCCAGTATGCAGAAATATTCAACATTTGTGATGCATGAGAAAAACTGTATGGTTATTTCCCCAAACTGCCAAAAAAAAATCAGGATGAACATCTTTTAAAAATACTTTTGACTTTTGACCTCCTCTCAGAGGCTGACGTGACTGCCAATTTACATAAACTGTATCTAGGAAAGGACTTTTACCGTACAATCTAAACTATCTAAAACACTTAAATATGGACTATACACTGTATATAAAGACGCTTATAACAATATAAAGAGGAAGAGGAGAAAAGAAGGAAACAAGATAAGGAATTGGTACTGCGGTGTGTTTTTCTCAAAACTGTTGGAAAAAAAAGTGGCAATGTGCCGCAGAATTTGAAATCATTTTTCCAAGAGAGGGCGAGGAACTGAGATGAGAGAGAGAGAGAGAGAGAGAGAGAGAGAGAGAGAGAGAGAGAGAGAGAGAGAGAGAGAGAGAGAGAGAGAGAGAGAGAGAGAGAGAGAGAGAGAGAGAGAGAGAGAGAGAGAGAGAGAGAGAGAGAGAGAGAGAGAGAGAGAGAGAGAGAGAGAGAGAGAGAGAGAGAGAGAGAGAGAGAGAGAGAGAGAGAGAGAGAGAGAGAGAGAGAGAGAGAGAGAGAGTTCCTGTCAGAGCTATTTGTTCGCTCGCATACTTGATATTTTTACCAGCGCCTCCCATGAGGTAACCAAGACAGAAATATTTAAGGTGAAATCCATGAAGAGGGGCCTTTATATCTCATATTTCATAATGCCTACACACACACACACACAGATGGATGCCCAGAACATCAGAGAGGGAGAAAGAGACGAGAAGTAGGAGGAAGAAAAATGTCTTACCATCATCATTGTTAGCATTTCTTGCTTCTTCAATGTTGTGCATCTTAATAAGAAAACAATGACTATGCTTTATGACAACCTGCTCTTAAACTACAGTACATATGCACGCATTCATCAACGTTGTTCATCTCCCACTCCTGCCTCGATCGGTTATTTCCCCAGACTCGCGCTGGCAGACGGCCAATCAGACTGCAGCCCAGCGGCAGACTGAGCTGGAGACGTGCGCCGACAGGCTGGGCAGCTTCGCCTCAGCGGCCAGTCAGCTGGGCCCGTGGCTGAGGGAGAAGGAGCTGATGATGAGCGTGCTGGGACCGCTGAGCATCGACCCCAACATGCTCAACACGCAGAGGCAACAAGCACAGGTAAGACATACGAGATAACAACACGAGAGTTACGAACGCATAAACATACAATGTGGTCGATACATCCCTGAATAACGTTTCTCTCACCTCCCGTCTTTCTTCAAGTTCATGCTGCGTGAGTTTGAGACCAGGCGGCCACAGTTCGACCAGCTCACCCAATCCGCTGAGGGGATCCTCTCCCAGTCTGGGGACTCTGCTCAGGACCCCAAGGACCTGGCGGAGGTGCGATCTGAGCTGGGCTCCATCTCCCAGCAGTGGGAGGACCTAACAAACCGACTGACTCAGAGGTCAAACCACATCGATCAGGCACAAGGAACGAGCCAACGGTACCAGGTAGGTCAAGTCAGATTGGTTGCATACTTATTATGTTACACTGTCCCCATGATGGTCTCATTTTCTAACCCTCAACCTCCTCCGTGTCTCCCGCCCAGACTTTACTCAGAGAACTCTCCTCCAGTGTCTCTGCTCTTGGCGAGAGGTTGGATAGTCAGGCCTCGCTGAGCGCCCAGCCCGAGGCGCTGAAGCGTCGTCTGCAGGAAACCGGCGAGATCCGCTCAGAGCTGGAGAGACGGCGGACCGAGCTGGCCGAGGCCGAGAGGCTCTGCGGGGAGCTGAGCACCATCGTGGCCGAACCGTACCTGAAGGAAGAGCTGAGTAAACGCCTGGAGAGTGTCAGCGGGCCGCTGAAGAGTTTAGAGGAGCGCGCAGGTTTGTGGACTTTATGTGGTTGATACAGTGAGTGCTCTGGTATGTTTCTGCTCCAGAGATAATGGTACATTTGGATGAATTAGTGAATTTTGATATCCTTAAAACAATATTTCCTTTCAAACTTAATCCCTCTTTAGCTGTAATGGGAATACTGTTTTGATTACAAGAAGCACTCCTCACAAATCCACTAAAACAACTCCACAAGTCCTATTTGTCCGTATTTGTTTGAAATAGTTTTTCAGTGTTTACGTTTGTAATCCCTCGTGCTTTTCTTTCCTCTAGCTGACGGTCTGTCTCAGCTCCAGGCTGCCCTGTCGTCCACTCAGCAGTTCCAGCAGATGTTTGAGGAGTTGCGCTCCTGGCTCGATAAGCAGGCAGATCCCAGGGAATCATCCGCAGAATTTCTGCCCTGTCAGCCGGAGGCCATCCGCTCCCTGCTGGTGCAGACGGACGACCTCCAGCGTGGCATTGCCAGTCAGCGTGGCTCCTACGAGCTGCTTCAAGCCGAGGGAGCGTCACTGCTCGCCACTCTCCCCGCTGGAGGAGAGGAACGCTCTGCCCTGCAGTCTCGCCTGGCCTCTCTGAAGCAGGACTGGGAGGGGCTGAACCGCGTAACCTCAGATCGAGAGAGCAGACTGAAGACCTCGCTGAGCAAAGCAGAAACCTACCAGCAGCACAAGGCCGAGCTGATACCGTGGTTAACAGAGTGCGACGAGAAAGCCGTAGAGATCCAGCCATCGCTCGACTCTTCAGCCCTGGAGGAAGCCTTGCAGAAGGCTCGAGGTCTGTCACTGGACCTTGAAAGACGACAACCTCTCCTTGAGGCCTTCAACGCTGCCGCAGATCAGCTGCTGGAACAATGCTGCATCGGGGAGGAAGAGGTAAGTAGTTTACAGACTTTGATTCTTTGAAGTGTGTTGTATTTCAGTATATGTTTGAATGTTTCTGGATTGTCTTGTGTTTTTCAGCTCATTAACTTTTGTTAGTGCTTTAAAATGTATAAATATATCGTTCAGTGCAGCTTCTTGAGGACCGCTCATCCAAACAGCTTCACACTCAACTTCCTTAGGTCCTGAGCTATACGCCCGCCAAAGTTTTGAAGTTAAACTGATGAACGGTTGATGGGAAAATAGAAGGACACACAGACAGAGACTCCTTCCATCTTAGTGAGTTAAAGAAAACCAAACTGATGTGACATAAACTCATTTTCCGTAGGTACGAGATGAGAAGGCCCAGCTGAACCGCAGGGTCGACGGACTGGGCGAGAGGCTCCATAACCGCACCTCTCAGCTGGAGGAGCTGGCTGACCGCCTAAAGGAGTTTGAAGAGGGCCGACAGGCGGCAGAGAGGAGGCTGGAGGCTGCCAAGCACCAGATTGAAGTCCAGGAGGCTCTGGGACCACAGGTACTGAAGAACACTGTTCGTTGTTCTCATGTTCCTTTTATTCTTTAAAAAAAACAGAGAATTACATGACATATCATAAAGAGTTCATTTAGCAACTCATGTTTTCTTATGTCCCGTTCAGGCATGCAGCGCTAAGAGCCTGGAGCGTCTGAGGAGTCAGCAGGAGAGTCTTAGGTCCCTAAAGCCTCAGGTGGTCTACCTCAGAGACCTGGCCCAGGGGCTCGTACAGGACGCACCCCAGACACCTGGAGGCAGCACTGAGGGGGCGCAGAGGCTCCAGGAGCAGGCCAGAGAGACTGAGAAAGCGTACGATGGCGTTACTGACAAGGTGAGGAGAGCAGAGGCTGTACTAGAAACCGCCTGCTTTAGCAGCAGCACGCAATGATTTGGCCAAACTGTAGCACGTAGTGTGCAGCATGCAACTAAAAAGCAACATGTGCAGAGTGCCAGAAACACATGGGTAAAAAACATTCTCCAGTGTGTATTGGACCAGCCTACTGTGTCCCACAATGCAAAGCGCTGGAACAGTCACAAAAACTAGTCATTACTTCCACTTTCCAAAACTGGAAACAGACGAAAGCCAGCCTGAAATACTGCAAAATGAATTGCACAGTTAAATACATGTAACAGTTTTATGCAGCATACTACAGACAAACGCAGATTGCAGTACTGCGTTTGTCTCGAGTATGCTGCATGAAACTGCTAAATGTCGTAGGCGGACAGTCCTAATCAAGAAAAGGGACCAAAAATGGAAATGTGGTTGGTTGGTTGTTCTTTTGTTGTAGAAGGTCCATGTTTGGATAGATATTTAAAGTTGGGACATCAGGCATGTCTAAGATGTCCTCTCTTGACAGTAATGATTCTCTTAGGATCATATGTTTATGTTTTAAGTTACTGCATGTTCAGTATAATGTCTGACTTCCTGCACCGTGCACTGATGAGATTCACAGGAAGTGGCAGTGCTTATTTCTAACTTAGTGTCTGCACTCTTTGATAGCTGTTTTTTAGAGCGGACTTCCTCCTCCCAAACCTGATCAGAGATCACCAATAAAAGCTTGTCCAAAATATACTTGACCTGCACATTAAAGCAGTGCGGAGTCCTCCACCCTGCAGGTAGCCGTGGGAAAACAGCAGAACATGAGAGTGATGAAAGGAATCATAGCAGTTATTGAATTATTGTAACTCCAACAGATGATGCCGTCTGCAGGGAACAGAAGTTGAACTATTTATACCAAGGGTCAGTGTGTGTGAGGGTGTCAGATCTAGTGTGTGTGTGTGTGTGTGTGTGCTCTGCAGATGAGTGTTGGAGGGCTGAGAGAGAGCAGAACAACCATAGCTGTCAGAAGAGTTCGGCTATTTGACTTACAGTAGTCATATATGGTCACTGTGGACATTCAACACTTGATCATAGTTTGAAATGTAAACCGGAGCGTTGTGAGTTCAGCACCAACATTATTGCATCTATTTTCTGCAATCCAGCCTCCAAATATTCCATTTAAGGTTACAGCTAACACACGGGCTCTTTACTGTATATGAAACCACCGGACTCCTCTGTTATTCACCGAGATGTTTCATGTCTCTCGTTGAAATATTGATGTTGGGAAAAAAAACTTGCTGCAGAGACGATGCTTCGCTTCTCTGTCTTGCACACAGACAAGTCTATTTTTACCTGTTGTTGTGTTACATCACCTGCTGGTTTGGTTACACTTTGTTCAGTTTAGACCTGGAAAATGTTACTTCACAGGACTATTAGCACTGTCCTTTATTCATAGTGAATGTCTGGTTTCGTTTGCCATTTTGTGACAAATATTGTGACTGTACTTAAAAATTCAGAGTTCAGTCTGGAAAAGTGGACCTGCTCATTTATAATTTCCTATTTGACCCTTTTTTAAGTGTTGTTCTAGGACCCAAAGTCATTTAAAAAAATCTTCCACTCTCTTCATTTCTGATTGTGTCTGACACCTTGAATAAAAGTGATTCCAGTGTAGAGAGACGATCTTTCACCTGCACTTGATTTGACTTCTCCTAACAACGTGTACACCTTCCCCTCTGTCTGCCCTTCTCCATCAGATCGAGCAGTGCTGCTCCACCCTGGAGTCCCGCCTGCAGGGCGTCGGCGAGGTCCAGTCTCACGTGCGTGATGTATTCTCGCGTATTGCAGACCTTGATGATGAACTCGACTCCCTCAGCCCCGTTGGACGCGACGCAGACTCCCTGGCCTCTCAGGCGGACGCCCTGAAGGGCTTCTTATCACGTCTGGCTGACCTCAGGGCGGAGCTGGAGGGTCACACGTCGGACTGCACCACCATGCTGCGGCGGGAAGGCTCCTCCCCTGACCTCCTGGCTCTCAGGAGGGAGTCGGAGGCTCTGAGTCGCCAGGCCGGCAAGGTGAGGATGACGGAAGATGATGATGATGGTTATTGACCTGTTAAATTAGTTCCACCCAGTCACGATTCCTGTACTTTTGTGCCCTGTTCTCCAGCTGAGCGAGCGCGGCCAGGCCAGGTTGGACCAGATCGATGACGCCGCCGAGAGAGTTCGGGAGTTCTACAGGCTGGCGGCCGCGCTGCAAGGCCTGCTGGGAAAGGCCGAAGACGGGCTGAATGCACAGGGCATGGTCGGCTCAGAGGTGGAGATGATCAAACAGCAGCTGAAGGAGTTTAAGGTAGGGCGGACTGCTTCTAGCTGGTTGTTTACACAGATGTGGCGTGTCTGACGTGTATGGATATGAGTGTGTGCAGCGGCAGGGTGTTAATGAGTTGAAGATGTGAATCTAATTGAAATCGGATTTGCAGTAGTTTGACCCTATGTCTTCATGATTCCACTTGGTTGTTTTTTGCCGTGCAGCAGTACATATGTGAGTAGTGTGTTCGGGTACACGTGTATCTGTGGTTGGCCTAGGCACTCATAATATCCACTTCATGGTGTGGGTAAAAACATGAGAGAATCTAACTGAATTAAGGGTGAAAAGTTTGCACGTGTTGCGCTCACACTCGTCGCCTTTCCCATCATGCAGCTGAAACTAATTTGCACAGATAAACAGAAAACCTTCAGCGTAACATGAGCTTAGGTTTAGGGCACGGCTCTATGAATAGTGACATTCAATATGTGCAGAGCCTCTGAGGAGGTCCGTACCCATCCTTTCCTCTCGCTCATACCCCTGGAGACCATGAGGTAATGGTGTGTGTGTGTGTGTGTGTGTGTGTGTGTGTGTGTGTGTGTGTGTGTGTGTGTGTGTGTGTGTGTGTGTGTGTGTGTGTGTGTGTGTGTGTGTGTGTGTGTGTGTGTGTGTGTGTGTGTGTGTGTGTGTGTGTGTGTGTGTGTGTGTGTGTGTGTGTGTGTGTGTGTGTGTGTGTGTGTGTGTGTGTGTGTGTGTGTGTGTCTCTCCCGTGGTGTGTCAGGAGTTGGAGACTGCGATTAGTTGAGTCACACATCTCTTTTAAATGCCAGACACGCTGCAGGATCACGCAGCTTTTTTCTCTTTATAGGACAGTTCTGATGCTCTTTCAGTGTCTCTTAACATTTCCCACAAACTCACTCTCTCTCTCTCTCTCTCTCTCTCTCTCTCTCTCTCTCTCTCTCTCCCTCCCTCCCTCTCTTACACAAACATACTTGCTAGCCTTGTCATGTACCGTGGCAAATCACACATTTCTTTTCCCCTTTCACCTGTGATTAACAGCACATTAACAGTACTTTCTGCTGTAAAAGCATGACTACAGACATGTCTGTACTGTATTCTGTTGCTCCTGTCTTTACCTCACGTACAAGACGCCGTTTCAGGACACGGCCTCTCCACTAAGGAGGTCCTCAGTGGCACCCTGGTACAGTTTGCAGTCCACCGAAAGTACTTTATATTAAATTATTACTTAAAATAACAGATAAAACAATGAGAAAATGAGAGATCGCTCGTCATCACAACTTGACAAATGTTGCTTTTGACCTTTACTTGAAGATGTGACAGAATAATAATCATGAAAGAAGTAACACTTTGAAAACCATATTGGGTAGAAATTCATTCATTCATCTTCAACCTCTTGTCCCTGTCGGGGTCGCGGGGGGCTGGAGCCGATCCCAGCTGACATTGGGCGTGAGGCGGGGTCCACCCTGGACAGGACGCCAGTCTATCACAGGACACATAGAGACGAACAGAGACAGACAACCATTCACACCTACGGGTGATTTAGAGTCATCAATGAACCGAACACCTGCACGTCTTTGGACTGTGGGAGGAAACCGGAGAACCCGGAGAAAACCCACGCAGACACGGGGACAACATGCAAACTCCACACAGAAGGGCCCCAGCCGGGATTCAAACCAGAAACCCTCTTGCTGTGAGGCGATAGTGCTAACCACCAGTATGTAAACTAAGCCTACAACCAACCACTACTTTGATTATGGATTAACCTGGCAGTACATATCATTATTATTTTTATTAATTAACTATTAAGCCAATAAATGGGAGCAACTAGTGGGAAATGCTACTAATAACAGTTTCTCAGAGGCAAAATGTCTTAAAATTTAAATTCAAGTCAAATTAAAAACATAAAGACATAAAAAACTAATATTTGGCACTTATAATAGTAAAATTTATTTTTTTTCTGTACTTCTTGCACTTTTTGGGCTAGTACCGTCATGGTCGCTCTGGATAAAAGCGTCGGCTTCAATGTGATTTTCACACATTCTCGCCATTTGAGAAGCTGGATTCTGCGAATGTTTGGCATTTTTTGAAAGAAAAATAATTAAAGTTGCTGTAAACCGACTTGCATATAGGATTTAGATGATTTAAAGCAGCAAAGTGGACGAAAACACATCAACAGCTCTAATAATGGAAAGTTTGTCATGTAAGTTTGCTCATGGATGCATGTGAGCGATGCGTGCAGGAGAGAAAGAGCAGGTTTAAATAAGCTCATTATTGTTTATTGTTTCCTATTTTAGCATTAAGCGACTGCCGTTTGCATTTAAAGAGAGATCCCTCTTTACTGTAGAAGTGCTCTGACCTCAGGAATGTGCTCTGCTGGCACCTCCATTGTGTTTTACAGCGTGGCTCCGACGCTCGCTTTATGGGCACAGACTTCTCTTTCAGGCTTAACTAGTGTCATTAAAGGGCACATTTTTCTCGCCGTGATGTAATATCCTGTCCACTTAAGGCAGCTATGTCGGTACGTGAGAGCTCAGTGGAAGTATGTATGAAATCTAGCGTGCGCTGCAGCGATCGATGATTCATGTGAAATTTGCACTAATCACTTTCATGCATTTGAAGAATTTAAAAAGGAGTCTCCGGCGGGTCCCCGGCTCCACTGTACGGACGTGCGGGCGGATCAAAGCACATTTATTTTTTCCCTTTTGTGAGACATTTCTCTTCCTCATTCCTGCTCTCGCTTCCCTTTTTTATTTCTGTCTTATTTGATTATTTAGTGAAACATCTCCGTTGCACTTACGTCTTCCTCTTGACCGACTAACCTCTCTGCGCCCATTTCTGGGTCTCTCTCTCTCTCTCTCTCTCTCCCCCCTCCTCCGCTCCTTCCTCGTTGCCTAATGAGAGCAAGCCGAGTAAATGTGTGGCAGAGAACAAACACAAGAGGAGATAAAGAGGTGTTGAGAGAAGGAGAGATGGATGAGGGGAGGAGGGGGAGAGATTCAGAGAGAGAGAGGGAGAGAGCTGTGAAAAGCTAAATAGGCTCCACTTGAAAAAGAAATCCAGATCAGACAAAGAGTGTGAAGCTGTTACATGTATTTTCTTTGGTGTGCAGTGAAATGAATCATACGGCAGGTTCACAGGTGCACCAACAATCTGCTTTAAGAACTAGTTCACGTTTTTGGGATTCAAAGAGTACAGTAGACACAGTAAATGTACAGTATATATGCAATAATATTAAACCAAAGGAACTCATTAAGACGAGCATGCTTTCTATTGGATCTCTGCATTAAATTTAACAAAATTAGCTTTTTAGATCAGAATCCGTGGCATCTTTTGAACAATATTTGCGGTTTATTTAATGTATCTCATCAAACTACAGGGACTTGAATGGGTTATTGTAGACAATACTGGGGGAACTATAGAAGAGAACCTCTTTATTGTCATTATAAAAGTACAACGAGATTAACATTGCAACCTCTGTATCGATGCTTTAACAATGAATACATAAATAAGGTTAAAATAAAGAAATTAAGGGACAGTAACGCTGTTTGTGTCTTGCAGGAAACATATTAATATTACACAGCTGAAAAAATATAGTGTTAGTAAAAAGATTGAACCATAATAATGAAGAGAAGGATGCATTTGTTAAGAACTGGTCAAAAGGTTACATTTTTATCTGTTGTGTGTGTGTTATTTAACTTTTAATATCTTCTAAAATCTTTCCTTTTTTTAAATATTTCTTATTTCAAGACAAAACACAAACACAGTGGTGTCCGACCCTGCTCCTGGAGGGCCACTGTCCTGCATGTTTTAGGTTCCTCCCTGCTCCAACGCACCCGAGTCTAACGATTTTCAAACCTGTGACGAGCTTCAGCTGCTTGATAACGAGCACATGATTAGAACCAGGTGTGTTAAAGCAGAGAGAAACCTAAAACATGCAGGACAGTGGCTCTCTAGGACCAGGGTCGGACACCCCTGCACTAACAGAAAGAGACTAGAGAGACGGAGACAGTGAACACAGTTTCCTCAATAAGGAATAAGGAGAACCAGTTAGTTGTGTTGATTTGATGTTGGTGTTCATTCATTCATTCATCTTCAACCGCTTATCCCGGGGTCGTGGTCGCTGGAGCCGATCCCTGCTGACAGGACACATAGAGACAAACAGAGACAGACAACCATTCACACCTACGGGCAATTTAGAGTAATCAATGAACCGAACACCTGCACGTCTTTGGACTGTGGGAGGAAACCGGAGAACCCGGAGAAAACCCACGCAGACACGGGGAGAACATGCAAACTCCACACAGAAGGGCCCAGCTCGCTGTGAGGGGACAGTGCTAACCACTACACCACCGTGTAGCCTGATGTTGGTGTGTGTGGGAAAAATATGGAGGTGGCAAACTAAGGGAAAGCACAGGAAAATAAATAAATAAAGGGACAAAAAATATAACAATAACCATCATATAATAACAGAAAATGTCTTTTTGTTCAGCGGTTTGCCTGTTGTGTTTTATTTTTCACGTATCTTTTAAAGAATCCATTAAAAAAAATGCCAATTAAAGAACTAAACCATCCAAGGCGTCACTAATCCCAGAATAAAGAGCCGTGGTTAAGTGTTAATTGTGTTATTGCACTGATTACGATTTCCCCACCATTACAGCTGTGAACCGTGAGCTCACAGAGGTGCAGACAGACTGGGAGCACGAGCAGTAGCAGGGGCCGCATGTATAATAGCTTCTGTCTGCGGGGTATGTAGAGCGTGGAGAAACTGGACCGCCACTCTATCTGGGGGCTGCGGGGGTATTTATAGGAGGATAGAAAAAGGGGGGGATATTGTTGAGAAAAGGACAGAAAGTCAAAGTCAAATGGAGAGAAAGACAGCAGATCGTGATGAGGAGCAGGGTCACGAGGCTGATGCACGGAGAAAGATAAGGAAATAATGGGATGGAGGGAACACAGAGAGTGCTTCTGTCCTCCCTGTGACCCTTTTCTGACTCTGTTGCATATGGATCCTCTCTGCGTTGTAGCTGCAGCACAAACTGCCTCTACGCTAAACAGGAACGCGTGAAAAAAGGTGCAAATATCTCTTACGTCCACGCTTTTTGCGAGAAGACGTTGTGGAAAATCAGTTATTTCTGAATGCTAGTTGTACTTGTGTTAGAATGTGTACTATGTTTGTTATCTCCTTAACTTTATGCAAATACTTGTTGTTATGAGGTCATAGAGCCGTCTCCTCTTTGTGTCTTTCATACAAAGGGCTTAAGAAACCCCCGCACTGCTTTGTTTCCACCTCCCTCAACCTGCTATCCCTCTCTGTCTTTCTCAGTAACCGATCCACCTCGGCTCATTTCAAACCTAAACATGTCTGTCTGGCTCCGAAACAGACCAGGCCACCCCGCTCCCCTCTCCTCATCCTCCCCTCCCCTCGCAACCCTTCCCCCACCAGACCCCATTTCCAATCCTGAGGGATGATGTCATGCCGATGCTTAGAAAGGGGCTCAGGAGTGTGTGTGTGTGTGTGTGTGTGTGTGTGTGTGTGTGTGTGTGTGTGTGTGTGTGTGTGTGTGTGTGTGTGTGTGTGTGTGTGTGTGTGTGTGTGTGTGTGTGTGTGTGTGTGTGTGTGTGTGTGTGTGTGTGTGTGTGTGTGTGTGTGTGTGTGTGTGTGTGTGTGTGTGTGTGTGTCTGGGTGGAGGGTAGCCATGGGATAAGGGGTCATGGGAGTGGGAGGTGATGTTGTCAGTTTATTGTTTAAACTTTCCAACAGTGATCTCACAGAGAATTACTGGGTCGATGGCAGAGAGAGAGAGAGAGAGAGAGAGAGAGAGAGAGAGCTAAAGTCTAAATTAGCACAAGTTCAATATTAATACAATATATATGTATAAATAAAACCGTGTGGGTGCTTAACCTCACTACTCTTCTGGTACCGACTGAAAAGTGTCTCTAGCACCAAGAACTGAAAGCCGCCATCAAAAGTCAGATTCTTGGTCTTGTTTACTTTCTACTAGTTTCCCTTTTTTTATTCAAGCAAAGTTGTTACACAGCTGCTCGGGTCCAAGATGGAGATTCACCGATCTGACTGTTTCAGTCCCGGGTTCTGGGTACCGGTGGATACAGAGTGCCGTTTTGTGTTTAATTGATCAGCTGGATGCCTCACCGCACCAGTGAGGTGGTAGGAAAAAAAATCTATTGATCTTAGTCTTAAATGTAAGAGTAATTACAAGTTCAAGCCTTTTAAATGCAGCAACAACATGCTCAAATCAGAAGTTCAAGTAACTTGGGATCATGGTCACGAGTGAGGGGACGATGGAGCGTGAGTTTGGCAGGAGAATCAGAGCAGCGGGGGCGGTGCTGCAGTCGCTCTACCGCACTGAAGGCAAAGCTCTGGATCTACCGGTCAACCTTCGTTCCTACCCTCACCTGTGGTCATGAAAGCTGGGCCATGACCGAAAGAACGAGGTCGCGGGTACAAGCGGCCGAAATGTGTTTCCTCGGGAGGGGGGCTGGAGTCTCCCTTAGAGAGAGGGGGAGAAGTTCAGCATCTGTGAGGAACTCGGAGTAGAGCCGCTGCTCCTTTGCGTTGAAAGGAGCCAGTTGAGGTGGTTCAGGATCATCTAGTAAGGATGAACCCTGGGCGCCTCCCTAGGGAGGTGTTCCAGGCACGTCCAGCTGGGAGGAGGCCTCGGGGAAGACCCAGGACCAGGGAAGTTTGGGGTCCCCTGCTAAAACTGCTGCCCCCACGACCCGACCCCGGATAAGAGGATGAAGATGAGATGAGATGAGATGAGATAAAAACATAGAATTTAATTGAATAGATCCGCCCCTGTCAATACCAGCTGAGTCAGATATCCAGTTTTGGTTTCAGTGCCTCATCAGACGACATTTAACATTTGAAAACCTTTTCTCTCATTAAATGAAAAAATAGTTTTGTTGAAAAAACACCTTTTTATTCCCTCAAGTTTTGTTAAAAAAATGGTTTCTTAGTATCTACACCAAAAGTTAGGGAGGTTATTGTATCAGCACTGAAACAATGCCCGTCTTTTAAACCAATTGCTCAACAGGAGAACACGAAGAGAGAGCAGCTTGTCACTCGGAAGTAAAGAGATGTAGGCGTAAAACGTTGCTTTGGGCTGTGGTTACCTGTATGAAGTACAACGCAAGCCTCTGCGGGGCCTGGGTTGAGACTGTGTACGGAGCTGTATTAAGATGTGAGAACACGTACGACTAAAAAGCGGTTTGCTGTGAAACCCCCCCTCAAATCACGGTCTACTGTATCATGTCACACAAAGCTATAATAAAAGTAATAGTGGTATAATAGAGTGAAATAAGACAAGATTATAAAACTAGATGAAAAGAACAAGCAGCTTTACTGTTTGATAGTCTAGCAGTAAAATTAGTGAATAAAATAACGTAAATATATAAACTGTCCTTATTCAAATGTCTGGCTAAACAGGTAAGGTTGCTTTTTATGTTTCCCTATTTTATAAGCAGTGATTTCAAACAGTTGTGTTTCAGTAACAGCATCAAAAAAAGTTGCCGCCCCGGTCAGAATATTGCTATTTACCATCTACGTGTTTATACATGGCCGTCCTGTCTGCACATATGTGCTACTGTGGAATCTGTGTTTGTATTTAGGGCCGCTCTGTGGGCCGATGAGGTGTGTGTGTGTGTGTGTGTGTGTGCGTGTGTGTGTCAGAGGATGCTTCTAATTCCAGTCTTTTTCGGGGTGCAATCTAGAATCCCAGCTGTCTCCTCACCCCACCCACACACACACACACACACATTGGGGTGTGGCATCAACATCCCTCAGCATGCTCCTGACTCCCTCTGTCCCTAAACAGCTGACATAGTCTCTGGATGGGATGAGAACACACACACACACACACACACACACAGACTGCAGTTTTAGCAGAGGGGCGTTACGCAGCTCTAAACCTGAAGCTGCAGATGGACATTCCTGGGTAGGGCTGGTTAGTCTGTGTGACAGCAGAACCGGAGGCCTGAGTGTGTCTTTGTGCACACGCGTTTGTGAAAATCCCGGTGCTAAATCATGACTACACGCCTCCCCTGTCTTCACCCCCTCCACCTTCTTCTCCCTCACACCTCCTCCGCTCTATTGTTGTATCCTCCTGTAGCTTCTCCTCTCCACCTCCTCCTCCTCTAGCCTTCACTTCTTGGAGAATCCGTGAGCCCGTGACTCACCGTCCTTCCCCGCACGGACTGTGTCAGCAACTATTTAATGATGGGAGTAGAAGTCGAGCCAAACTGGGCCAGCAGCTCCCTGGTTGTCTTTGGGCTCATGCTGTGCGGCTGGAGCGTGTCCTAATTTTCACCTAGAAGGCTGCTTTCACATTTACATTTCAGTAATTAGCACTCGGTGAGTCAAAAATAGACATTTTGACTTTAGAGCCGGTCCAAAACGCTGCTCTTGTGCTTGTAAAGTATATTTTCCCCCCATTGCTCACCTGATTGAAATGTAATGTAACCCAAGATGTGTGATGTGTTGAGTCCATATTTAACGTGGGTGAGTCAGAGACCCTCAGAAACATGTCTGTTAAGGTCTGGGAATCATTAAAAGCCCAGAGAAAATTGCATGTTTAAGTTTTGAAAGGTTTCTGCACAAATAAACAAGAAGGGTTTTAAATCTGAGACACACTTTGTGTTGAGAGAAGAATACAGCCTGTACTTTATCACACTCAACACATACATATCTCCTTCTTTTAGCTGCTTCGCCACAGAGGATGTTTCTATCTAACTGGTGACTACATAACTACATAAACAAGCATGCACTCTAAACAGATTCTTCTGTTGTGTTAAAGTGAAGCACACGGGCGACATAATGAACGTGCAGCGCCACCTGGTTCATCTTGAAAGTGTTTATTTTTTGCGAACCAAATTCACGCAGTTTGAAAAGCTCCAGTTTGTCTATTTTACGTTGGAATGATGGCACACATCCGTGAGGAACTCGGAGTAGAGCCGCTGCTCCTTTGCGTTGAAAGGAGCCAGTTGAGGTGGTTCAGGATCATCTGGTAAGGATGAACCCTGGGCGCCTCCCTAGGGAGGTGTTCCAGGCACGTCCAGCTGGGAGGAGGCCTCGGGGAAGACCCAGGACCAGGTGGAGAGATTAGATCTCCACACTGGCCTGGGAACGCCTCAGGATCCCCCAGTTAGAGCTGGTTAATGTGGCCCGGGAAAGGGAAGTTTGGGGTCCCCTGCTGGAGCTGCTGCCCCGGCGACACAACCCCGGATAAGCGGTGGAAGATGAGATGAGATGGTGATGGCACACATGGACAAGTTGCAGTCAGTGTGTGTGTGTGTGTGTGTGTGTGTGTGTGTGTGTTAAAGACACACTAGGACTCTATGTGCACTTTGTTGTACATCGTTTCATCTCACTGGTCAAAGTGTGAGAAACCGACACCGCAGTGATTAAATACATAATTTCTGCTTTTTGCCGTTTTAATGATATTTATCCTTCGGTTACACAGATATCGTGATGTATCGTCATAGCGTAACTTATCGTATCGTGAGTTATTCTGTGACTCCCACCTCTAGCATGGACACCTCTAGCATGGAAATCTGATTTATGATCCTCAAAACCACGTGATGGAAGTGATAAGTAGAAAACATGTCTCAGATGATGACATAGAAAGGGTGAAGTAAGGCCTTGTGTCCACTAAAGTCTATGTCCTAGCAAAAAAGACCAGGCACTCCTCTGAATAATGCCACCAGGAAGTGCTTGATAGCGCTTTGGAGGGGGCAGTGTCTTTACAGCTGGGATGCTGGTTGCATCTGGTTGCTATGATACGGAACATCCATGGAAGGAAACATAGCTCTGGATGATGGGAACGCTGAAGCACGTAGGGAGAGAGGATGGACCCGCCAGTCCATGTGGGTCCATCCATGGACACTCAGAGACCAGCCACCTCACGTACACGTAGAATGTGAGCGTTGAGCTTTGTTGTATTTGTCCCGCACATGCTCCGCTGTGATTGGACAGTTGTGGACAGGTGTAAAGATACAATGTCGAGTGTAGCGTTTGACCCAAAGTTGAACATTTTTCACCTCTGGGCGTCCAGAGAAGACACTCACCATTGCAGAGCATTAAGAAGATACACCGGCCTCAGAGAAAGCGCTTCTGTGGACACACGGACTCACTCAAGTCCAAGTTTCTCATCCGTCCATTCAGAACAAATCATAGTTGACCTGTTTTTGGGCGTTTTCAGCCACGTCGGCTCGTCTAATTCAAACTCAAAAGGCGGCGAGCAGTCAGAAGAGTTCAGTGTGTCAGAACCCAGTAACCCTCCCATGACTCCCGAGCTAATCCAAGGCATACGTCATCCGGACGCCAGCGGTGTTTACTAGTTCCCTGCATTTTCCTGGACGACTCTCCGTCTTTCTGTTCTCTTTCTGTCTTCGTCTGTTAGTGTGTGTGTGTGTGTGTGTTTGAGTGCATGACTCTTATTTCTGTCTACATGTTGTGTCCCTAAGGGGCTGATTGGATCACTCTAACATCATTTCTCTAATCGTGTAAACCCATTTGTCCGGCTGAACTTTCCTGTAACCCGCTGGCACACACACAAAAATACATTCACGTGGAAACACACAGTGTGTGTCGGTGATTGATCGAGAAAGTGAGTGATTGTGATGACTTGGGTTTGTGTGATCTAAATGTGTCTGGGACGGTGTGTGTGTGTGTAACGTCTTAGCCTTTCCACTCGCCGGTCCTGTATTGTTTCAGCTGTTGTGAATTAGAAAGGAACGCCACGGCTCGGCCTCTCCCTCTCGCTCTCTTGTCTTTTTCCCCTCTTTCCTTCTCTCACTTCAGTGCGACCCGATAAACTCTCCTGAGATGACAAATATTCATTAGATACATCCAAAAATGTTTCATTCAATCATTCTCTTTTAGAAAATTAAGGGAAATAAGTGTGTTGTTTTATCTCAATCACAGTTGTGTCGTAGGTCATATTTCAGAATTGCGTAAAGCAAAACCAAGATTAATTTTCTTAATACACTTTTTTATATGTGTATGATATTGTTTCCATACATCCAGGGGGGAGTGGTGTGATCATAACGGTCATACAGGCTTCCAGACACTTGGATTTTAATGTGGTGGTGTTTTCAAGGTTTGAAAAGTGCTTGGATTTTGAAAACAGGAGTTATATATCGGTTAAATGTATGTTAGGTTATGGGGCGGCCGGTGGCTGTGTGGTTAGAGCAGTCGCCCCCATGTCAAGAGGCTGAAGGTCCTCGAGGCTGAAGGTCCTCAAGGCTTAAGGTCCTCGAGGCAGCGGCCGTGGGTTTGACTCCTACCTGGGTTACTTTGCTGCATGTTAACCTCTCCCTCACTCTCTCCCTCACTCCATTTCCTGTCCTAGTATAAATATATACTGTAAGGTAAGGTCTTCGAGGCTGAAGGTCCTCGAGGCTGAAGGTCCTCGAGGCTGAAGGTCCTCGAGGCTGAAGGTCCTCGAGGCTGAAGGTCCTCGAGGCAGCGGCCGTGGGTTTGAAACCTGGGGCACTCTCCCTCTCTGTCTCTCTCTCTCTGTCTCTCTCTCTCTCTCTCTCTCTCTCTCTCTCTCTCTCTCTCTCTCTCTCTCTCTCTCTCTCTCTCTCTCTCTCTCTCTTTAGTGAAAACATCTCCGTTGCCTTTGCGTCTTCCTCTTGACCGACTAACCTCTCTGCGCCCGTTTCTGGCTCTCTCTCTCTCTCTTTCTCTCTCTCTCTCTCTCTCTCTCTCTCTCTCTCTCACACACACTCCATTTTCTGTCTGTCCTATATAATAAAGGCTTGAAAACTGCCGACTATGTTATATATCAGATGCCAAGTCTACTTACCATTAGACACATTTTGAAGAATGAAACTTTCTTGGGTTTTCCTTTTTAATTTGTCACGTTTCAGTAAAACGCTGTGCCGAAACATAATTTTGGTTATTTTATAGCACAAAAACATTGACAGTATATCAACATATGTTTTACAGAAGGTCATAATCAGACAGGACTAGTTTTACCCAAGTTATTTTTTTCAGGACCGTTTTACAGAAGATGAAAAACGCCGTATTTTTCACTGACGGAATAATGACTGACATGGCGTATTCGGACAGGACTAAAACCACTGGTAAAAATGACCGGACCCCACCTCCCTACATTAAACCAATCCTGTCCAAAGAGGGCTTTTAACTGACAAAATAACATTTAAAGACATCACTTTCTCTATTTTCTGACATTTAATAAGCCAAACAATGAAGCCATTCATAATAGCCCATAATACATAATATATAGAATAAATAGATAAGTGGCATTTGCTGAGTAAACACTGTGAGGCTTGTGGAGCTGCATTACACTGTAGAGGTGCAGTGAAGACTGTAGTGAGGAGGAGAACCAGGTGGATGTGTGGGAGGTGTGGGAGGCTCAAAGAAAAAGGGAGGAGGAGGTTGTGTGTGAGAGAGAGAACGAGAGATGACCTCCAGCATTGACCTCCCAGAAGGCAGCCTCACAGGTGTTGTTTTGGGGTGTGTGTGTGTGTGTGTGTGGGGGGGGGGGGGGTCACAGAGAGAGAGAGAGAGAGAGAGAGAGAGAGAGAGGGAGAGGGAGAGAAGAGAGGATAAGCCTATTTTTACACACTAAAACTCCCCAAATGGTGTGAACCTCTGCAGCGTATTGACCTCCAAAGTGTCTATAATGTGGAAAGTCCTTCCTGCATTAATCGCACATGGACATTAACTCCCAGCCAGACTGTGGAAACGTTTTTTTATATGCTGAGAAGAATGTGTGTGTGTGTATGTATGTGTGTGTGTGTGTGTGTGTGTGTGTGTGTGTGTGTGTGTGTGTGTGTGTGTGTGTGTGTGTGTGTGTGTGTGTGTGTGTGTGTGTGTGTGTGTGTGTGTGTGTGTGTGTGTGTGTGTGTGTGTGTGTGTGTGTGTGTGTGTGTGTGTGTGTGTGTGTGTGTGTGTGTGTGTGTGTGTGTGTGTGTGTGTGTGTGTGTGTGTGTGTGTAATTCACCTTTAAATTGAAAAGCACACACACAAGTGGTCGCCCGCCCCCACACACTGCAGCAAATCGGCAACAAAGTCTGAGTCTGCCATTACGACCGGCGGTGGTGCGTGTTGATGATTGACAGGCGTGTTTATTGACGTTATTGAGCACGATGGGGGAAATGCACGCCTTGTTTGGAGGTGTGTATGTGCGTGCATCATTCTCTTTGTGTGAATTTGTGTGTGTGTGTGTGCCTGTGTGTGTCTGTGTGTGTGCTGAGTCCATGTCTCTTTTGTGTGTGTGTCTCTCTGCCTCTGGAACAATAAATGCTTTCTCCCACACACACACACACACACACACACACACACACACACACACACACACACACACACACACACACACACACACACACACACACACACACACACACACACACACACACAGGCAGGTGAAGTGCTCGGCTAGTTAATATAAAACTACCCCTGAGAGTTGGAAAAGAAGGAGGGCAGATTTAGGAGCGTGAAGGCGCGGAGAGAAAGCGAGATGGCAGCTACGTTTCTTTCCTGCTGCCAGGTTACGGCAGAGGGGGGCGGAGGGTGTGGGACGGGTGGAGAGAGATTGAAAAACAAGACGTCGAGGAAAGAAAATGACTTTAAATGATGTGTTTTAATGCGATGGATTATGGATTTACTGTGGTTTGGGAGGAAGGGAGAAATGAAAGGGAAGAGATGGAGAAAAAGTATATTTTCCCGTTGACAGGTGTTCCCCCATGAGCAAATAAACGACCCAGAAAAGTCAATAATAGTCACTTTATGCCCTCCACCTGTGTTTGTGTGTATGTCATTTAGCCGCACTAAGTGGTTTCACGCCTCTGGACTCAGACAAAGGCAGTGTGAGCCTTAAACGTAGGCCGATCCACAGCAGCGTTACGTGTGAATAACAGGCCATTACGTGTGAACGCTGTGGTCCAAAGTGCTCCACGCCACCATGGCAGTGAATTTTTGTGCGCCACAGCCTGACCTCCCCTGGGGAAAATTAAACCCCTTATCCTCTCGCTCCTTCACTCTCTCAACACCCTCCCTCCTCCTCTTTCCGTCTGTTTTGTGACTCTTAAACCAGCCGTGACGACTAAGGATTGAATTAGAATTATAGCAGAGGAAGGTAGCTCTGCAGAGGAATTGACTAATCAAGTCAACGGGTCATGGGGGGTCACGGGCGGAGGCGTAGACTTAGGAAAAAGGGGTAGGGCTTCATTTGAATGGGCAAATTAAATGAGTGAATGAATTAATCACTTTATCACTTCCTCGTTGCCCTTTACGTCTCCTTTACTCTCAAATGTTTCTGGTTTCTCTCCTTCCATCTCTCCTGGTCCACATCTGCGAGTGCTGGGATATAAATGTTGTTGTGGTCTGTGTAGAGGGGATTGTCGGTTAGCCGTGGGTCACGCGAGAGTTTGCGAGCCGCATGTGCATGTGCGTGGGTGTGTGCTGCAAACCCAGTGACAAACCCCTTTTGTTTCTATGAAGACGTTTGCCTTTGGACGCGGCAATGACAGCTGCAGCGCAACTGACAGGGGGGTGGTGGGTGGAGAGAGGGAGGGAGGGAGGGAGGGCAGTTGAAAAAGAAAGAGTGGAGTATTTAGCATATTTGACATGCAGGCCACGGGCTGCTCTGTGCAACAGTTGAGAAAGAGAGCTCTCCGCCGCCTGTGAGTATTGGAAATGTGTTTTGAGGCAAAGAAAGAAAGAAAGAAAGCAGGCTGGTTTCAGTTCAGATCACATGAGCTCTGCCAGACTGCTTTAAAACAAACACACTGGCTGAAAGAAGAAGGCGAAAGAGAGAAGAAGAAGAAGAAGAAGGAGGAGGTGGAACGCCGCAACTGACTCTGAGAAGTAACTACAAGAGGAAAAACCAAGTGGTTGTAAGCTCCCTGCCTTTGCTCTGTGGCTGCAGGTTGCCATGTTTGCTGGTATCCCCCCTTCTGACCGACTGTGTGGCTGTTCAGAGGTTTTGTGTGGCATCCTGAAGAAACAGACAGCACCCCTCCCTCCCTACCTCCCTCCCTGTCCTGCTTTTTTGTGCACAGCCCCTTTTCCTCCTGGCCCCTCGGTCTCTCTCTCTCACACACACACGCACACACACTCCCCAGCCGGATTGGGTTTCAGTGAAGGCGCAGACGGGAATGCACAAGTGGAGTCTGTGAATATCACAGACTTTTGTGTGTGTGTGTGTGTGTCTGTATCTTTTCAATATGTATTTTTTTTACACTGCTGCGGCTCAACTCTGACAAAGGAGGAAATAATGGAGTGAACAAAAACAAGGCTGGACTCACTTCCTTGTCTGCCTAACCGCCCGGACAATTGCTTTGGGGCGAGAAAAAAAAGAAGACTCATTACTGATAAGCCTCTTTCTCTCCCGTCGGCGAGCAGTCCCGCCCCCCCACCTCTCTCCCTACCTCCATTCCTCTCCTCTTTCTTTTGCTTTGACTCTGTATCATTTCACTCTCTGAGGACAGTGGGTTTTGTGCTCCGAAAGAGGGGAAGGCAGTTTGCCCCCGGAGAATTAAGAGTGGATTACAAAGCTGTGGTGAATGTAGTCATCTCACATCACCGGGCCCCGCAAATCTGGCCTCAGTGGTCGGGAGAGTGAGTGAGATACTCTATTATATGCTCCCAGAGGGGACCACTTCTCTGGGCCGTATAACATTACATGAAATCAATTTCCATCTTTCTTATTTTTTGTATTCATTTGTAAACAGGTTTAATGTTTTTGGTAGTAAGCAAAATCCTCCTCTGAACAACTCTCTTTCTCTCTGACTCCACGCCCCCTCTTAGCACCCTGCCTCCCTCTCTATCGCTATTAACTCCCCCTCCACCACCACCCTCCCACCCCTCTCTCTCTCTCGCTCTGTATGTGTGTGTCTCGTGTGTTTTCTTCTCTTTTTTTCCGAGAGAGAGAGAGAGAGGAAACCAGCATGATTGGAGCACTTCCTGTGTTTTAATACCAGTGCAGGAAACAGAACAAACGGAGCTGAATTCAAACACAAACAGCAAGAGAGCAGGGAGGGAGGTACGGAGCGAGAGAGAGAGAGAGAGAGAGAGAGAGAGAGAGAGAGAGAGAAGGGACATGTGAGTGTGAGAGAGAGAGGAGACGCGGGGGGAGCAGCAAGAGAGCGAGAGTGAGAGGAAAAGAGGGAGATTTTTTTAGCAGCTGCAAACCATTTCAGCTGTGTAGTGGCCTGAGAACAGAGACTGGGAGAGAAAGAAAGAGATAGTAAAGCTTTGGAGCCCACACGACTCACAGAGAGAGAGAGAGAGAGAGAAAGAAAAAAGGAGGAATTGGGATTGCGTGGCACTTTGTTTTATTCTCACTACGGAGTCGGGAGCAGGAGAAAGAAGACTGCAAAGAAAGGGAAGGGAGCGTGTCCTGGGATTGTCTGCTGGTGAAGAGGAGGGGAAATCGCTGCCTGCAAAGCAAAGCTTGGACTGGAGCTGGGAGGGCTGTCTGGGTCTTTGCCCTCTGGATACAGTCCCACGACTCACTGCTCTGCCCTGCTCGCCTGCCTGCCTGCCTGCTCGCCTGCCTGGCTGGTCCAGGATCCAGCCCCCCCTTCTCTATCTACCCCCAGATGCCCTCATTCACTCCAGCCCTCACCCCTTCCAAGATCCTGCCTGCTTTCGATCTACTGTACCACCTCTCCCCTGGAGCTGTGGATGATCTGAGGCTGAGAGAGAAAGAAAGCAAGATAAAAGAAAATAATTGAAACCCTGACAGGGATTTCTTCACGCTTTCGGTCTTTGTTCTGGGTTTAGCGTTTTCCTCAAATGCGAGACTGTACTGTGGATGATGGAGTGGCTTTTCTCTCACTCCTGATGACTGTTATGATGGAGATGATACTTAGACAAAATTAGGGCTTGTTCTGCAGGCACAAAGCCCTGATTCATTGTGATGGAAGCAGAGGACAGAAAAAGAAAACGTGGACTGCTTGATCACCACAAAGTGGCACTGACTCGGTAAAGGGATTTCTATTTTCATATTTTTCTTGCCTCAAAACGCTCTGAAGGATAAACATTTTATGTATTTTTGTGTCTTTCCTTTCTCCGGATTTCATATTCTCAAGGAATCATTTTTTAACAAATACATGAAGTATTGTACTTTCCTGTTCATTGCACCCCACGCAGCCTTTCTTTTATATAACAGAGAGTGGGTTTTCTCACCTTAAAAGGAGACTTTTACACTTCCCTGCCTGCCTCTCACTGGGACTGGTGAGGTTGTCCAAGCCCTCTCTACCTTTTCCTGTTGTGCCACAGTGACGAGAGGAAGGAGGCAGGAGTGAAAAGAGAGGTCAAGAATGAGTTGCAGTACATGACTATGGAGGAGAGAGCTGTACTTTGTGTTTCTGACAGCCAAACAAAGGGGTGTTATCTGCACGGTCCTCACTTCACCTTGGACTTTGTACTACTCAGAGAGGGAGATGATGACTGGTTCTTTCCCTTCATCCCTCCACCTCTCCCTCATTCCTAACAGCCTTTCAAATAACAGAGCTGGTGATTAATATGGTGCCGGGGGGGAGGGCTGTCTCTCCTACTCCCTTGCTGATGCCACAGAGCATCTCAGAAAGACCAAGGCAATGCACAACTGTTGAAGTGACATAGGAGAGGACGCAACACACACACACACACACTCGTGGAATGATGATACTGTGGATGATAACATTTTGAACCATTTCTAGAATGTGAAACCCAAAGGATTTGTTGAATGCAGCCAAATGGACTAGGTGCTTTTGTGGATTATTGGACTGTTGAAGGTAAAGGAATCCCTTTTTTGTGAACTGTTTTTTTTATTCAATTTCTCCAAGTGCGGTGTCACAACTGCACCATAAACATTAGGATTTCTGTGGCAGCCCAGCAGAAGTGAGAAAGGACAAAAATGGGGAAACCTCTGAGCCGTCCAGATTGCCTCAGGCAGAACCCTCGCTGCCTTGGAAAAGGCGATGAGGATGAAGCATACATTGAGGATTGCTACGTCCCCCAGCGGTCCATATATGACACAATGCGCATCAATGAACAGATTGACCAAGGGACCAAACTGTGTCAACCTTCCAGGAGCACTCTTGGCTCTGGTGGGGAGGTAAGGGGAGATGGAAGTACACTATCCAGCAATGGCACTATCGGAGCTGATTTAGGTGGTGTTTTTGTCCCTAGGCATGCAGAGCATGCTGGTGGAGCAAAGAGACTAGACGAGAGAGTTATCTTTGATGCCTTAAAGTTAACTGGGGATCCTCAGATAATGTCACCGCCAGTCGGCATTGTAGGTTCAGGTTTACCTATTGCCCCTTCCTCCTCTGGCTCCGTTGGGGTAGCTGCAGTGGCCAAGAGGCGGCATCAAGGTGGTGATAAGAGGGAAAATCTGAACCGTCGCTCTTGGAAAGCCTTTATGCCCCCAAGTTATCCAGAGTTTGCTGAGAGACTTGAGTTTTCCTCTGTTGAAGGAGCAGAAAAGCGTCTGTCTGTGGCAGGAATTCCTCTCTCGCCTCTACAGACCATTCCTTCTCAACTCCCCCCATGCACCCCTACATCGTCCACTCCTTCCTTACCTCCTTACACACCCTCCCCTCTATCATCTGCTCCCCACACACCTACTCTGCCCTCCTCGCCTTGTTTGACACCCACAGTTAGCCCCGTGCCTCCTCTCCAGCAGCATCCTCTCAGCAGGCAAAAGCAGGTTCATCCTTTGCTGCAGAAGCAACACAAACAGACTCATGTGGTGCCGTCGCCTTCCAAAGAACAGTTACCTGCCTTTAGCCAGACTCAGTCACCCCGGCTTTCTGGAAATACACCACAACATAGCCCCAGTATCTCCAGACAGGTAGAGAGAAAAAGGGAGGACCACAGACGGACGAGTAGCTCTTCTAAAAGCGGGTTTAGGCAGATCCCAGAGGAGCCTCTTGAGTCAGTTAAGACCTCAGATTCAGAGAGAGACTCTCCTCTTATGGACCAGGACCAGGAGGACAATGCTCCTCTCATCCCACCAAAACCAGTCTTCTGCCCTCCTACTAAGGCCCGCACTTGGCCCCGTAGTTTAACAACAGGGAAAAGAAACCAGGTTGGCCTCAGACACAACTTCCCTGTACTTCCCCCTTTGCCTCCCCTATTGGGTGAGGATAGCAACACGGATGAAGAGTCACTTTATCTACTAGACCCCCCATCTCCATTCCTGAGGGAGGATGAGGGGTTAGTATACGGAGGTCTGCCTCTCTCCCCCTGTATCAGTCAGGAGGGAGGTGATGAGGGTCTGCTTGGCTGGGGTGCCGAGGGCAGTGAGCTCGAGCGCACAGCCTCCGAGCTCAAATTTGAGGAGGATGAGCGCAGGATTCTTCAGGAGCTTGAAGATGAGGAGGAGCAGGAAGAGTGCAACACAATATTTGAGGAGGAGGAGGCGTGGAAAAAAGAAAGGGATCAAGCAGAAGAGGAGAGAGCTCAGAGAGAGGAAAGAGAGTGGGAGGCAGTTCTTAAATTAGAGAATAGGGAGATCATTGAACAGTCTTGGGATAGGGTAACACTGGATTCAGAGGGATGGGATGTAACAGGCTCTTCTGGACAATGGCCTGTACTGACTCCCCCCACAGGGTTTGGAGGCCCCGGGGCCCCCAGTGTCTCACCCTGCCCCAGCTCAGGGGCTGAGTCGGATGACCTCTTCCTAGAGCTGGAGAGGCAATGTCAAACAGATGAAGGAGAGGAGGGAGTGGAGATGAGTGTAGACCCTGAGCCCCTTGATCCCTACATACTTCCCTGTTTAGAGGAAGAGGAAGAGGAGAGGGAGGAAGAAGCAAATACTGTCTGGGTAGACTTTGAAGCAACTCTTCCTCTAGATGCAGTTAACTCTGTAGAGCCTGACAGCATTGCTCCAAGCTTAGAGAGAAAGGACTCTCATTTAAATCACTCTGAGCACAAAGAACAGATGACAAACTTTGACTTGGTGCGAGCACAAGACTGTGAAAGGGAACATGGTTTCATCGATGAAGAGTGTGATGTTGACTATAATGAGGAAGAGGCAGAGTTAGAGGAAGAAGAGATGAGTTACCAAACAGACTCTGCTCTTGGTCAACAGCTGGAGTCAGACTCCAGTGGCGTACACATGTCCCAACCAGACAGAACTGGTATTAGTGAAATTACTCAGACTGACTGTGAACAGGGGAGACCTGCACGGACTGAAACTGACCCCGATAGTGGGGCGTCATCAGAGCGTGAGGGCGATGATTGTGAGGAGAGAGCCTCTTCTCCATCTCGCAGCCCTCTGAACCCTTACTGTGAGGAGGTGGAGTGTGAAGTGGAGGAGGAAGCTGAGCAGGACGAGGGAGAGCTGAAAGAGGAAGAGGAGTTAGGAACAGAGTGGGATGTGTATGACCAATCTGAGCCAAGTTTGGACAGTAGCGAGGGAGTTCTCACGGATCCATCCCCTGAGCCTCAGCACACTGTTAAAGAAGAATTCGACAATGAATGTACACAGGATGTTGACGATCAAACTTCCTGTCAAGAAGACTCAGTGCCCTCAGAGATTAACAACCCTGCTGTGGCAATCACTAGTGACACAGAGGGGACATGCTTTGCATCAGAGACTTTTGTTCTCCCCACAGATTTAGTCTCAGGACTGGACATGCCTGGACTACAAGACCCAGAATTAACAGAAACTTTAACAGAATTGACAGCTAGCACCCCAAAATCAGACTCTGTTTCTCTTGCACATCCCCAACATCTGGACTCGGCACTCCCTTCCTCTTTACCTCAGTCACCTTCTAAATCAAACGCTCATGGCGCTGGGTTGGATTCTAAAGACTCAGAGGCCTTTGTGATATCAGATAGTTTTGTTTACCTGGCTGTATCTGCGCCTCCTCAGTACCCCAATGACTGTCCCCCTTCTCCACTTGAGGACTCCATTCCCCCGAGTCCCGTCCCCAAACCTCCCTGCTGCCCGGACCCAGAGGAAGAGGGAGCCTTGCTTTCCCCTGACAGTTTTGTTTACATGGCAGCACCTGAGCGGCCCCAGCCTGGCCCCTCAGATGCCTGCTCAGCCTGTGAGGATACTCAGGAGCTGGACTTGGACTCGTACTCTGAAGGGACCCAATCTGGGATGGATGGGGTAGAGTTTGTCCTCGGCTCTATGACAGGGGACAGTGACTGGGAGTCGGACGGCTCTGCTCTGGACTTTCCTCCACTCATGTCCACAGACCAGGCCTGGGACCAGCTTGAGCCGGGCCTGCTGCAGAGCCTATTTACACAGACAGAGACAAGCCAGGCACTGGAGTGTAGGCCACAGGAAGATCGTTCCACAGCTTGTCACACAGACCCCGTCTTAGAGTCAGGAAGGAGCTCAAAGGAAGAGAACGAATCGACAACTTTATTACCAAGCTCTGACACTGACATAGAGGCAAAGGTATGCTCTCATTTAAATGTTTATTATTCCAGATAATAGCTTTACCTTTATACAGAACTTCATATTGGTGGGGTCTACAACACTGTGCTGTTGATATAACATAATAACATCATTCAGACACCATCGAGTGAATTCAGGTAAAATGTGCAGTCACATTATAACAAGAGAAAGACAAAAGAAAGGCTTTGCATCTGGGATGTGGTTTACTTACCAGTTATATATTTATATATTCAGCCTTTAGTAGAAGCACAAATCCAGAGTGATTTGGAACAGATATAACACCAGCATGCACTGCCCATAAACACAATGCCAAGTAGAGAAAATGAAGAAATTTAACCGCAAAAACCCTGGTTTATTGGTCTGTCTGACCTAATAAGAATAGTGAAACCTGATGTTTTTAGCAATGAATGCATTATATGTGGACACACAGCCTTAGCATGGAAAAAGAATTGGGTCGGGTATTTAAGTGTTGAGTGTAACAGATGTAGACATAGCATGGAAAATGTATGTGGGGGAAGGGGGGGGGGTGAAGTTATGTAGACGCCGTAATGAGCTAGTTGTGTTTGAGTAGTAGGGCTTTAAACGATTGCAATATGATGCTCAGAGGGGGGTTTGCTACTTATGGGAAACTACCCTCAGGGTCACGTAGTGTGTGTGTGTGCATATGATGTGTGTTTGTGTCGTGGGTCAGTGCTAATCTACAGTGCATGCACATATTTTAGATTGATCACATGCTTATTTGTGTGAAGCTAAAAGAGCAGTGTGTGCCTGCGGGCCACTTATAATGCTGATCTCAAGTGCAGAGTTTACAACATTAATCTCAAGGGCACGCTATTGTTGTGTTTACACTGTCTGTATATAGAGTACAGAAGAGCAGTTATGTGTCCATACAAAGTCATTGGTGCTGGGCGTATCCCCACTCTGTGCATACAGGCCCAAAGTTTTACGTGTTGTTTGAATAATTTGTGAGAACGATCGCTGTTTCAGGAGGGCAGCGTATTTGTATGTGGAGCGAGACTTTTGGACTTTCACTGTTTGGGTTGATGTGGTTTTCTAAGAATGTAATCAGTGTCACAGTAAACACAGCGTTTCTGCTGTGTACAGACGCCGATCTGAAACGGATACTCTATAAATGTTGCAAGAGGGGCCGTCAGTGTGACTGTGTGTCTGACTAGTCTCTCTGCATTCATCTGCATTCAGTGTTTGACTTGTTATGTTTGTCTAGTGTCACTCCTCTCCCGTCTACCTCTGTGTTTGCCTGTGTGGGCTGCATGTAAAGGTGTGTGTATATGTAGATCATATCTCAATGTGACAGTGTGTTTGACAGGCTGTCGTGCATTCTAGGAGCT
Organism: Echiichthys vipera; assembly: GCF_963691815.1. Taxonomy (NCBI): domain Eukaryota; kingdom Metazoa; phylum Chordata; class Actinopteri; order Perciformes; family Trachinidae; genus Echiichthys; species Echiichthys vipera. The sequence continues at coordinate 25,395,687 of NC_139838.1, forward strand.
CTGCTGTGACTCAGTGGTTGGCCCAGATTTGCCTGATCTGAACTCTGGTTTTGTTGCAAACAGACCCTGAATGTAGCTAGTTATTGCAGTCTATCCATTAAAGTGCTAGTTGAGAAAATGGTTCCTTTTTTTGCAACATGCAGACTTAAATGTATGAGGTGATGGCTAAAATCACATCAGTCTAATTTTTAAATGTGCATTTCACGACTGAAATCGAAAGTTACCCGATCCAAACCAACTACTAGAGGTTAAATGTCACAGTTAAAGGGAGGTTTTGCTGATTTAAATCCAGCTCTGTGTCGTGGCAATGTGGACAGTTTGTGCAGATGAACAGTTTTTTGGAGCATCTGAGGTTCTTTCTTTCTTTCTACTCTTCCTCCGCTTCTCAAATTAATTTCCAAATTAAATCATTAACATAGAAATACATACACATCATGATAATGTTTCTACTTTGCTTGAGCTCCACATCCAATTTCATTGTGTACAATAATTGTACACACACAAGTTTCTTTGATTATCCTCTCAAATTAACCCCCCCCCTCCCCCCTCTTCTGTCAAACTAATTTTTGCTATTTCACCTTGGTAGTATATTATATCTTGCGTTGTACATTATTTGTGCTGTGTTATATTTTACTAAATTCCCAAACTGCGAGACGTTTAACTTTAAAAACAGATCTGTCTCTTTTCGTAGACCTCCGCTGTCCCGTTCCACAGGGATTACCGCCACAGTGGGAAGCAAAACACTGTTCATCTACACAGACTGACTGCACTGCCATGACACAGAGCTGGTTTAAAACTGGCAAATATCCCTTTTATTATTTCTCATTGGTGCACGTCATTAACAAGCAGTGTGGGATTTGGGTGGCCACTGATGTGCCTGATCCCATGCTGATAATGCAAAGACCTGGTCCTCTTTTATTACGTTATAGTTTCCATCAGACGCAAGTGGCCTGCTCTGACTGGTCACTCACAAATCATCTATTTTACCTTGCATCGGTGTATGAGTACATTTGATTATATACAGTGTGTATTTGTGAAAGTGTGTCTGTCTGTTTGTTTGTTTGTTTGTTTGTTTGTGTGTGCAACTGAGTTTTGTGTCTTTGTGTCCATGTGTGTTTGTTCTGTCTGCAGTCACAGCCTCTCTGGATTCACTTTGATGTAATTAGATGTGCACTGAGATCGAACAGAGGAGAATTATAGCTGCACAGAGAGCTTTCAAATCTTCTAAATGAAGGAAAACAGAAAGTCTGCTTCCCCTTTTTGAGTGGACCTTGTGTATCAACAGTGTACTATCTTTAGCTTATGAAGACACTTTGTTTTTGGGCATTTTGTAACTGTGATCAGACACAGAGGAAACACACCGAAGAGTAAACCCTTCTAAAGTTTTGTCCCGAAACGAGACAACTAGCTTTAAATAACTCACACTTTCTCTAAGGAAATGATTTCAAAATCACCGCAGTGACACTCGAGCTCGGTGTGCATGTCAGTAATAACGTGCAACCGCAGAAACACTGGTCCCTTTTTGTTGGAATGAATGATGATTTGGAAATTTCACCCTCTGTTTTTTGTTAACATTTCTGAAAGGTGACACATGCACTTTTGCTGCGTGATGAAATCCCCTTTATTCAGCCATGCTCCCTCTCCTCCTCTCCTCCTCCTCTCCTCCGTGCTTGGATGGTGTTGTTGCCGAGATAAGGAGGCGAGAGGTAAATACTGTGGCTCTCTGTGAGGGGAACTGCCTCTGCCAACACGGCAACACAAACAGTGTGTGAAACTGTCTGGGGAATATAAACTTAGATATCTGATAAGAGCGTGCCAGGGCCAACACTGGAACGCTGGCCTGTTCGCTCTCTTGTTTTGTTTGTTATACACTGACCTGTCTCCCTTTTCCCTACATCTCTGTCTGTCTGCTTCATTTCTTTCTTTCCTTTTCATGCACTAATTATTCCTCACGTTACGTTTTTACGTCTTCATATCTCCCGCCCCACTTCAAAACTCTGCTTCGATGCAAAACAGCAACAATTTTCGCGTTAAGTTGCTGATGGAAATTCATTGAACGAGGGATGATGTGGGGAGGGACAGACAGACAGACAGACACAGTGAGTTTAAAAAGACAAAGAAGCAGACACAAAAAGAGTTGTGACGGGCGACGGGGAGGTTGGTTGGAAGAGGCTATTGTGTGCACGGGGGGGGGGGGGGGGCACCTTTTAGCGCTGCATGAGGCTTTGGTACACTGATAAGAGAGCTACGCTGGCAGGGATACACACAGCCAGAAGGTCTTTGGATTAATATGGAGCTCATTTTGAGGCACAGTGTGTGTGTCTGCGTGGCCCGCAAACAGACAGACAGACAGATGGACTAGCTTTTGCATGCTGTTTGATGAAACGGGGCGAGGGAACGCACAGTACAGACAGTACAGGCTGACCGATCGCAGCTTAGACGCAGATTTAGAGGAAGAGAGAAATTACATGTTTCATTCATAACGTATTAAAAATGTTGGATTGTCGTTGCAGTCTGCAGATACAAGATTTAAGCAGTCCGTCAAATCCTTAAATCAACTTAAAGTGGCAGGATTTCAGTACTGGTAAATGCATAATCTAGATTTTTAGCTTGTTGCTTATATTATTTAAGTTTCAGAATCGTATGCATAGTTGTTTTCCATTATTTCTCCAGGAGTGTTACCACGGACACCCAGTTCATAATATATGCAAATATATAAATATGGCAGTACTCTCATAAGTGGGCCAGAGGATCGAACGCCATTGTGTTACCTCCTTCGCTGACAGCTAGTGACTTACAGTAACAGATGTTTATTTACACGACAATCTTATAGATTAAAGCTTTAAATCATCTTGATTTAAGTCCATTAAAACTTCAACGCATACAAAAATAACTAATTTCTGCATTTCTAACCATTTTTTTAAGGCTGCATGTCCACTAACTAGACTCTGTATGCAGTCCTCATGCCAGATTTATGTCTTTGGCTCTGAAATTAGTTTTGAAGTCAACTTTGAGGCTGTAAAAAAAAAAGAAGACGTACTGTGACTGCAGGATACAAGATGAAATAAGTAAGAACGAATGGGTTGGAAAAAGATGAGGCATTGAAAGACGGATGTTGAAGCAGAGAGAAAGACAAACAGGCAGAGAGGGAGAGAGAAGAGCAGGTGGCTTCAGGTCCGCGGCTCATACATTTATGTTTTGATTGATGTGATAATTCTGGTTCTGAACAACCGCCTCCGGGATAAACCTGCGGAAGACGGAGAGAGAGAGAGAGAGAGAGAGAGAGAGGAGGAGGAGGGGAGGGGGGGGGGACGTGTTCAGGGACACTGAAAGAGCATGAAAGCAAATGCAGGAACACATTGATCTCCCACTGGAACTGAATGTAGATGTGCTCAAAATGTGAAAAGGAGACTAAATATTTTAAGCCTTTTAAAAAAAAATGATTTTACATATTTTTGTCTCTGCATCACTCTCGCTCTTTTACAGTCTCAGTGAGATACAGAGCTCTTATAACCCATATATGACCATTCAATTCAAAAGGGCTTCATTTGGATGGGAAACAGATGTTTACATTTCCAAAGCAAGTCTCATCTCATCTCATCTTCAGCCTCTTATCCGGGGTCGGGTCGCGGGGGCAGCAGCTTTAGCAGGGGACCCCAAACTTCCCTTTCCCGGGCCACATTAACCAGCTCTAACTGGGGGATCCTGAGGCGTTCCCAGGCCAGTGTGGAGATCTAATCTCTCCACCTGGTCCTGGGTCTTCCCCGAGGCCTCCTCCCAGCTGGACGTGCCTGGAACACCTCCCTAGGGAGGCGCCCAGGGTTCATCCTTACTAGATGCCGGAACCACCTCAACTGGCTCCTTTCAACACAAAGGAGCAGCGGCTCTACTCCGAGTTCCTCACGGATGCTGAACTTCTCCCCCTCTCTCTAAGGGAGACTCCAGCCCACCTCCTGAGAAAACACATTTAGGCCGCTTGTACCCGCGACCTCGTTCTTTGGGTCCTGACCCAGCTTTCATGACCATAGGTGAGGGTAGGAACCAAGATTGACCGGTAGATCCAGAGCTTTGCCTTCCTCTGCTCTCTTTTCGTCACAACGGTGCGGTAGAGCGACTGCAGCTCCGCCCCCGCTGCTCTGATTCTCCGGCCAAACTCACGCTCCATCGTCCCCTCACTCGTGAACATGATCCCGAGGTACTTGAACTCCTTCACTTGGGGTAAGAACTCATTCCCTACCTGGAGTAACAATCCACCGGTTTCCTGCTAAGAGCCATGGCCTCAGATTTATTTCCAAAGCAAGTGTGAAATAAAAACAAGAGTGTACATACACTGAGTAAAGATCCAGAGTAAAGTGTAAACAGAGCTGTGCAACATTGTAATCAATTCTATAAATTAACACAGGTACAGTTTAACTTAAAAACTGACAGCATTGCTCCAAGCTCAGAGAGAAAGGACTCTCATTTGAATCACTCTGAGCACAAAGAACAGATGACAAACTTTGACTTGGTGCGAGCACAAGACTGTGAAAGGGAACATGGTTTCATCGATGAAGAGTGTGATGGTGACTATAATGAGGAAGAGGCAGAGCAGGGGAGACCTGCACGGACTGAAACTGACCCCGATAGTGGGGCGTCATCAGAGCGTGAGGGCGATGATTGTGAGGAGAGAGCCTCTTCTCCATCTCGCAGCCCTCTGAACCCTTACTGTGAGGAGGTGGAGTGTGACGTGGAGGAGGAAGCTGAGCAGGACGGGGGAGAGCTGAAAGAGGAAGAAAATGTGTTATTTAGCTCTTAAACATCAGTATTGGCCAATATTTGCCCTGTTGACTTCTTCATTCATTCATTCATTCATTCATTCGTCTTCAACCGCTCGTCCCTATAGGTGTCGCGTGGGGGCTGACTGCAATGACGGATGTTTATCTGCTGCGTTGCATCACTTTGCGCTCTCTATGCTGTGTTAAAAGGTTAAAAAGGTTTTTGAAGCAATTTGTTTTTTTCAAAAAAGTCATCTTTTCTCAGGTGCGAAAGGTTAAATTAAAGGTTGTTCATATGATTGGATTTGTGATCCTTCGAAGATAGTTCAGTGAAAGGCTGAAGGACCTGAAAACAGTTCAGTTATAATTAAGATCCCTTTGTTTCCGTGGCACAAAGGGGCAAAGAATAACAGCAGCAACCACAAAAACAAAGGCTAAATGTTATTTTAAACACTGGTATCGACCCGGAGTTTCATGATGGGTACATGCCTCATATGCAGATAAGTAAGAAGAAGAAGAAGAATTCCTTTATTAGTCCCGCAACGGGGAAATTCGTTTTTTTGACTCACACATGCACAAAAGGACCTATACACATGCAATTAATGGAGATGTTAGAGCGAGGGGGCTGCCAGTGACCGGCGCCCCGAGCAGTTGGGGGTTCGGTGCCTTGCTCAACAGCACCTCTGCAGTGCCCAGGAGATGAACTGGCACCTCTCCAGCCACCAGTCCACGCTCCATTCATGGTCCACACATGGACTCGAACCAGCGGTTCCCAGCCATGGACTGAGCTACTGCCGCCCCTAGTAAAGATAACAGAGCAGTGTGGACATTGCAGTATATATTCATTCATTCATTCATCTTCAACCGCTTATCCCTGGGTCGGGGTCGCAGGGGGGCTGGAGCCGATCCCAGCTGACATCGGGCGTGAGGCGGGGTACACCCTGGACAGGACGCCAGTCTGTCACAGGACACATAGAGACGAACAGAGACAGACAACCATTCACACCTACGGGTGATTTAGAGTCATCAATTCACCTAACACGAGCACGTCTATATGTAATATTTTAAATACAAATAAGGGAGGGCTGCGTAAGCATTTCCACATTTTTGTTTGTTTTTAAGGAAATGTATCTGTGCAGTGTGTCTATGTGCAGAGGGCACAGTGTAAATGGTCAGTCCTGGGATACACAGATGATCGACAGTCTGTACGGGGGTTTGATTCCGATTTTATGTCCTTCTCTTGTCACGGCAGCTCACAAATCTTGCTGCGGTGTCTGTTTTTCACGCAGCAGACTAGACTCTCTTTGTCCGTCTCACAGGGAGCTTATGGGCAGCACAAAATCCCCTAAAATATACGGGACGAACGGTGAACACAGAGGGATGTGTGTGTTCGAGCTCTCTGAAAGAGAAAAGGAGCAAAGTTGGGACAACGTGCTTTGAATGCAGGTCCACATTTGCATGAGATTTGTATCCGTTTGTACTGGTTTTAAATTGGATTCATCAACCCATTAACCCCTTTACCCACGTGTCAGTGCGTCTTAAAGAAAAGCCTTTCCGGCATCATAGTTTCCTCCATCGGGGCGAGTTTTTCTGCCCTTTCCTTCCTCCCCTCATTCCTTGTTCCATTAAAAGAGAAAGGAGGGCGCGAGGAAGGACGAGGGGTTGAAAGACAGGAAGAGAGTGAAAGACGAAGCCTGGAGTTTGAAGGGAAAGCGAAGCGATAGCAGCGCTGTTACTGGCTGCCATGTTGCGTTCGGGAGGAACACGCACACATAACTCCCGTCCTTCGTTCCTGTCTTTCTTCTGCTCGTCTGTTTTTAATCTCACACCGGTCTCTCTTCACTTCCCGCTGTGAGTGTACTGAAGCTTTAGAGGCAGCACTTTAAAGATGCACGGCTCTTCTGACACGACCACCAGCTCTCTTCGTGATCACGTAGATATGGAAATCAGTTTTGAAGGGGGAAGGAAGATGAAAGGACCGGACGCCGTTCAGAGAGAAGCTTTAAAGCTTTGATAACAAGTTTCAAAACTCTGTGTAGCCGCAGCGACGTCGTGCACGCTCTTAGATACTCTCAGGTGCAAGTTCTCGGTGCTCGGCCTTTACTCTTCTTTATTTTTATTATATTTTCATGCAGCTGTGGCGCGTGCTGTCATCAGTCATCATCTGTGCTTACATGTGAGGAGCGGTTGTCTGTCTCTGTTCGTCTCTATGTGTCCTGTGTCCTGTGATAGACTGGCGTCCTGTACAGGGTGGACCTCGCCTCACACCCGTAGTCAGCTGGGATCGGCTCCAGCCCCCCGCAACCCCGACAGCGACAAGCGGTTGATGATGAATGAATGAATGGATGAATGAATATGTGAGGGGCGACATGTTCCTCATGCGTCCCCAATAAGAAATCGATTGTCCCTGAGTGATGTTTTGGACGCACGCCATCAGCGCAGCTATTCCTCTCCTCGGCGTTATCGGTTTGACAGTTGACAGCCAAATATAGAGCGTCCACACACACGTTCATGCACTGTAGACACACACACACACAGTCAGCCACAGGTTTAAAAAAGCACTGTCATGTAACATTGAGTGAGGTAAAGTTTCACTTTTGTTTCATGTCAAAATCTGAGCCAAGTGAGAATATTTGTGATAATGTTCGGATCCTTGATTTGATTGGTTGCTGTGAGCCCTGGAACCCGACACAGATCTTAGGTGGGACCGGTGCCTTCGATGTAAAAGTGTTTGAGCTAGAATGAAAAAAGACTTTTTCTATGTGGATTGTGCACCATTATGACTCAACACAAATTTACTCAAATAAATTTATTACAGGATATTTAACAGTAGCTCAGTCCATAGGTGACTTAGCTGGGAACCGGAGGGTCGCCGGTTCGAGTCCCTGTGTGGACCATGAATGGAGTGTGGACTGGTGGCTGGAGAGGTGCCAGTTCATCTCCTGGGCACTGCCGAGGTGCTGTTGAGTAAGGCACCGAACCCCCCGAACACATTTAGAAAATAGAGAATAAATCAAAAATTAAACACATCATGTTCAGTCTCGGTCAATTGCTGTCCATTTAAATTTAAATTTTTTTTTAAAAAAATAGCTAGATAGTACTGTATGTTTACTTGTTTAACATTTAAATAAATCAAAATTAAAAATAGCTACACAACACCATTTCTAAATCAGCCCCAAGCATTGTTTTCTGCATTGTGTTCTATAAAAACAGTTTTCATATCAGCGCAGATCAGAAAACATATACGCTGATTCAGACAGATACCGATACGTCTGTGATATCGACTAATAACATTCATCCATCTTCAACCTCTTGTCCCTGTCGGGGTCGCGGGGGGCTGGAGCCGATCCCAGCTGACATCGGGCGTGAGGCGGGGTCCACCCTGGACAGGACGCCAGTCTGTCACAGGACACATAGAGACGAACAGAGACAGACAACCATTCACACCTAAGGGTGATTTTAGAGTCATCAATGAACCGAACACCTGCACGTCTTTGGACTGTGGGAGGAAACCGGAGAACCCGGAGAAAACCCACGGAACCTGGAACCTTCTCGCTGTGAGGCGACAGTGCTAACCACTACACCACCAGGACTAATAACATATATAATAATAATAATTATAATATTCAGTTTGGCTCTAATGTGCAAGTATGTTGTCACAGTCACATATTTGACCCGATGTTCTCCCTGTGAGAGAAGCGAGGACACCGTTAGTGATACATGAACACAAAATAATCCTCCAAAGGTAAAAACATTTGATTATTGGAACATTTCTCTATACTTAGTTTTGTTTTGTTTGTCGTCTTCTCACTGATTTTAAATGGACGTGGCTCAGTTGGGTTCAGACTTTGAGTGTTAAAGTCTCCATGTGTAACTCTTAAGAATATGTTGTTCAAGTTGACTCTGAAAGTAGCTTATTTAACCTGGAATATTTTAGTTGCGGTGAAAAAAACCTTGTGATTTCAAACCGGTGGGCTTTAGAGTGGATTACGTTCATAATGGATTAATTTGCCTCTCATTCAGAACATATTCCCCTGCATTTAAAAAGCTTTCAGAGCCTTGCAGATTTACGACGTGGTGAGGATGTTTACAGACACAACGCTGAGCTGGTGTCGTAGATCCACCGTGTCTCTGAGTCTCTGCAGTGGGTCGTAATCAAAGTGTTTACAGGTTTTCTGCTCATCTGGTTTAAATACGGCATCAAACTGCAGGTTCTCCGTGCCAAGACTGCGTGTGTGTGCGGTTCCTACCGTGTTTATAAATCTGTGTGCGTAGTTATGCGTGTGTTTTACAGGTATGAAACTTATATGAATGAGCTGTGTGTGTGTGTGTGTGTGTGTGTGTGTGTGTGTGTGTGTGTGTGTGTGTGTGTGTGTGTGTGTGTGTGTGTGTGTGTGTGTGTGTGTGTGTGTGTGTGTGTGTGTGTGTGTGTGTGTGTGTGTGTGTGTGTGTGTGTGTGTGTGTGTGTGTGTGTGTGTGTGTGCAGTTTGGATGCAGCTGTGTTGTGGTGATGGCCGTCATAGCTGCACGAAGCAGGAAGTCTGTCGGCCAGAACAACAATGACTGTAGCCATGACCTGCTCCACCCTACGCCTTACCCGTGTGTGTGTGTGTGTGTGTGTGCGTGCGTGCATGTGCGTGTGTGTGTGTGTCAGTGATACAGAGGGGCAGAAGAGGAAAAAACAGGGAAAGTACACCCATTCATCATCTAAACATACACTGGGGTGTATATAAACTTGTTATAGGTTGTTTGTGCTTACGTTTCTGTCCGTTCTCCCTCTTCTCCTCCTCCTCCTCTTCTTCTTCTTCTCGTTTTATTCTCTTTTTGTTTTCTCTCTCTCTCTCTCTCTGTCTCTATTTCAGCCGCCCTCTCGGCTCTTTCTCTCATGGTCGACTCCACTAAACCAGAGCTCTGGAAAAGCTCCCAAATACTTGTCATTCTTCCCCACCTCAGCCAGCGCGCAGCAGCAACACACACTCAACTGAGCTAACTGAGCGGCCGCCGCCATACTTGTCATCCCTCCAGCCTACAGTTACACCTCCTCCTCTTCTTCATCGCATCATGTCATCTCTCTGCCTCGTCTCTTTTGCTCCCTCCTGCCCTCTCTTTTTCTCCCATCCTCCCGTTCGTCCTACTCATCCCTCCATCTGGTCTTTCTCAGTTCAGTGTGGACGGACGATTAAAAAAACGCTGGGGTGAAAGTAGATCCGACTCAAACCACTGCAGCAATTTTCGAGAATACAGATTTTTTGTCCGGTTCTCTTTGTTGGAGTCAGTGGATGCAGGTTTAAACATGGCTCCGGTTCAATTCTGGTCAATTCTGACAACAACAGTGTTCAGAAACAGGTGTGATGAGTAAGAGGTTGGACAAGAGGGAAACCTTTTTATGGCAGTTTTTTTAAATGATGCATGGTAAACGCATGAGTATCAATGTACGGGTGCGTGTGTGCACACAGATTAACATGTAGTTTAGTATTTTAACATGTAATCATGAATAGTATAGATACATTAATATATTTATGTTGTGTTCTGCTTTTATTCAGCAAGTATACAGATAAACTCTTTCTCTGATCTGTTGTTACGTCGATGGACAGGAAATGAATGCAACTATTTCTATAACAGATTAGTAATTTAAGTTACTTTTCGAGCAGGAATTCAGAACATTTGCTGGTTAAAGCTTCTCCAATGTGATGATTTACTGCTTTTCTTTAGCAGATCAGTTTTTTGGGGGGGAGTCTGTAATAAATAATAAATAAAACAAGCTATTTAAAGTATATTTTATTGGGCTTTGGGAAATTATAGCGTGCACCATCCACTATTTTTGACTTATCATTAGAGCTGCTACGATTTATTGTTTAGTTGTCAACTATTATATTAATCGACACCTATTTTGATGATCTTTTAGTTAGTTTGAGTTATTATTTCCTACTTAATTGTACATTTTCTTAAACGTTTTACTTTCTGGTTTCTTTCCTCTGTGACAGTAAAGGGAATTTCTTTGAGTTGAGGACAAAACAAGACATTTGAGGACGCCATCTTGGCTTTTGGGAAACACTCATCAACATTATTCTGACATTTTATCGACCAAACAACTACAATTAAGTAATAAAACAGTCTTTAGTTGCAGCTCTACGTTTCATAGACAAAGTAATTCATGGTTTGATTGAGAAAAGGTTGTTGGATTAAAAATCCTTTCACTTGGACTTGATTGATTGTTTGGTTTAAGTTGAAATCGTGCTGTTTGGCGTTCTGCACTGCAGAAAACGTGCACTAATATCCTGAGGTATCCACCTTTTCATGCATGTGTTGATTTATTGTTGTGGCGAGAATGTCCACATCCACGCTGGTCTGTCAGCTGGCTGTTCATTGGAGGCCGCTGGAGCGATTTGATGGAGGATTAAATAAGGTAGCGTCACAAATACATCTCAGAGTAATTATACACACATCACGTTGGTGCAAGGCCGTCAGAGAACAGCGTCAGTGAAGAGAAGATCACGCCCGCGCGCAAAAGTTTAACAATGACAACGTGTCATTAAACTCTGGTGGCGCTGAGTAAGTGTGGAGGCGTTACTTTTTCCTTCATTGGAAACGTGTTTTTATTTCACTTGTATTGGGTTCTGTGGTTTGTTGTTGTTTGACTGTCGGACACCCACGACTGTCGTAGCTGCTTCCAGGGCAAAGTGGGATTTCACTGAAACCTGAACCTGCATTTTCCCTCTTCCTCACTTTAACTGCACCCCCTTTAGTATCGCCACACCAGCTATTTACCAAAATCTGGTGTGTGTGTGTGTGTGTGTGTGCGTGAGTGTGTGTGTGTACATCTGGTTATCTGTGTGTGTGTGTGTGTCTCTGTCTCTTTGTGTGGCCGCTGGGGTTTGGCAGCTACAGCATTATAAACCAACGGACCTAATTCTCCCTCTGTGGGCCTTTTCTGAATGTCAGGACCTCTCAGATGTTTTCATGAACCACACACACACACACACACACACACACACACACACACACACACACACACACACACACACACACACACACACACACACACACACACACACACACACACACAGTTCTGCCTCAGACCCCCGTTTGTCAGGATTTTACCCCAGAACCAGCCTGATGACAGGAGGCATTTAATCATCTGTGGTTCACAGTGTTCCCAGTGGTCAGAGAGCTGGTGAAATATTGTGAAATTGTGAACTTTTTGGATATCGATGGATGCTTTACAGGAATTAAGCAGAATGTATTTTCTTTTTCTCATTTATTGCATTAGCTGCTTGTTTATTTTGGTTGTTTTCTTCCTTCCTGTAAAAACCAACTGTAGGGAAAAACACGCTGTTTGCCCCTTCACAAAAACAACATTACCAAATCAAGCAGGAAGGAGATTTTATAGGTCAGGGATGTGCACCAAATTATGAAATGAGATATTGCTTCATGAGAAGTCATACAGTTGTGCAACGGGGCACAGTGGGGCTTTTGAATCCAATCTCCTGTTCCCTTGTATCTCTTTAGGGCTGCAGCTAATGCTCCCCTTCATTATCGACTAAGACCTAGTGAGCAATCGGTCCTACGTGATGTGATGAAGCTTTTTACATAATCACCATTTCAAAATAGAAATATATTCAAGCAGCGACGTCTTACGTTTGTGAAGCTCTTACCAGTGCTCAATAAATGACTTAAATGATTTGTGGGCTGTAATAGCGGTTGCGGATTCATCTTCTGCACCCTTAAATAATCATTTGAGTAGAAATACAGTTAGATTTAATACACTTAATCACTATCCTGGACCGTACTTTGAGAACCCCGACTGTACGTGCGTTTGGCACAGATTCTCGTATGACAGAGGAGCTGTATTTGCTGTTACTCCGTCGTTTTTTGGGCCAGAGAAGTCAAGTCTGGTTGTCTTTAGTGTCGGGTGGCTGCCTCTATTGTCATCACAAGATGGCTCCAGCCCTCCGCTGTGATGTGTGTGTGTGTGTGTGTGTGTGTGTGTGTGTGTGTGTGTGTGTGTGTGTGTGTGTGTGTGTGTGTGTGTGTGTGTGTGTGTGTGTGTGTGTGTGTGTGTGTGTGTGTGTGTGTGTGTGTGTGTGTGTGTGTGTGTGTGTGTGTGTGTGTGTGTGTGTGTGTGTGTGTGTGTGTTTCTTGTCGACTCAGCCTTTTCCAGCCACCCTCTTACTCGCCTAACTCTCTAATCCCCATAATCCTCTTCTCCCCCTCCTCTTTTTTCCCCTCCCTCATTTCCCCTGTTCCCTTCCTGACTCCCACTCCTCTCTTCTCTCTGCACCTCCCTCTGTCCGTCTTTCACCTCCTAATATCCAGTCGCTTCTATATATAGGTGCATAATGTTCACTCATATTTGTCGTCACGCCGATTGAATGTTCAGTGTACTTGTGCTTTCATGGAAGCTGTTTAATCTAAGGTGTTCTTTTTGTGTTTCAATAAATCAGTAACCCTTTTTTCTCGCTTCCTCTTCCAGGCCGTGGAGAGAGAGCAGGTGGACAGCATTCAACCGAAGCTGCAGCACATCAACGCAGTGGGTCAGGGTTTGATCCAGAGCGCCGCCAAACACACGGACACACAGGCGCTGGAGCACGACCTGGAGACCACAAACCTGCGATGGAACTCACTCAACAAGCGGGTACGACTCCACTCTGTGACCCTCTGACGTGCACGTGGACGTGGACGTTGACGTTATATCATCTCCGCTTCTTAACTCAACCGTCTCTCCTGTCCTCAGGTGGCAGAGCGGATCGCCCAGCTGCAGGAGGCCCTGTTGCATTGTGGGAAATTCCAGGATGCTCTGGAGCCTCTGCTGAGCTGGCTGAGCGACACAGAGGAGCTTGTGGCCAATCAGAAGCCCCCGTCTGCCGAGTACCGCGTGGTCAAGGCCCAGATCCAAGAACAAAAGGTACGAGAAGGATAAAATCAAATCTTCTCTTACGTGTTATAAGAAAAGTGATAGCGATAGCGTTCTTCATTGACGCTATAAGTCTCATATTCTGCTCGGGGTTCATACTTTTTGGGTGTGTTTACATGCTTTAATGTTCAAAAAACACATTATTTTTCTCACACTGTCCGTCTGAATATACCTGTATTAACCCTCTACCTATATATATATATATGCAGTTTGCAGTACAGACAGCAGCAAAGACAACAGTAAAATGCACAATAATGACACATGCGATGACAAAGAGCTAATAATTAAAAGCATGGAGGGGGCTGGTGCCAATCCCAGCTGACTGACTGACTGAGCTGTTCCTGGTTCAAATCCCGGCTGGGGCCCTTCTGTGTGGAGTTTGCATGTTCTCCCTGTGTCTGCGTGAGTTTTCTCCGGGTTCTCCGGTTTCCTCCCACAGTCCAAAAGACATGGCCGTGTTAGGTTATTTAATGACTCTAAAATTGCCCGTAGGTGTGAATGGTTGTCCGTCTCTGTTCGTCTCTATGTGTCCTGTGATAGACTGGCGTCCTGTCCAGGGTGGACCCCACCTCACGCCTGAAGTCAGCTGGGATTATGTTATATTATATTATATTATATGATAATTCAGCGTGTGTTGTGGAACTTTGAAACGTGTAACCACACAGCTTTGTCAAACAGCTCGTCCTCACTCACTCTCAGCTACTGAAATTTGGCGCCTACTGATTTTACGTGACTCTGTAGTACCAGGGAGTGCAGATTCAGTCGGTACCCTTAAAAGTGGAGTTCCCGACCCTGTGGGACCGTTATCATTTTCTCAGAAATCAAATCAGATCTGAGGGATTTAAAGCAGCAGAAGTGTCTTTCTTTAAGTCTTCTCCAGTACGTTTTGATGAACAGTGCTTGAGTGTTTAGCGTCTGCCCCCCACATGCTCCTCCTCTTCCTCTGAAGTGTCCTGCCAGCTTCTGTCCAGGGATGTGATTTTTCAGTCTCCACTAAACATGATTGTGAGAAACAGTTCTTCTACTTATCAAACAGGTTCAACTGAGACTTTATTGATATGCAGATGTCCTCAGTGTCCTTCAACCACCAACAATAGATATTTGAATGACACAATAACACACACACACACACACACACACACAGTCAATGATCAGTCTGCCTGGCATCCTCACCGCCCCAGTTGACCGTCTGCCAGTCAGACTGGCATGAAAACAGACACGCACACATGCATGGTGGATTTGTATTGTTTTCAGACTCTCACACACACTTTTCTCCCTGTTTATCCGACACACACTTCCTGTGTTTGTCCACACAAGTGTGCTGCAGTCTCGACCAGCGATCAATCACACGTGTTTACATCCGTGTCGAAGAGTGGTGTCACCGTTGGGCTGAGAAAGAGAGCGTAAACTGTAGAGAAGTGCATTCCAGGGACTGAACCGAGCCGTTACTTCAAAGCAGATAGAAAAGCTGCTAACTGAGCGGGAAGGAAGTACGTACATGTAGGTTGTTTTGTGATCTTTGACGAAACTACAAGTGTGTAGCACCTAAAATCCTAAAATGTCGCTGAAAAACACACACAAAAGGATCACAAAGAGATGCTTAATGATGACAAAAATGAACAAAAGGACCACAAATTACCATAAAGATACACAAAAATACACTACAGGACTGCAGAAAAACCCACAAAATGACAACAGACATCCAAAATTATGAAAAATAGATTTAAATTGACCAAAAAATAGACAACAGACAACCAAAATTATGAAAAATAGATGTAAAATGACCAAAAAATAGACAACAGACAACCAAAATTATGAAAAATAGATGTAAAATTACCAAAAAATAGACAACAGAAAACCAAAATGATGAAAAATAGATGTAAAATTACCAAAAAATAGACAACAGACAACCAAAATGATGAAAAATAGATGTAAAATGACCACAGAGAGAAACAAAATGACAACAGAGAAACGTAAAAAGTCTAAAATCAGATGCAAAACCACCACAAAAAACTGCAAAATTACTAAAAATAGATGCAAAACCGCCACCAAAAAACTGCAAAATGACTAAAAATAGATGCAAAACAACCACAAAAAAACTGCAAAATGTCCAAAAATAGATGCAAAACAATCACAAAGACATAAAAAACAACTAAAAATGAGTGCACAATGAGCACAAAGAGACACAAAATGACTACGGAAAGTATACTCTTTGAATCTGGTTGTCTTGATCCTCCGTAGACTGAGTCGGGGGCCTCACGTCCGTGCCCAGGGGCCCATTGTCTCAGAATACGTTCATGATTATTCGTACCACAAACCGTGCGTGTTTCTCTTCACCCAGCTGCTCCAGAGGTTGTTAGATGACCGCCGGCCGACGGTGGAGATGATCCGCGCTGAGGGAGAGAGGATCGCAGCCACAGCGGACACTCAGGACCGAGCCAAGATTCAAACCCAGCTCCAGAGTCTGGCAGAGAGGTGGACTGACCTGATGGACAAGGCCGGCGGCAGGTAAGTCTCCTCTACAGTCCACAGAGGGCTTGATACTTTAAAATGAACACTTGTGTCCAAAACGCAACACACATAATATCACAGGAAGCAGAAAGATTCAGATTTGTCTTGCTGTAAATCTGCGGTGTGGGAAAGTAATTGGTGGTGTTCCTCAGCAGCATGTTATCTTGTGGTTATTTCCTTGTTTTCTTGTTTCATCTGTGTGTGGCTCTGTTGAGCAGCACTGTACTTAAAGAGAGAATAGTATCATTAGTTTGGGTTTCTGCGGTCTGCGCGTAATTTCAGCGGCTTTTTTTGTTCACTGGGGAAAGAAGTGGGTACGAGTGGAGAGGTTTGATATCTCGTATGATCTCATGTAAAGTCATATTGTCTCTGGAATCTATTGCACTGTCCAGTATGAACACTAACAACATCAATAGTGTAAGTCTACACACACACACGTTCTTTATAAGCACACTGTGAGATGCTTTGGTTGACACACACACACACACACAACCTCTGTCTTTGTCTCAAACACAATAACAGGTTTGATCTGTTTATGAAGTTCTTTAAAATTAAATAAAATACATCATAAAACTTTCATGGCACATTTAATAAACAGTGTGTGTGTGTGTGTGTGTGTGTGAAAAAACAACAACGACAGCTGTACAGCGCCCAATCAGGTCCAAGTTGAGCAAAAAAAAGAATCTGCGAAAGCAATAAAATACCAATAAATGACGTCGTCGTCATCTTCTGGTGTCTCTGTCTCTCGTCCTTTCAGGCAGAGGCAGTTGGAGGAGCTGCAGGTGTTGGCTCTTCAGTTCCACGAAGCCCTGGAGCCGCTGGGAGAGTGGCTGAGCGCCACCGAGAGACGCCTGAGCTCCGCCGAGCCCATGGGAACTCAGACGGCCAAGATCAGCCAGCAGATCGTTAAGCACAAGGTACCGTTTTGGACGCCTTTCTTCCAGAGACCCTCGCCTCTGGAAAAAGGCACATAGGTTGATTCTTGATGTGTCAGTGAGCAGGAGAGAGTGTCAGATCGCGTCATCTAAAAAAGGTTACAAATGCACGCAGTCCCCAACCCCTGAACCTAGGGAGAGGTAGATGAATTCAAAGGAAGGATGTTCATTCAATCAATTCGCATTCACAACAAAGTACATAACGACAGGGGTACAAAGAAGTTAGGGAAATGTGGGGGGTTGTAGAAGGAACCCAGGAAGCATTACTGTCTGTGAGAGTGAAGAAATGTGCATTTTCCTAAGACCAGCTTATCAGGGAGGAGGCTGAATAACCCTCAAATATCACAGCATGGGTTTGTTTCCTGTGGTGTTCCTCGAGCTCTGGGTGTCTTGAGCCTTATTCGGACGGGATTAGTTTAATGTGGGGACCTGAGGTAAAATAGTTTTACCTCAGGACATCTGTGTTATTAATGGCAAATCCACACGGGATTAAGAAATTCATGTTTTCCACGAGGAGTGGGAGGAGTTACTCGATTTACGTCACCTCCCTGTCATCGTGTGCGTGCTACGAAGCTTCCTGATATCAAAAAATTAAGTAAACACGAACTAAATCAGAATCAATTATCTATTATCTGCTTCTTCAAGTGCCTCCATGCTCAAAAATATGTGGAAACTACGTCTACGTCTACAGCAGGGGTGTCAAAGTGATCCAGTAAAGGGCCGTGTGTCTGCAGGTTTTCATTCCATCCAAACAAGAACACACCTGACTCGTGTTACTCCATCACCTGAACTGTCTTCACACGGTTGATTTGTTGGACCAGGTGTGTTTTTGATTGGTTGGAATGAAAACCTGCAGCCACACGGCCCTTTACTGGATCACTTTGACACCCTTGGTCTACAGCAGGGGTGTCAAACTCAGGCCCGTGGGCCAAATCTGGCCCGTGGTGTAATTATATTTGGCCCCCAAGATCATATCAAGGTTCTGTGAGAGCTGGCTTGTGAGTATAAAGCACAAACACTGCTACTTTTCTGTTGACAAGCATGAGCATCCATGCTACCAGTCTCTGCAGACAAACTAAATCCACCCCTCCACAAAAACGACCAAAAGAAAGATGGAGGACAGGATCTTTCAGCAGCGGTGGGAGGCAGATGATCTGTTTCTGAAGATATGGCCGAATATCAACACATGTTTTACAGAGGGTCGTATTTGGACGGGGTTAGTTTTACCTGAGGTATTTTTCCGAGACCGTTTTACAGAAGGGGAAAATAGCTGTATACACTCGTCTTCAAGCGCTTATCCAGGGTCGGGTCGCGGGGGGGAAGAAGCTCCAACAGGGGACCCCAAACTTCCCTTTCCCCGGCCACATTAACCAGCTCTAACTGGGGGATCCTGAGGCTGAATAGCTGAATTCTCCGGGATAATTACTGACGTGGTGCATTCGGACAGGACTAACACCTCTGGATAAAATGACCTTACCCCACGTCCCCACATTAAACCAATCCGCTCCGAATAGGGCTATAATGTGGTATTTGGGAGGCATTTTTGACCATAACAAGAATCACATTAACTTGTATTGCTAACCCCGTTACTCACCTTTAAATACTGTTAGTATTCCAGTTCTGCTGTCCCTGTTTGAACTGACAAGTAACATAGAGATGATTCATGACAGCAAACACACGTACAGTCAGCAGTCTGGCTAAAATGCTGCTAATCGTGATCTAATCCAGTGGAACTCAATGAAAGAGGAAGCACGAGGCACACGATCCACAAAGAACCAAACACACACACACACACACACACACACACACACACACACACACACACACACACACACACACACACGCACACGCACATTACTCGCTTTAGCTGCATCATTGTTGTGTCAAGTTATTTTTGAGTTTTTCTGTTCATCCATCCATTCATTCATTCATTAATTTACCTGTTCATGTTTATGATTTCCTGTCAATCTATGATTTGTCATTTGCATGCTCATGTTTTGAGTTTTTATCATCTGTTGTTTTTCTGTTCTTTCCTCACATCCCCTTCTACCCTCACACACACACACACACACACGCACGCACGCACGCACGCACGCACGCACACACACACACACACGCACACACGCACACACACACACACACACACCTCCCAGGCTGTCCAAGAGGACGTGTCCTCACGTGAAGCCGAGGTCGACCGCCTCGAGTCCCTCAGCCAATCGCTGACCCCGCTCAGCTGCGCGGCCGATCGTGATTGGTTGAGTGAGCGCGTGGGGGCGGTGAGGTCGGGTCACTCCGAACTCACCGATTGGTGCTCCCGGCGGGCGGGCATGCTGGAGCAGGCGCTGGCCAACGCTCAGCTGTTC
Organism: Echiichthys vipera; assembly: GCF_963691815.1. Taxonomy (NCBI): domain Eukaryota; kingdom Metazoa; phylum Chordata; class Actinopteri; order Perciformes; family Trachinidae; genus Echiichthys; species Echiichthys vipera. The sequence continues at coordinate 25,415,164 of NC_139838.1, forward strand.
GGGGAGGAGGAGGTAGAGGTGCTGAACTGGCTGGCAGAGGTGGCTCAGAGGCTGAGTCAGGTCTCCGTCCAGAGCTACCAGCATCAGCTGCTGGCCGAGCAGCACAAACACACTCTGGTACGACTTCATGAACACACTGACGCCAGATTAGTGAAAACATGAGAACAGTAGTGAGTAACATCAGCTAGTAAACGCATTAGGGCTTCAGTACGTAGAGTCAATTACAGCGGAAACCTCTTGATCACGTCATGTGTCAAACTGATCACTATAAGCGAATGATTATTATAACTATACTGTAACTAATTATATTTCTTCCTCCATCATTTGTTTCTTTATTACATTAATATAAAGTAATGAAACAGACTGAACTTCATCCACTGAATTCTGAAACATTCATTTTAAATCACTATACTGTGTTCAGTTCAAATACGTTTTAAACAGTTCTGTGTGTAAAATACAGCGTACTGTAGTTTAGATTATATAAAACAGTGTTGTGCTGTTTACGTTACAGTGCATTTCTACATTTCTTTTTTTTTTTGAACAGGCCTGAATTTAAACTGTAGGCATTAAATCATGAACTGGTAGCACAGCTTGAAGAATGTATATTTTAAATGTATAATGGGAGTAAAGGAAAAAGAACAATTCCTTCCAATTAAAATTTATTTTTAGTTTAGTTTAGTTTAGAGAGTTTATTTTGAATATGTGAAAAAACAAAATGATCAAACATTAATGGGCCGTCATAAAGAAAAGGAAAAATAAATGTACAATAACAAAGTAAACTGAACGATATAAATTCTGTTTACATATCCGAAAAGGAGAGAGAGAAGCATAAACTTATTTTATTCCACCCCTTTTTAATAAATATTACTTAAATAACACGTACTGAAATATTCTATCTATAAAGTAATAATAACAATAATAATAACTTCCATTTGTCATTCTTCAATTATCCTTGTTCTATATCTAACAAAGCATAATTCTGTTACAAAGATATTTATCTGAATAATTCATAATAATAATAATTGTTTCCATATGTTGTATGAAAAGACCCAAAATGAGTGGACGCCTTGATCACTGTAACCATGGTTCTTATAAGCAGTTCCCACTGTAACCTCATAGTTTGAATCAAGTTAATGCTTTATTATATATATATATATATATATATATATATATATATATATATATATATATATATATATATACATAACTAACATATCCATGTGTGGTAATATATATTTGAGGAGCTCTTTTCCAAAACGCTATAAATCCATTTTAATAGTTTTCAGGAAAATTACATTTTTTACCTTTAGACCCACACATTTGGTTAATATTCAATGTATCTCGTCAACATGGTTTTTATGGCTCAGTCTGAACATGTCGAACGGACGGACGACACAAAAAACTCTCCCGCTTCAGAGCGCCGCCATGTTGGATCGCATAGAACGCTCACTGAATTCTGATTGGTCGAGAGGACGTATCGCATTTAGGCTAAAAATAGGTTTGGCGCTGGTCGCGGTTTGGAAAGGAACTGCATCTTGAGACCATTTTAAACAGGGAATTAAAGAGATTTGGCAGAAACACTGATGAAGCAGTGAAAAGGTTCTGTAAACAGCAAAGTGGCTCAAACTCATTTATTTAATTTGGCTTTTATCTCGTTTTGGAAAAGAGCTCTTCATATATATATCACTAAAATATCCATGTGTGGTATTACATATGTGAATAAGATTCAAGATTCAAGATTCAGGAAGCTTTATTTATCCCGAGGGAAATTATTGTGCAACAGTTTCAATACAAAGGTGGAAAAGGATCAGAGTAACAATAAGCATAAAAACATAAATCAAATCAAAATAAAGCTAACATCAGATAAATCAAGCAATGAACCAAGTGTGACAGAGTGCAACAGACATCGTGGTTAAGCGTAGGTTTATACAATATACAACAATACGCAGCGTGCAGTTTAGCAGCAGATTGAATAAAATAAGTACAAACTAGGTAAGTGAGAAGGAGCGATAAGTTATAAGTGTTAAAAATGTTAAAGATGTAGCAGCATGTCCTACAGAACTAAGTGACAGTATGGCACAGTGGAGTGTAGCAGCATGTCCTACAGAACTAAGTGACAGTGTGGCACAGTGGAGTGTAGCAGCATTTCGTACTTAAGTCAGTTACAGTAAACCACAGTGAAATGTAGCAGCATGTCCTAAAGCACAGTAAGTGTAAGAATAAGGACTAAAGACTGTGAGACTTGGATCAGGAGATAATTTACGTCCTTTCCTTTGTTTGATTATCTTTTGCATCACTGCTACAAAGAACAGACATGAACACTGGTGCAGTTTTATTCATTTTATAATCCTTGGGTGTCAAAGTGATCCAGTAAAGAGTCGCTGTGGCTGCAGGTTTTCATTCCAACCAAGCAACAACACACCTGACTCGACTTACTCCATCACCTGAACTGTCTTCACACAGTTGATTTGTTGGATCAGGTGTGTTTTTGATTGGTTGGAGTGAAAACCTGCAGCCACACGACCCTTTACTGGATCACTCTGACACCCATGAGTTAAACAAAGGAGGTTAACTTTCCCTCTGCTTCTCCTCTTCAGTCTCTGAATGAAGAGATTGTGAGCAGGAAGAAGACGGTGGACCAGGCCATCAAGAACGGACAGGCCTTACTCAAACAGACCACAGGTGATCTCACACTCCTCCTCTTCCTCCTCCTCCTCCTCCTCCTCCTCCTCCTCCTCCTCCTCCTCCTCCTCATCTTCTCCTCTCCCGACTTTCTCTGTGTCCTTACTATAAAAAGAAATATATGAAATGCAATGTCATTGTTATCCCTGGTCATTTTCCAACCCGTGCTGCTGACTGATGTCGTCGTCTTTCATCATCATCGCCTCTTATTCGTGCAATGGTTAGTGACTGAAATCAGTGTGAACATCATGGATCTCATGTTGTGTAGCAGCGTAGTGAGAGAATCACACTAGACAGAAACGAAACACGTTTCTTCCGTAGTTCACGTCCAAAACCACACATTTTTACATCAGTGGTGAACCGAACTGTGACATCTGGTTTGTTTCTCTCTCCTCGTGATATTAGCCACGCTGACTGCTAGCGCTATTAGAGAGATGATTGTCGGTCTTCCCCGTGAATGCCTATTCTGTGTATAATCTCATAATTATATGGTTAGCCTAATGTTGCGGTATGCAGAACTGTCAAGCCAAAGGTACCGTGAGATTTTACAGAACATGTTTGTAATGGGGGAATTTTATGAGATAATATAGGCGTTACACACCCAAATTGGTTCTGTACGTTTGCCCGTAAGTTGACAGTAAACACAGCGCAGAAATGGCAAAAATGAATAGAAATTCAAAATTCATGTGTCATTTCTGTGGTCTCTTCTAAGACGGCCCAACTCTCTCTCTCTCTCCCAAATCCCAAAACGAAAGGGCTAAAGCTCAAACTTGTCACATGTATAAACTGTGGAACTGATACATACACAATGAATTGGGAACAGTTTTTTTCAGGCAGCGCCAATTGAATGAAACGGTGCACTTCCTGTCTCCTAAATTGGCGCGGCCGCGTTTGAAAGTGTAGTGAACATCCTGTGAATGGATGAAAAGTTATATGTGCGTGATGTATTTCTATTTTCTTTTGCTAACATTAGATATTTGCACAGCTAACAACATATCTAACAGTTAGAAAAATGTATTTTCTGAAGCGTTTGTGATCGTTAGCTGACGTTAGCATCGCCGTTAGCATCGCCGTGTTGCCGGATCTCGTAAGAGTTTGTTGCCGAGACGGAAACGGGTCTCAAACAAAGTTAACTTCTGTCTGAAAAAGAATATTTTAGCATCAGAATGTTCTGGAGATCTGCAGCCTGTGAAAACTGGGCCCAGTATTTTTGAAGGGAAAGGTCAGAATCTAAGCTCATGTTCGCTTCCACCATTGGAATCAGTACATTCAGGACCTGCCGCTAGTCTTTTAAAGAGACGACGGGGCCGTGGCGAAACACACGTGTCACAGAACCAGGAAATGACTTGTGCTGCCTGGCTTTTGAAGCAGTTTCAGATCAGAACTGAGACGCTAAAATCGAATAAAGCTCAGACTTCTCTGGTTTCTGCCTCTGAGAGAAGCAGATATCGAACTTTCCTAGATGAAAATAACATATTTGAATTCTTCATTTAGGCGTTTCCCCTTTAAGAAGTAGGTCTTTTTCTTTACACTCAGTACACGGTTCACTGTTGGATCCAGTCTGGTCTGGCTTACCGGGTGCACAGAGTGGGTATAACGCCTGTCAGGCCCCTTCCCCTGTCTCCACTATCTTCACTCAGCACCGCCCAGGACGATTGTTGCTGGTTTAAAGAAATACATAGAGCCCAGATTGTCTCCGCCCTGAATTATGAACTCATGCGAGCCTAGAAGCAGACGGATAAGATTCACGAAAGCATCGAGACAGTCCATGACCCGACCTGTGTGTTTCTTCCTGCAGGTGAGGAAGTTCTCCTGATTCAGGAGAAGCTGGACGGCATCAAGTCTCGCTACGCTGAGATGACGGCGGGCAGCAGCAAGGCCCTCCGCACCCTAGAGCAGGCTCTGCAGCTGGCCACGCGGTTCGCCAGCGCCCACGAGGACCTCAACCAGTGGCTGGACGGCGTAGAGGCGGAGCTCAACAACGTGGAGCCCGACGCCACACCCGCGTACCAGGAAAGGCAGAAGGTGGGTGGATTATGAGATGGATATCCAGTTGTTGTTGCATTGATTGTGTCTTTATAGTCTTTAATACATTTAGGTTTTCACAGTTACTGAAAGTGATTAGTTATGAGGGTGTTTATGATTCACACACTCTTTACTTCCTGGTATGTTATGGTTCTTCCGCTGGTTTTGGAACAACAGCAGAAGAAGCAACATCCGTCTATCGGTAGTAGCTCAGTCCATAGGTGACTGGGCTGGGACCAGGAGGGTTGCTGGTTTGAGTCCCTGTGTGGACCAAGAATGGACTGTGGACTGGTGGCTGGAGAGGTGCCAGTTCATCCTCATGGGCACTGCAGAGGTGCTGTTGTGCAAGGCACCGAACCCCCAACTGCTCGGGGCGCCGGTCACTGGCAGCCCCCTCACTCTAACATCTCTCCACTGGTTGCATGTATATAGGTCTTGTCTGTGCATGTGTGTGTATTTCCTGTGTGTGTGTGACATGAAAAATAATAGAGTGAAAATTGAATTTCCCCATTCGCGGGATGAATAAAGGAATTCTTCTTCTTCTATCACATCCGTTCCCTTGTACACACACATTTCATACTTCTGTGTTAGAGAGGTTTTCTTTATTGAACCGTTCTTCTTTTGCGTTATTTAATTAAGTGTCATCAATCAAGTGTCTTCTGCTCTACGGAAAGATGGAGTGTTGAGTTGATAAAAAACCTTTACTCCTTTTTAAAGATCCCATTATGGAACAAATAAACATTTGATCTGAAAAGAAAAACAGATTTGACGACAGCTCTCGTCTTTAATGACATTTCCAGCCGTTCCAATAACAACCCACCCACAGCTGAGTCGTTACCGTGGTAACATTGATTTCTTGGAATAACAGTTTGTAAAAGCAATTGAAGAAATTATTGCCATTTAATTTGTTTGCTCCCATCCAGTGTTTTCCATCTACAATGACACGTTCAGCCTTTTACCACCTAACAAGGGCCTGATACTCTGTTTTCCATTAAGTCACGTTCATTTCAGTGTCACATTTGTATAAGATGATGTTTTAAAGTCCATATTAACTAAGAATAGAGCTAATCCTCCACTTTCACTTCTGCAGGAGCTGAAGAAAGTGTCTGCGGAGAAGCGTCTGGTCTTGGATACGGTGAACGAGGTAGGCAGCGCCCTGCTGGATCTGGTGCCGTGGCGAGCCCGCGAGGGCCTGGACCGCCTGGTTGCTGACGCCAACCAGCGCTATCGCCAGTCTGATGAAACCATCACTCAGCGTGTGCAGCTGGTGCAGGCTGCCATCCAGAGGTCACAACAGGTACTGCAAGTGAAAACATGAATGTTGAGCTAATGGTCCACCAGATGCGTCTGTTTTACTTTGAGAACCTAAACCCACTGACGCTTCCTTTCAGTATGAGGAGGCCGTGGATGCAGAGCTGGCCTGGGTCGGGGAGACGGAGCGTAAATTGGCGGGTCTGGGGCCCCTGAGCCTGGAGCCCGACGTGACGGTGGCCCAGATGCAAGTGCAGAGGGCCTTCAACATCGACATCATCCGACACAAAGACACTGTGGATCAGCTGCTCAGCACCAGAGACGACATCCTGGAAACCTGCAGCGACGCCCAGAAGGACGCACTGATAGTGAGATTTGAGAGGAAGAAATTTAAGATTGCTTACATTGGTAACATGGATCGATTCCAGCAACACTAACATCTTCATCTTTCTTCTTCTTTAGGTAAAGACAGATTCTCTCAATGCACGTTATGATGCAGTGAGTCAGAGCCACAGTGAGCGGTTCTCCGCCCTGGAGCAGGCCCAGGTTTTGGTGGCCCGGTTCTGGGAGACCTACGAGGAGCTGGAGCCGTGGTTGGGCGAGACTGAAACACTCATCACCCAGCTGCCACCGCCAGCCATCGACACGGACGCTCTCCGACTGCAACAGGACCAGATGAGGGTAAGCGTTTATAAAATCTCTTCTCTTTCTTTCAACCAAAACGTGTTTATTTTCATTTCTTTGTCCTCTCTCTTTCCTTTCACTCCCTCTGCAGCTGATCAGGGAGTCTATCGCAGAGCACAAGCCCCACATCGACAAGCTGCTCAAGATTGGACCTCAGCTGGCCGAGCTCAGCCTCCAGGAGGGGGCGACAGTGACAGAGCGGTGTACCACGGCCGAGAGACGCTACCTGGCCATCAAAGAGGGGGTCAAAGGTCGTGCGACAACCCTAGACGAGGCGGTGTCCCAGTCTGCACAGGTACGTCACAAGCTGCCGACTGTTTAATGCTCAATTTGGTAAACTGTGTTTTAACTGCAGACCTGGGCCTAATACGTTTAACTATTTAATTAACTTGGGTACCAGAAAGTCAAAAGGCTTTCATGGGTTGTTTGAAACTAAATCCAGTCGACTTAAATTACATTTTGTGCATGAATTGCCCTGAATTTTCTCTCAGTGCAGAGTGAATGTGAGATTGGAGAAAATTTGTAAATGCGGTTTGGTCCAGGTCTGTTTACGGCTTGTTAAACGACGTCTGCAGCCCCAGACAAAACAAACTCTGTGTGTGTGTGTGTGTGTGTGTGTGTGTGTGTGGGTGTGTGTGTGTGTGTGTGTGTGTGTGTGTGTGTGCGCCTGTGCGTGCGCCTGTGCGTGCGTGTGCGTGTGCTTGCGCGGGAAGCCAAATTTGGTAACATTTTCTATGGATTTCATGCCATTAATGCACATTCATAAGACACTATAATGCATTTATAAGGTTTTTATGAATGTCTATAATCCTGCATGACTACTTATAACAAGATGTATAAAGTGTTATAAGTGATGGACATGATGTATTACACGTTCAGCATTCATAACGCTTTATATTGTTCTATAATTGAATTTCTTATAAATGCATTAATGTCTCATGCATGTGGTTATAACGCATTTTAGACGTGACCTTCATAGAAAGCGTCGCCCTAAGTTTTATTTTGATTTGCTGTTTTCTCGACTTACTTCTTTACTTTGTATTTTGTATATTTGTAAAAGTTGTATTTAATATTAGCAAGAGCATATACATGCATCCCTTCACACATAGACTCTTCAGGTAAAATGTAACCAATCATTTTGACATTTCTCTTATCACGTCATGTCTTTAAGTGCTAGTTTTCTTTACGGATATTTCTCTTTCGCACTTCATCTCATGAGACATCACTGCGTGTCGCTGCCGTCGATATTGCCTGACAGTTTGTACTCTACGCATGTCTCTGATTTAACTCATTGTATTGTTTCTCCACCCTCCGCCCCCTTCACACCACTCCATGTACCGCTCCCTCTCTCCCTCCATCTGCACCTCCACGCTGTCCTCACCCCTCGTTCCATCCTAAAACCCACCCCACCTCCTTGTCTCTCCTCCCTCACCCTTTGAACTTAACCTTAATCTCCCATGTCGTGTCCACCCTTCGTCCTTGCAACCCTCCATCATCCCATCCCTCGTTCATTGTGGATGTGCTGTGTGTGTTGCTCCCACCCGCCATCATTTTCTCCATCGTCACTGCTCACTGCAATCACCCAGCTGGTAGAGGTAAGACCACTGACTGACAACACCAAACTGGCACTCAGGCGGCGATCACACCACATGATATGGTCGACTAATCCAATATGAATTGACACTATTACTAATATTATAATAGTACTCATTGACAAATTAAGAGGTACCGGTTGTCTGGATTTTTACTTACTAGAAATGATAAAAACACAGCTGGAAATTTCCAATTAAATACATGATCTACATAATGGTCCAAACCATGTGTCTGCCGACCCTGAGTGACACTAAAAGTTAATTAAATCTGTTTAAATGCTCCTTTTGTGTAGGTTTGCAGACTTGAATCAAGCCTAGTCTCAAAACTGAACCATACTTTCCCGGCAATTATTGAGTTTAAGTCGCAGACTAGGCTTCATTCAGTCCTTGATATAAGTCCTAGCTCTCCTTTTGTATCTCAAACATAATTTCCCTTGTGGCTAGATGAGATTTTATGTGTTACGTAGTAATCGAACAGTTTGATTTCCCTTAGATGCATTAAAAATTAACATCAACTCACTAGAAATGATGTTGTCTCTAATGTCTCTGAACTGAACTTTGTGAATTATCAGCTCCCTTTTGTGTGTTAGCTCACGTCCAGCCTGGATGACATGCTGAAGGTGCAATATTAAGATATAAACTCTGATTTAATATTAATAACTAAAACAGCCTTAAAGTTAATGAAGTGTGCCACAGATGGCTGACCACCCACATAATATCTCAGTATTTTCCCACCTTCAAAATGTCATCCAGCTCTCAAAACCCAAACCCAGCCCCCTCAACACACTCGCTCTACCTCCTCGTGATGCTTACTTCCAACCCTATTTCCATCCTCAGTTTCACGACAAGATGGACCCCTTGTTGGAGACCCTGGAGGGGGCGGTCCAGCGGCTGCGGCAGCCTCCCCCGGTGGCAGCGGAGGTGGAGAAAATCCGGGAGCAGCTGGCGGAGCACCGAGCCCAGGGGCTGGAGCTGGACAAGCTGCTGCCGAGCTTCTCCGCCCTCTGCGCCCGCGGAGAGGAGCTCATCGGGCGAGCCGCTCACGACGATCCTGCTGCTCAGGGTGAGTGGCTGGGATGTGTCTGACAGCGAGTGACAGACACAGTGTCTGAACAGTGAATATGAAGTATAACCTTCAAATCGGAGGAACAGGGAGCCACGGTTTAATAAGGTTAGACTCAAGCACTCTTTTGTGCAGCAGTCAATCCTAAAACCAAATATGGAGCTTGATCTCAGATCAAATCTACATTGATGGGTCTTGAATATATTGTCTTTCTGACAAGAAGAAGTTCAGACTTACACTGTGTTATCGTATCGTACTGTACAATATCAGATCGTACTGTACAACATCAGATCGTACTGTACAACATCAGATCGTACTGTACAACATCAGATCGTAATGTACAACATCGGATCGTACTGTACAATATGAGGGATGTCGGGTAATATCAGCCCTCCGATAATATCGGCCGATATTTAGTCAAAAGTGTAATATCGGGAATTAGCGTTATCAGGTTTTTACAACTGATGTTTTTTCTGTAGGCTTCAGCATTTCCGAGTCTGCATGAATGCAACATGGGACGTTTACAGGCGCGTGCTTGATGACGTTTAACAACAACAACACGCTAGACTCGTAGGTTGCTAACCGTGGCTAACAAGCTTGCCTGCCCGGTGCATGAGTTGTCCGTGGTTTGGAAGTATTTCCAAGTGTCACCTACTAACAGTAACAGCATATATCGGTATCGGAAATTAAGGGTTGGACAATATCAGAATATCGGATATTGGCAGAAAAGCCAATATCGAGCATCCCTATACAATATCGTATCATTCTGTAGAATATCGTATCGTACGGTACAATATCATATCATACTGTACAATATCGTATCGTACGGTACAATAATGTGTTGTATTGTACTTATCGTACAGCTTGTATGGTACTGTACAGTATCGTACACATTGCGAACAGTTAAAGGGGGCGTGGCTACAACTCAATAGATAAATAACTAAATAGTGCTGCCAACTCTTATTGTTGCTATTGAGTGTGTGGCTGTAATAGTTTCTTTCTCTTTGAAAATGTAAAAATCCTGGCTATAACTGGAGCAAACTGTTGCGCAATCAAATGAGCAACTGAAGTGGGTCAGAACAGAGAGGCACACATAACAGGCTTTTGTAATCTGGGCGAAAAAATATTAAACTCTTATTCTGGGCTCCGGTCCAACTCGTTCACTGACTGGATAAACAGTCTGGCCGGAGTAAGTCCCTGTGTTACTGGCACGGAGCCAGTGGGCCGTGACAAATCCTGACGTGGAGCAGATCCAGCAGTGAAGCGCTGCATATTTCTTCCAGTGGGACCCAGAACAAGCTCTGCACAGGTCGAATACTTTTAATGTGGTCAAGACACTGATGGCTCTATTTTACTTATCTTACGTTTTAAGAAGAAGAAGAAGAAGAATTACTTTATTTATCCCGCACGGGGAAATTAAATTTTTTCACTCTTATTATTATACATGTTACACACACAGGCCTGAAATACACACACATGCACAAACAGGGCCTATACATGCAATTAAGGAGAGATGTCAGAGCGAGGGGGCTGCCAGTGACCAGCGCCCCGAGCAGTTGGGGTTCGGTGCCTTGCTCAACAGCACCTTGGCAGTGCCCAGGAGATGAACTGGCACCTCTCCAGCCACCAGTCCACGCTCCATACATGGTCCACACAGGGACTTGAACCAGCGACCCTACGGTTCCCAGCCAAGTCACCTATGGACTGAGCTACTGCCGCCACTAACGTACCTTGCAAAACAAAAATCGTCAGTTCCACTTTGTTAAAGTGGCCTTTAATACCTGGATATCTATGACGGACAAGTTTTGCGTAAAGGCCGGGTCGATCTCAGCCACTCGTGAAGGAATCTGTTCTTTGCCTTCTGCGTGGAGGGGCAGGTCCCCCTCGGGCAAAAACAGCTTTAAATTGTCCTTTACTGCGCTTCATCTGCCCTGATCTTGACTGCACTGCTCAGCAGAACCTTAACATGGCTCCCATTCCACTGGTTTGAAACTTTTTTGCGAACAGATGCATCTTTTTATATCTGGCTGTTTACTGTATCTAGTGTGATTAATGTCCCTTACCATCTCGTATGTTGTGTTTCTGTATTTGCCTTGACTGCAAATTCAAATTCCTCCCTTGAGGGACAATAAATATCTGAGCTGGAATAAACAGCACCACGTGGCGACACAATCCGCACACACATGCGCCTTTGTTACATTCAAGAGGTTCATACTTTGATGCCCTCCAGCTCTCCACGCTTCACGACAATGAAAGGCCTCACTGTGCGGCAATGGCAGGAGTGGGACTTCCCAGTTCTGCACACTAGATAAAATCCAAACAAAGAGAACCTTATTATTACTTTTCTTGACATGGAATAAAGAATAACCAATATGTATTTCCCAGTCTGCCCAGTGAGCTCCCAACAGCTTTGCTCTACCAGCCTGTTTAAACTCTGACTCCTCTCTCCTCTCCTCTCCTCTCCTCTCCTCTCCTCTCCTCTCCTCTCCTCTCCTCTCCTCTCCTCTCCTCTCCCCTCCTCTCCTCTCCTCTCCTCTCCTCTGCAGCGGTTCGTACCCGCCTCCTGCGCCTGCGCTCCCTGTGGGACGAGATCCGGCAGCGGGCCGAGGAGAGGGAGGGGAAGCTGAACGACGTCTTGGACCTGGCTGGTAAGTTCTGGGCCGACGTGGCGGCGCTACTGAGCACGCTCCGGGACTCCCAAGATATTGTGAAAGAGCTGGAAGACCCCGGCGTGGACCCGTCACTCATCAAACAACAGATCGAGGCCGCAGAGGTACGTGGGGCTTGAGGAAGGGCATTTACACTGATAGACAGTGGTTTATTCCAAACAACTCAATATGACATCTCTGTCCTTCCAACAGGCCATTAAAGCAGAGACGGACGGTCTGAGGGAGGAGCTGGAGTTTGTCAGGACCCTCGGAGCTGACCTCATCTTTGCCTGTGGAGAAACTGAGAAACCTGAAGTCAAGAAAACCATCGATGAGGTGAGAAAGAAACATTTAAAACCATCGATGAGGTGAGAAAGAAACATTTAATACCATCGATGAGGTGAGAAAGAGACATTTAATACCATCGATGAGGTGAGAAAGAGACATTTGTGATATGTAACTAAATACTAGATACAATTATTATTATTATTATTAACATTAAAAGTATACGTCAATGCATGAATAGGATTTTTTTCAATAATATATAGAGAGAATATGCTGTGTATAACACTCTGATGTGTTCATTTTGCGTGAGTTTTGTATTGTAAGTACATTTTAAAGCTAATACTTTCTGAATTTTGAGTTTTTGAGTATTTTTGTACTTTGGTTTTTACTACTTTTACATAATTAAATAACTCAGTACTTATTCCACCACTGGAAATCAGCTCCATGTTCATGGGAGAAGGTTTTTTATATTAAAGATAAATAAAGCTGCACTACATATTGATGTATCACTAACATAATTCCTCTGTCTGTCTCGCAGATGAACGCTGCCTGGGAAGGGCTGAACCGGACGTGGAGAGAGAGGATGGAGAGACTGGAGGAGGCCATGACAGCGTCGGTGCAGTATCAGGACTCCCTGCAGGTTTGTGCTAAAGAGTTGGTCCATGTTTAATGTTCAGGGCTGCAACTATCCATTATTTTCACTATCGATTAATCTGTAGGTTATTTTCTCGTTGAAGTGACTTCGATCTTCAAAGAAAAATGACATACAATGTATTTGATCTCCAATGTCTTGCTTTGTCCACAACGATGTTCTGTTTACTGTCATAGAGGAGGAAAGAAAGCAGGAAATATTCACATATAAGACGCTGAAGTCAGAGAATTTTGACTTGTGCTTGAGTGTCGTCTTTGATCCAGTTTTCATTATGTAACGTTCTTTACATAGTAACTGTTTTCCTGCTTCATTTCCAGTCTATGTTTGACTACCTGGACAACGCAGTGATCAAGCTGTGTGACATGTCGACTGTGGGAACTGACCTGGGAACTGTCAAACAGCAGATTGAAGAGCTCAAGGTTGGCAAGAGAGTCTCATTTTTCACTCCTCAATGTTGAACAAATCACTCATTCATGGGTACATTTTACACACAAAATCAATTTTTGTGTGATCTAGAGCTCTTGCATGATCATTGTTATTCATATTGTTTGTAATTTAAGTAGTTAAATAGCTCAAGGTATTGCTACAATGTGCTGTAAAATGTTACTAATCCGTCTAAATTTGGTGTCAAATGTGCAAATTCCGAGAATTGTTTTAATGCATTTATGAAATAACCTCCAGAAGCGTCCGTATCAAGAACCAACATACTCTCCTCTTCGTTCCTTCCCTAACCTCTCTCTCCTCCTCTCATCCCTCCTCTAACCCTGAGCAGCAGTACAAGGTGGAGGTTTACCAGCAGCAGATTGACATGGAGAAGCTGTGCCACCAGGGGGAGCTGCTGTTGAAGAAGGTCTCAGACCAGACAGACAGGGACATGATCCAGGAGCCGCTGACCGAGCTGCGACACCTCTGGGAAAACCTGGGCGATAAAATCACCCACAGACAGGTAATGAAACCACACGTGGAAGCAGTGTGGCCGAAGAGTTAGAATCTCCATCAGAGTAACAACCAGAAGGTGTTTCAGGGAGACATTACTCTGTAGCTGACCTCCAGCTCTCGCCCCACTGTTTCCCATGGGAGCTGACGATGTCGGTCTTAGTTCATTCTGGAGGATCGCATGTACAGCCCAAATATTTGAGTTCCTATATTTAAGCTCAAACTGTCTTTCTTCCACCACAGCACAAGCTTGAGGCTGCCCTGCTGGCCCTGGGTCAGTTCCAGCATGCCCTGTCTGAGCTGCAGGCCTGGCTGAACCACACACACACCACTCTGGACACACAGCGACCGGTCAGCTCTGACCCCAAGGCCATCGAGATCGAGCTGGCTAAACACCACGTATGTCTCTGTTACATCTAGAAAAAAAAAAGTCTTCTTCTCTATGGAGAGCCACACATGATAAATGTTGGCCTCTTATGCTGTTTTAACCTTCTTCTGTTGAGCTCTTTCATGTACTATGTGTCTTTCTCCCTCCTCTCTGTCCCAGGTTTTACGTAATGATGTTCTATCGCATCACGCCACTGTGGAGAACGTGAATGGTGCCGGCGCTGAGCTGCTGGAGTCGTCGCCCGGCGACGAGGCCAGCCACCTGAGGGACCAGCTGGATCACCTCAACCAGGGCTGGCAGAGCCTGCTGCTCAAGACCCAGGAGCGGCAGAAGCTACTGGAGGCCGCGCTGCAGCAGGTACTGTGAAGAAGCAGAGTTAGAGAAAGAGAGTTGAGGTAGATCTTAGTCCCATTGAACCACAACCTTGTCTTTGTCATAAGGAAGAAGGGAAACACACTGGAACGCTTTTTATAGTTTGCACTATAGAGTTTATATGTGCTATGCATGACTGCAGCAGTGGTAGCGTTGCTACATCAATACACTATTATTATGATAAAAAGCAGTAATAATTCATTCATTCATTCATCTTCAACCGCTTATCCCGGGGGGCTGTAGCCGATCCCAGCTGACATCGGGCGTGAGGCGGGGTACACCCTGGACAGGACGCCAGTCTATCACAGGACACATAGAGACAAACAGAGACAGACACCTACGGGCAATTTAGAGTCATCCATGAACCTAACACGTGCACGTCTTTGGACTGTGGGAGGAAACCGGAGAACCCGGAGAAAACCCACGCAGACACGGGGAGAACATGCAAACTCCACACAGAAGGGCCCCAGCCGGGATGCGAACCTGTAACCTTCTCGCTTTGAGGCAACAATGCTAACCACTACATTGCATAGGGATTTATAGCAGGTTATATTTTCATGATATCTTAATGTGCAGATACAACTAAAGACCATCTTGGGATGGGATCCCACCAGTGATTGTAACTCGCATAGTTGACAGACACCTGGAAAAATACTAAAAACCGTTACCGTCGGTGTCTCCAGGACCACATTTTACCATGATGACACACACACAGATTTGCACGTTGAAAATAATACAAGCGTCACTGTCGAGGCTGGTAATCAATTCCTACTTTCTTCTCCCCGTCCGTCACCTGTTTCTGTGCAGGCTGAAGGTTTCCATGGCGAGTTGGAGGAGTTCCTCCAGTGGCTGAGGAGGACGGAAAGCCAGCTGTCCGCCGCCAAACCGACAGGCGGTCTCCCTGAAACAGCCAGGGAGCAGCTGCAGCAGCACCTGGTAACATTACACCTTTATGCTCAGAGTATCACCCACAATACACATAGATACACCTGAAGAGGGCTTAATGGTAGAAGTTATTGATGTAAACCTCTGCGCCATTTACGTCTGACCTCCTGCTTCAATTTGCATCGACCCCTCAAGATGAACTGTTTGGAAATCCCACAAGATTTAAAGAAGGTTAGGTGTAAGCAGGGACGTAATGGCGTGCTGCAGGGATGATGTCAGGGTGTTGACTTATTTATTTTATGGCGTAGAACAAAACTTGAAAATTTCTTAAGCCTGTATTATCCACAGACCTTATATCAGGCATCTGACCCACACACATTGACTTTGAGAAGTACAAAAACGCTGACTCCTTTCCCAGTTTAAGGACGCGTTCTCACAGCATTTTAGTGTAAATTCTCCTTTGCTGAGAACTTTGTTTACTGCTGTAATAAACACTTGCATCAAAAACAACTGTTGTGTGAATGTAACAACTGTACAGAGCTTATTCAGTGTTAGGACAGCCTTTTTTAAAAACACTTAAGTATACAGCAGCTATTTCTGCAATGTCATAAAGGGAATTTATAAGCACATACATTTTTTACTAGCTAAGTCTGAGCAGATGTTCACAGTATTCACTCACACACACTGTTCCATTCACACAGAGAGGCATTCGCTACGTGGCCACTATGAATCTTTAATAGCTTCCATTGTTCTCAATCGACCAGTGAGACACAACGACGCTCACCTTTTAGCGGGCATGTCGCTTCACATTTGCCTCTTCCTCGTGTGCAGGAGCTTCAGGCCCAGTTGTCTCAGCGAGCAGACCAGTACCACCGCCTGCTGGATCAAGGAGAATCCATGCTGCTGGCCCGCGGAGGAGAGGAGGCGGGACCCGGCACCACCCAGACCCAGCAGAACCTGGCCATGCTGCAGAACAAGTGGGCCAGCTTCAACACCAAGATGGACGACCGCAGGGCAAAGCTGGATGAGGCTGTCTCCTTGGCGACAGGTTTCCAGACCTCCCTTCAGGACACCATCAACTGGCTGACTCAGGCTGAACAGACCCTGAACATGGCCCAGTCCCCCAGCCTCATACTGGACACTGTCCTCTTCCAGATTGATGAACACAAGGTACTGAACAAACTCCAGTCACTAGAAACATGATTAAGATGCCCAAGCCATCGCTACATTTTCCCCTAACGCGTTCTGCCTGTGTCCCTGTGCCCAGGTGTTTGTGAACGAGGTGAACACACACAGAGAGCAGGTCCTGGCTTTGGAGAAGGCCGGCTCTCAGCTCCGCTTCGCGAGCCTGAAGCAGGACGTTGTCCTCATCAAAAACCTGCTGCTCAGCGTCCAGGCCCGCTGGGACAAGCTGGTCCAGAGGTCACTGGACCGCGGCCGACACCTTGATGAAGCTCGAAAACGCGCCAAACAGGTACTGAACGATTAATACTATACACTGAATACTGATGAAGACCCAGGGCGGACTGTGAACACACTGTGTAAATGTCTTTGGATAGATGTCTCTGCTATTGGTGACAGTAGACTTGTTATACTCAGGGTGTCTGCAGGTTCTTAAAAGTCTTCTTAAAAGTCTTTTTAATAGTTTAAAATTTGAATTTGTGAGTTCTTTATTGCCACAAACATTTTATCCAATTTAATTTATCCATCTTTTAATCTTCTTTTGTCAAAATAAGTCAAGCTCTTCTGTGTGAAAGTCCAAATTTCTGATCTATAAAATGTAGATTAACATAAATCACTCTAATGATAATAAGGTAAAACCTACCTCTGCACAGGACCACATATACACTTACCTTTATACCGACCTGCAATGCTTTAATGGTAAAAATATGATTTATCCAAAAAACTGGTTAAAAATGGTTAAAACTCATCTTGAAAAGGTCTTAAAAACTCATTGTCAGTAATTCTCTAAAACGTTTTGCACCTTAAATGCTCATTATTGTCAGATATTGTTAGATTGATATAGACTTCTGTCACCTAGAAAGAATACATTTATTAGAATATCAAACTCAACTCAACCTCTGTATCTGTCTTCCTTCCTTCCTTCAGTTCCACGAGGCGTGGAGGAAGCTGACGGACTGGCTAGAAGAAGCGGAGAAAAGACTGGACTCAGAACTGGAGATCTCCAACGAGCCGGACAAGATCAAAGTCCAACTGGCCAAACACAAGGTACCGAACGCAACTATCCTGCACGCGTACATCTTCATGTTTGTTGTTGTGATCTACAAATCTCTGTCTTTTGCGTCCGTGCAGGAGTTTCAGAAAGCGTTGGGGTCGAAGCAGCCGGTTTACGACACCACGGTGAGGTCTGGGAGGGCCATGAGGGACAAGGCTCAGCTGCCCGCAGACACCCAGAGACTGGACCACCTGGTGGGGGAGGTCCGCGACAAGTGGGACACCGTTTGTGGCAAGAGCGTAGAGAGGTAACGAGGAAGGAAGGGCAACCCAGCTTATCTTTACAGATGTGAATCTTCATTATGGAGTATGATAATTAACAGCTGTTTGTCTTCTCTCCTCTGTCCAGGCAGCACAAGCTGGAGGAGGCTCTGCTGTTCTCCGGACAGTTTGCAGAGGCTCTCCAGGCCCTGGTGGACTGGTTGTACCGGGTAGAGCCCCAGCTGGCTGAAGACCAGCCCGTCCATGGAGATCTGGATCTGGTGTCTAACCTTATGGATTCACATAAGGTGTGTGAACAGAACTGCACTTGTTTAATATACTGTATGCTATCACGGAAAGTTCTGAGTTTGACGCTGACCAATGTCTGAACCTGCAGGCTTTCCAAAAAGAGCTGGGTAAGAGAACCAGCAGTGTTCAGGCTCTGAAGCGCTCCGCTCGGGACCTGATGGATACCGGCCGCGATGACACGGCGTGGGTCAAAGTTCAGCTTCAGGAGCTCAGCAACCGCTGGGATACGGTGTGCGCCCTGTCCGTCACAAAGCAAACCCGCCTGCAGCAGGCCCTGAAACAGGTCAGGGAAGAAACTGATCTAAAGTTTGACTCATCAAATAAAGCTCAGAACACTTTTAAAGACTTTTTCTCTACCTTTTCCCGATCAGGCGGAGGAGTTTCGTACGGCAATACAGGTGCTCCTGGAGTGGCTCTCTGAGGCGGAGCAGACTCTTCGTTTCCGCGGCGTCCTTCCCGAAGAGGCAGAGACTCTGCAGCCGCTGCTGCACACACATCGTGACTTCATGGGCACCGTGGAGGAGAAGAGGACGGATGTCAACAAAGCTGCTACAATGGGAGAGGGCATCCTGACCGTTTGTCACCCTGACTCCATCACCACCATCAAACACTGGATCACCATCATCAGGGCACGCTTTGAGGAGGTGAGAGAGGGAGAGTGGAGCGGAGGTTTCCTTTTATTACTCTGGGGTTTTTTCTAGACGAGACATCCATTTTCATCCTCCATATATAGTTAAGCATTAATTACAGGGATATATGATGAATAACATGATGAAACAGAATGTATTGGATATTAACCAGCCCCTTTTGCTCTACAGGTGCTGACGTGGGCCAAACAGCACGAGCAACGTCTGGAGACAGCTCTGACCGAGGTGCTCAATAACGCCAACCTGCTGGAGGAGCTGTTGTCATGGCTACAGTGGGCTGAGACCACACTCGTCCAGAGAGACACGGAGCCGCTTCCTCAGGACATCCCACAACTCAAAACACTCATCACAGAACATCAGGTGGGCTTCAGTGACTCATCAGGTCGTCCCTGAAACCGGCCTGTGTTTGTCCATTAACGGCTGCGTCGTGCAGCGTTTCTTACTCACATCTGTTGTTTGTTGATCTTAGATGTTTATGGAGGAGATGACGAGGAAGCAGCCGGACGTCGACAAAGTGACAAAGACCTACAAAAGAAAACCAGCTGAGCCTCCCAGCAGCCTGGCCGAGAGGAGGGGAGCTCGTAAGTTGCCCGTGTTTACCTTTTGATGCACAAATATTATCATCGGTCTTTGAAGAAAGCGTGCGTGCACGCGTGAAAGAAGGGTTATTATTAACTCTCTGCTGCCTCTGCAGGCAAACAGCAACAACAGCAGCAGCAGCAGCAGCAGCAGGCAGCCATGCAGCTCTCTGGAGGAAACCCTCGACTCAACCAGCTCTGTGCCAGGTGGCAGCAAGTTTGGCTGCTGGCTCTCGACCGCCAGCGCAAGCTTAACGACGGTCTGGACCGACTGGAGGAGGTAGAATTCGTCTTTGCCTACATTTAGATATGTAGAGTGTGAAATCCCAATACTGACGACTTCTTGTTCAATGAAAGCTCCGACTTTGTGCGGATGATTTCACATTAAACGTTCAGACTCACTTTCTCTCTGTTCACACTGTCTGCATCATCCACCTCCAGCTCAAAGAGTTTGCCAACTTTGACTTTGACGTGTGGAGGAAAAAGTACATGCGCTGGATGAACCACAAGAAGTCTCGCGTCATGGACTTCTTCAGACGCATCGACAAGGACCAGGATGGAAAGATCACGCGGCAGGAGTTTATCGACGGCATCCTGGCATCGAGTACGTTATCAGTGACGATGTGTTCGGCGGGGGGATCTTTTAATTTGACACTTCTAAAGACATTAAGTGATATCTGAATTCCCCTTCTGCAGAGTTTCCCACCAGTAAGTTGGAGATGACGGCAGTGGCAGACATCTTCGACAGGGATGGAGACGGATACATCGACTACTACGAGTTCGTTGCTGCCCTGCACCCCAACAAGGACGCCTACAGACCCACCACTGACGCCGATAAGATCGAAGACGAAGTAAGAGAAGTCTGAAAAGACACGCGTGGAAGTAAATTACAGAAATATGAAGATTTTAATTTATAATTTCAGTTTAAAGTAAAGAGGCCTCACTGCTCTCCCTCAAACAGTCACACAGTTACTTTTAGGAAGATGAACTTTAATATTTTAAGTCCTTGAAAACATATTTTTACTTTATCAGTTTGGAAAACAGACACTCGACTCTCCTACTGTTACTACAGACACCTGAACTAACCACTCACACTTGCCTCGTTCATGTACTCACGGCAGAATAAAACACTGATGCATGAGGCTGCAGACCAGATTAATGCACTCATAATCTACTTAACGCCCCTGGTTATGTGGATTATTTGCCTTTCTTGTAAAAAGTTTGTGTGGAGGACAAGTATTCATATGAGCTACCAGCCCCCGTAGAACCACGGCGCCGTTGGAGAGGCCCAGTAACGGCCTGATGCACGGTCAGTAGTCACACTGACACCATGTTTGTTGTCGTGCAGGTGACTCGGCAGGTGGCCCAGTGTAAATGTGCCAAGAGGTTCCAAGTGGAGCAGATAGGAGAGAACAAATACCGGGTAAGTTCAGCTCAGTCTCTGTTTCAGTTTAACACGTTCACAGAATACGTTACATACTGTCCATTTATAGGTAAGATACTGTAAAAAGATGTTCATCACAACTCATGGATTTGTGATTGTTAACAGAGCTGGGTCAAAGGGAATTTGTCAATAATTGTTGGCTGTATTAGATCAACGCGTGTTTAATTCACTGTGACATGACACGCATGTGCTGTTCTAAACACTAAATTTGGAAAACTCAATCAATACGATATCAGTTAAACAAGTCACTATTTAGCTTTTACTCTTTATCTACTTGTAAGAAGGAGGATACACGTTTACACTAAAAAAAAAAAAAGTGAAGTTGCTGGGAGTGACTTTGACCCAGATCTGATTAATGGACAGTTCTTCATTAACGCGCCGTGTCTTCACTTGTTCCGCAGGCACCAATTAACGTAACTTCACAGCATTTCTCTCACGTGTCCCTCTCACATCATGATCTCATGGTGTATTATTAATAATAATAATAATTGTCTGTTTCATAACATTTCATTGACACGTCACGATAACTTTGATATAAGCTCTTAGTCTAACATCTCACAGCCCTCCAGGATTGTCAGCTGAGCCTTCTTCATCATCACCACAACATTAATAAAACCCTGTAAATGTGAGCGCACAGACGCACGCTGCTGCTGGGGACGAAAGAGGCACAGCTCCGGCTCGTTCGCTGTCCAACCAGAGCGGAAAGACGAGTTTTACATGGTTATAAAGAGCAAACAAACATGACATTACAGGCGATAAGGTCTGCATAAAAACACATAGTGAAACTTGTGATTTGTGACCAAATTCAGACGCAGGTGAAGTTTGAAAGAATCCATTCTGACCTGGCTGCTACCTGCTGTTTATAATGTCTGTGTTGGTATTTATTCCCCGGTTTGTGAAAGAAACAAAGAAATCTCCTTCATAAAAAAATCACTGTACTGTTTCAAAGTCACACTTTGGATTGAGGTCAAATACAGTCAACCTTTAAAACAGACGTTTTGCACATGGAAAAATATTCTTTTTCCAGAAACAAACTGCTTCAAAAGGCTTTTAAACCTTTTAACGACATTTAGCATATTTTGTAAAATTGATGAAACGCAACAGACAAACATCGGTGTACGTGCGAGGACTTTGACCTGGTGTTTGTGCAAAGATGCAGAAAAATTCACTTTAAGAAAACAATAAATGTAAAGTTATACACAATAAATTAGGACAATACAATACAAGCCGCACAGCAGTGGCTCACTAATTCAAATTTACCATGAAGGAATCCTCTAACACCAGATGATCCAGACTCCGAGGCTATTTGATGCTCCTGCTCAGCTGTTTGTGACTTTTTTGAAGGAGAAATAACAGCATAAGACCACCAACATGTGGTCGTTTAGGCCTCATCCATTGCCGTCCCAACAGAGTTCAGGCCTTGTTTTATTTCTTAGCATTATGAAAGTTATTAAAAAGTGATTATTAATGGCTCCTGCAGCAGTCTGCATGTGTGTCTGTGCAGCATTTTACAGAAGTGGTTCACAGTTTTCAGCATCACTCACTCACTGGATCGCCCCATCACAACCTCCGCTGCAGTGTGTGTGTGTGTGTGTGTCCGTCATTATCCACAGGCTAACGCTACCCAGTGTCTGACTGCAGGACACAGAGGATACTAACACCACACCAGCGTGTCTGTCTCGTGTTTGTTCCCTGAGCTTCACTTTTCTTCGCCTTTACCTCCATCTTACCGTCGTAACATCCACAGGCCTTCATGTCGGCTGCATCTTTTCCGCTTACACGACTAATTCACGAGTCCAAATGACAGACATGCAGAAAGATCTTGTGCACATATTGTTGGTATCCATTCATACATGACAAGCCTCCGTTATCAGTACGTGTTGTTTCACTCCTGCTCTGTTTCTTTCTCCTTGTGTTCCTGCGCTCCGTGTCCACTGGATTTATTGTAGTTCTTCCTCGGAAACCAGGTAAAGTGACGCTGCCGCTGCTGCCGCTGTGATCGGATGTGTGAAATCTGCTTCCTGCGTTCCCCACCGATGGAGCGCTGTCCTTCCTGCTTCCACAAACTTATACGAAAAAATATTAAAGGATGATTTTAAAAGAGAGGAAAATTAAAAAAAAAGGGAAGCACTCCATTGTGGCTTTGCAACGTGTAAAGCAGGTTTCACCGTCCAGTTGTGCTCCTGCTGTGATTTGTTTGGTGTTGAGTTACAAATTGCCCGATGTGAACGCAGGCGACGGTGACATGGCTGAAGTGGTAATTAGTGGTTAGGTGATGTATAGTGTGCTGTGGACTGATGCTGGGACGCAAATCAAGCTGCTTGGAGAGAGAGATCCAGAAAATTCCTTCTGCGCTGGTGTCGCTTTGGAGTTGTGCTTTGCACGACGGTTTGAATAGAAACACACCCGTGATTTCTTTTTTCTACTGTACATGATGAAGCTGTTATTTGGTGGCTGGGTGAATCGCAAACATTTAAGACTCTTTAGTTCAGTCAGTGCATGTCCGTTCTGCCGTTGCATGGAGTAGAACAGTTCAGATTTGGTCCTTGGGCTCATTGGTGTCAATCAATTTAAACTCATCAGTCAATGTTTCCATCCTTTTACTCACTGACTCTTTTTGTGATTGTCTTTTCTCCCTCTCCTTCCTTCCCTTTCTCGCCCGTTTCTACTCTCCTCTACGTATCTCTTTTTTCTCTCCGCTCCTCCCTCCTTTTATCTGTCTTCGTGCGCTCAGTTCGGTGACTCTCAGCAGCTGCGTCTGGTGAGGATCCTGCGCAGCACGGTGATGGTGAGAGTCGGGGGCGGTTGGATGGCTCTGGACGAGTTCCTGGTCAAAAACGATCCATGCAGAGGTGAGTGGCGTTTACTTTCTGACACACGCACACACGCACACACACAGACACACACACACACACACACACACACACACAAACACACACACACAAGCACAGATACACACACATTCAAACCTTCTTTCTCCTCCTCTGTCTCACTTTCTCATTTACTGAATCCTGACTGATATTTGAAAATAATCTCTTGAATTTGGTTCATTTATGAAGTTTTGTTTTTGCGAGTAGCTTCATTTTTATTTCTTTTTTTACGTGTTAACATTCTTATATTTTGTGAGGATGCAGATTCTGTTTTTAGCACCTTTAATCACTTTATCACATCTCAATGTTGTTTTGTGTTTCAAACCAAATTCAAAGAAATCACAAACAAAACATTTTGGATTTTGGAAAATAAACCAAAAATTGTGAACTTAAACTTAAAATATAAAAAGAAATACACAGCTATAATAACTTAAACATAACAATAAAGAGTAGCATGTGCTGGGGCCGATCCTGTCACCAGTTACTAAATCATCTTTATCTGTTAATCTGTCCTTCGTTTAGTTCTCTTCTTATCCTACATCTATCATTTTACTTTGTCTATTGCAAGAGAAGAAGAAGAAGCACTTTATTAATTAACTGAAACAGTAAGAAATTACTATTATTACAATTTGAGGCATTAAGTCCAATAAAGAGCAACAAATCTGTCAAACTTTCAGGTCAGATAAACATTTTTAATGATTGCATGTCGGGAGAAAATGGAATTGAAATGTCTGTATCAGTCAGACGTCATCGGTCGGCCTCCAACACAAACACCCTCTCACTTTACCCTCGACACTTTCGCACCGCCGAGCACAAGTGGCGACGCACGGATCGTCGGAGTGAGCTGAAGGAAGTGACGCTGACCCCCGTCTCACTTCTCTCTCTCCAGTGTTTCCTTCAAGTGCCGTCTACATGCGGTGTCTTTTCCTCGTGTCTCTCTCTCCATCTCTTCTTCCTAAAACCTCTCAACGACTCTACCATATGATCTGGTTTTATTTCTGTATATGCAGACTCTCTCTCTCTCTCTCTCTCTCTCTCTCTCTCTCTCTCTCTCTCTCTCTCTCTCTCCTCGGCCTCTGTCCTGTCTAATCAGTTTCATTCTCTTTCAAATAAAAACAGTAGTATTGCATGGTGCATGGTCCTCAGTTCTCTCCCTCTTCCTCCCCCCTCTCTCTCTCCCTCCCTTCCTTCCTTCCTTCCCTTTTCTCTTTCCCCAGTGCAACATCCAGGACTTAAGATTCTCCGCTCCGATTCCAGTAGCTCCATCTCATCTCGTATAGGTTGGACTTCTCC
Source organism: Echiichthys vipera (assembly GCF_963691815.1). NCBI lineage: Eukaryota > Metazoa > Chordata > Actinopteri > Perciformes > Trachinidae > Echiichthys > Echiichthys vipera. The sequence goes on from NC_139838.1 coordinate 25,440,204, forward strand.
TCTATCTCCTACGCATTCACTCTCTCCTAACTGCCTGTCTTTCCTCCGCCCCGTCTCTTTTGTTTGTTATTTTTTCTTGCTCTCTCTCCCGTTCTCTTCATCTTCTCTTCTCTGGTTTGTTGGTTTGGCCTTGTTGCTGTGCCTTGCTGACTGTGAACACCGGACTAACGTTATGTCTCCCCACTGTTCTGCTCTTCCTCTCTCCTGACCTCCCTCCCTCCCCCTCTCTCCTCCCGGCTGTTGCCCCTCTCATGCGAGCTCTGAGATCTTGACCTGTTTTTTTGGTTGTTTTTGACAATTTCAGGGGTCACTGACACTCATCCAGACCCCCTTTTGGTGTGTGTGTGTGTGCCTGTGTGTGTGTGCGCGTGTGTTTCCAGGAAGTGATATTTGTGTGTGTGTGTGTGTGTGTGTGACTTTCTTCATTCTGCCATGAGCATGCTGTTATTTCACATTGTCTCTTGTGTCCCTTAGTGACAGTCACTCCTGGCTATTTCTGCTGCCGAGGTATCTACACTTCCTCTCTTTCTGCTCCTCTTTCACTCTTCATCCATCCATCCATCTTTCCGTCCAGCTGTCAGTCTCCATCTTTAATCACAGCTGTCCTCTGTGTTTCCATATATATATGTGTGTGTGTGTGTGTGTGTGTGTGTGCAACGTCTCTAAGTGTGGTCAGGCTCGTGCGTCTTGTCTGTGTGCCACATGTTTGCGTCATGCTTTCCTCACTCACGACAAAGCAGGATTTGGCCAACCCCTGGTCTTTACTTCATCTGATTCTATTCGTTTAAGCACTTCTCTTCTTTAGATTGTTAATTCAAGATGAAATAAAGTAATAAAGACACGACAGAAGAAGAAGAAATAGTCGTGTTTTCATGTTAAAATGAACACCGCTGCCGACGTGTATCGTCTTTCTCTACTCGCACGTGCTTCGCCAAATCTGTGCGACCTAAATGTAAAGAGGCAGTGAGTGTCAAAGACCTGGGCGTGGCCAGCCTGGGTTTCTAATAACGCTGGCTTCAAACGCGGCTCCTTTAACTGCGATGGCTGGTTGGTGGGAGACACAATTACAGGGTGCACCTGGCTGGCTGGCGTTGAGGGGGGACGTAATTGCAGGGTGCACCCGTTTAATTGACCGGCCTTGCTGTTCGGTGGTTGCTAGGGACGATAGCCATGAGGCTAGGAGTTGCACTGCTGCTACGGCTAGCTGCAGCCTTCTTCTCCTCCCTCTCTCTGACTCTTTTCACACTATTTTTCACACCTTTCATTAAGTTTCTCCTCCATCCTTCTCTCTCTCTCTCTCTCTCTCTCTCTCTCTCTCTCTCCCTCTCTCTCTCTCTCCGTCTCTCTCTCTCTCTCCCTCTCTCTCTCTCTCTCTGTGTGGCTGGCTTCTCCAGGCTTGTTGTTGTCTGCTGAGGCTGCTGCACTACTTTCTGTACGAGAATGCTGCTGAGTGTCTTTTGATGAGGGGAGAAACCCCGACTCTCTCCCGCTGAGCATAAACCAGGCATGACCTCCACATGTATTTATACGCAGCAGAGCCGAGGCGCTCCTCCTCACCAAGAAGTGAACATGAATTCAAACTGCACAGCTTGCTGAAAATCACGAGAGAAGAGAGGCTGTGCTTTTTGCTCCCCACCACGCTCGGATGTTTTGAAGCAAATACGCAATGAAAGCAAAACTGGAGACACTTTGCCATTGTTTAAAGCAGGGGTGTGAAACTGATCCAGTAAAGAGTCGCTGTGGCTGCAGGTTTTCATTCCAACCAATCAAGAACACACCTGACTGGACTTACTCCATCACCTGAACTGTCTTCACACAGTTGACTTGTGGACCAGGTGTGTTTTTGATTGGTTGGAGTGAAAACCTGCAGCCACACGGCCCTTTACTGGATCACTTTGACACCCTTGGTTTAAAGGAATGGTTTGACATATAGCCCTCAAAGGTTCCTAGGGCTTATGGGAAAGGTTTTTTGTTAAAGGCCGCTAAAAACAGAGACATCCATATCCAAACATATGAAGAACGTTACACAACACGCTGTTGAGAAAGGCTCCGAAGCGTGAGTTTGACTTAGTAACGTTGTCACCGATGTCCAGTGAGAATTTCAATGAAGTTTCCTTAATCTGAGTTTCAGTTGAACTTGAAAGTCACAGCAACTTCACGACCCTGAGCTCTAATCAACATGACAGGCTGGTGAAAGTTGTGTTTTTTGTGTCTTATTAAATAACCGAATGAGTCCTGACCCCAAGTGAAGGAGTTCAAGTACCTCGGGATCTTGTTCACGAGTGAGGGGACGATGGAGCGTGAGTTTGGTCGGAGCAGCGGGGGGGAGCTGCAGTCGCTCTACCGCACCGTTGTGACGAAAAGAGAGCTGAGGAAGGCAAAGCTCTGGATCTACCGGTCAATCTTCGTTCCTACCCTCACCTATGGTCATGAAAGTTGGGTCATGACCGAAAGAACAAGGTCGCAGGTACAAGCGGCCTAAATGTGTTTTCTCAGGAGGGTGGCTGGAGTCGTTGAAAGGAGCCATTTGAGGTGGTTCAGGATCATCTAGTAAGGATGAACCCTGGGCGCCTCCCTAGGGAGGTGTTCCAGGCACGTCCAGCTGGGAGGAGGCCTCGGGGAAGACCCAGGACCAGGTGGAGAGATTATATCTCCACACTGGCCTGGGAACGCCTCAGGATCCCCCAGTTAGAGCTGGTTAATGTGGCCCGGGAAAGGGAAGTTTGGGGTCACCTGCTAAAGCTGCTGCCCCCGCGACCCGACCCCGGATAAGCGGATGAAGATGAGATGAGATGAGATGAGATGAGATGAGATGAGATTAAATAACTGTACACACGGTGCTGTTTATCTTTCATTTGTGGACGTGTTGCGACGGTGTTTGTAAGCACAACATACAGTGTAATGCGTTGTCATCAGCTGGTATTGCCAACAGTGGCCAGCCTTTAAAATCTAACGTCTTTCTGACTCTGTAACTGGAGCGCGGTCAACTCTGACGTCACCCCCAGTTCGGACCATTACTCCTGGAACAAAACACAGATGTGCAGGTTTTTTTCGACCCTCTATTTGTAACCAGTCGTGGACTCATGATGGATTACGGACTGGACCGTTGCTCGAGTGTTATTGAGCTTTAATTCAACAGGAAAACAAACGAGTGCATTTTCCAACATGTTGAACTATTCCAATTATAATCAGCACTCTTTTGACTCTCTCTCTCGTCGAGAAATTAATCTCAATCGTGCAGAAAATGTTTTCTCTGGCGACGAACAGGGAAAGTGTGAAGTGGGAACAAAGAGCTGTGGAGTTAGCTGATGAATTGGTCTGAGGTGATGACAGTGTCTCCAAGACGACTTGCTGACTTTCGTTGCGTATCGAATTGATTGATTGAGTCCTTCTTTTGCACTCAAACACACTCCCTCACCTCTCCCCCCGACAAAACAACCCAACCAAAGTGCACTTAGGTCTCTCCGAACCCCTCAACCCCTCCACTCGTTCTGCTCACGTGCACTCTCAAATGAAACATGCACGGACTCTGATGTCTGCAGCCAGGGAAGCACCGACTCTCTCCCTCACTCTGCCCGCTGCCTCTGCCGCCCCCTGCTGGAGGAAAAGCTGCGCGCTGACACAAACGAACCGACTAATTCGCCTTCTCTTCCTCTGTTTCCCCGCAGCTCGAGGTCGCACCAACCTGGAGTTGAGGGAGAAGTTCATCCTTCCCGAAGGAGCGTCTCAGGGTCTGGCCGCCTTCCGCACCCGAGGTCGACGCTCCAAACCGGGCTCCCGCAACGCCTCACCCACCCGCTCCTCCTCATCGGCCTCTCACAGTGGCGCCTCTCTCCCCTCCGCTCCCTCCACCCCCGCCACGCCGACAGCCTCAGCATCATCCAGGGTAAGAGCCTCTTTTGTCTTTGGCAGACACTGATCTCAGGCTGTCACGTCCAGAATTTTAAACCTTGAAATACTAGTTTAAAAGAATCAATACCTCCTTTGATACCATGTAAAAAGACACTTTTAATGAATGACCTGCCAACAGTGCTGGTGCAGAAAAGGTCACACAAACAAACACTATGTTGATTTTCTTCCACTGTCAATGTGTTTTACAGCTTTGATACTTTGGACTCATGAATTAAATGTGGATTTTGCAGGGTTTAAAAACATATGGTATTGAAAAGTGTCAAAGTTTTAGCAACCTTACGCTGATCCACTGGTGTGTGTTTTGAGGCTGTGACGTCAAATAGAAACATTGTGAGTCAGTGTGAGGACAAACACTCCAGCAGACTCAATAGTGTTGTTGTCAGTGGATGCGTGTGTGTGTGTGTGTGTGTGTGTGTGTCTGTGTGTGTGTGTGTGTGTGTGTGTGTGTGTGTGTGTGTGTGTGTGTGTGTGTGTGTGTGTGTGTGTGTGTGTGTGTGTGTGTGTGTGTGTGTGTGTGTGTGTGTGTGTGTGTGTGTGCGTGTGTGTGTGTGAATGAATGCACATTAGTGACTTTGTATGTGTGTTTTATGGTTTTACGTTACACATTGTTCAGTTGTTGTTGTTGTTGTCATCCTCCTGTTGTCAAAAATCACCACCATCCTTAACTGTGAAATTTTATTTTTTGTTCTTGTTTCTTTGTTTTGTCTTTCATCTTTTTGCCTTCTGCCCTCGCTCCTGTCACTCCTGCTAACCTGCCTCCAAAAATGTCCTTCCTGCATTGTTGGGTCCTCTGTTTAAAAAAAAAAAATATTAAAAATCAAACCATCTGCTCTTACACAAAAATACACCGTGCTGAACTTCCTGGCTCTCCTACCGCTCCTCCCCTTCCCTCCATTACTCCCTCCTCCATTTGCTTCTCTCTTTTGCTGCTTTGCTCTCCTTCTACTCCTCCCTTCCTCCCTTCCTCCCTCCCTTCCTTCCTTCCTTCCTTCCTTGCTTGCTCCCTTCCCTTCCTCCCTTCAGTCCTCCCATACTCACTCGCGTGACTATGCCAAGCCCTGGCTGGCGTACAGTAAAACTCCAACGCCAACCAAGTGCCACTGCTGCCCAGATCTCGGTCACAGCCACACCACTCCTGGGCACGAGGTAACACACTCACCCCACCCACCCACCCACCCACCTCCCTGCCCCACCCGACCCCCACCCCAACTTGAACGCGCTAAAGCACTAACGCACACTCCCGGGGGCTCACACACACACACCAACGCGTAGAAGTTGTGTTTATTTTTGCTGCTGTGATGTGAAAACTTTTGAAGTTTCGGCGGTTTTCACGTCTGGATTTAAGATGACCTCATCTCCTCGGGGTTGTGAAAATGTTCCGACCTTTGAGAATAAACATGACGTGGTCGTGGAGGCTAAAGACCGAAGGAGATTTTGAAGATTGAAGGGCGATATATCATAAACTGTGTATTCATGACCTTATGAAGATGTTAGAGTACAATTCTGACTTGAGAGAAAGTTGAATGTGGAGAAATCTTAAAAGCAGTTTGAGCAAAAATAACTTTCTTTTTTTAACTTGACCTTTTTTTGTCACCCACTCTTATTATCTGTCGTACCTGACGATAAGGTGATGAATTGAATTATTAAATTCACAAATTGAAAATTTAGGAAACTGTAACAAACCTCTTTTCCCTGTTTTATAGAATTAATGATTAAACAAGAAAATAATCTGCATATTAATCAAAAATGACAACAATCATGAGTTGCAGCCCAGTGATTTACTCCTGTTTTATAAAGCAAAATAATGTGATATAACAAATCCTCATAGTGATGTCCATCATTTGTAGAAATGAGTGTGTTACGATGTCTTTGTGTGTCTAGTTTTCATTTGTTATCAGATATTTGTTGTGTCCATGTCTGTGTGCTGTTTGTTTGTTTGTTTTAGAGTAATATGACGATGTGGTGTTTGTGTCTAATGTGATGCACATCAGTCACATGACCTCCACCGTCAAGTTATCCTCAGCTGATGTTCCCTGTGTTCTCATGCAGGGGGCGACGTCGGGGTCCAAACTAAAACGGCCGACGTTCCACTCGAGCCGAGGCTCGCTGAGCGGAGAGAACGGAGGAACGACGCACGCCAGCAAACCGTCACGGACTGGTGAGACGACGGGCGCCTTGTGTGTCCTCTACACTCATTTAATATTCACTGATCAGTGGAAATAAAAAGAAAATCTATTATAAGTATGTTTTCCATCACATGAAACAAGATTAAGCGTCTACAGTCACACTGGGCAACTATCTGAAATGACAGAAACCATTTTTTGGAGATATTTGATGCTTTGATTTTGTTTGTTTTAGTCTAAGTCTCATCTGCAAACATGGAGTTTATGACCATTTCATAGTTATAAACATAAGGACTCTAAATGTGTCCCAGGGCATTTCCTTTTACACTGAATGTGAGTGTGAGTAGCTGACAGGAAGTTAACAAGGACCCAGGCTGTAGCCTAGCAAGGAAATCCCATTGAAATGTTTATACTGCAGCCAGCCACCAGGGGGCGCTGGTCTGTTCTTAGTTAATTTAAAAAAAATTTTTTTAATTTAAAACCACAAATGTGAACGTTATGTTGGCGCTGGAACGTGTCTGTGAAACATGTCGATTTGAGGAGTAGATGTTGAGACGTCTCCCTGGGTCTCAGCGGTGTGTGAGAAGTTTGACCATCAGACTTTGTTAAATAAAAAATAAGGGGTTGACTGAATTCACAATATAAACCTCAGCCTAAATGTCATTAAACCCTTTTTGTTCCGTAGACCCAAAGCGAGGGGCATCCACAGCCAGCGGGCCGACGAGCCGAGCCGGCAGCCGGGCGGGCAGCAGAGCCAGCAGTCGCCGCGGCAGCGATGCCTCAGACGCGTCAGAGCTACAGGACTCTCGTTCCGTCTGCTCCGACGCCTCGGACACCCCGCGACGACCCGGGGCCAAACCCTCCAAGATTCCCACCATCTCCAAAAAGGCGCCCAGTCCCAAGAACCCCCCGGGAGCTGCGAAGAAATAACTCTCGCCACAGAGAAACTGGAGTAGAACCGATACTCATCGGCCATTTTGGGGGTCCCTCCGCTCGAACAGGGCTTGTGTAGAGTTTCTGCACAATGACTGACACTTTGCAGGGGAAAGAAGGAGATGGATAGGATGAACCTCCTTCTCACTCTTTCCCTGGTCTCATAACTGGACTGAAAACATGCACAAGAGGAGAAGAGTTCTGGTCTGGCAGTCCCAGGCCAGAATCTTTGGGGTCAGAACCGACTTTTCCCCTTTTGGAAACGACCCCGTTTTGCCTTCCAGTCTCCTGTTTCGTCCTTCAAAAGTTCCCCATCAGCGTGGAACCAAACTCCAACTGACTTGACGTGATGCTGCCTTACTTACACTTCTGTCCCGACCAGACAGAGCAATAGACAACAAGTCTTTAAACTGCTTTAGACCACACTGACACACACACACACACATTTTAACACAGAGGCGGGTAGGGAGTGGGACACACCACCACGGCTGCAAAAACAAAAAAAGCCCAAATGACATTAGAAAAAAAAGAAAGGAAGAATTGCGGGTCATTATTTTGGCTTGCGGGCCAGATGCCTCAGCGATGAGTTTCAAAAGAAAATATGCAACGACTGCCATGTCGCTTCCTCCGGACTGGTGGGCGAGGAAAAAAAACGGTCACCTCAGCAGATCTGCAGAAGCAGACACCACGTGTGGAGAGCTCAGGAGGCGGGAAACACTGTCCGACACACACACAGACACACACACACACACACAGACACCGGCCAACCTCAGACTCCGAGGGTCGGTGGTGGTGACGGTGGCGGTGGTGGTGCTGCTGCAGCTGAGGGCAAACACTCGCACACTCAAAGACCGCAGCGCAGACTCCTCCCGGCCGCTGGAACGTTAAGATCAGCCTTGTGTGTGCATTCTAGCAAAGGGCGGTGTGGTTTTGTCACATGCCGGCGTAACAATCCAACACACAAAATCACAAAGCGGCGATAGAAAGGGACTATTTTTACGGTGACACACTCAACTAACAGCACACACTGACAATATACAACACGTGTAACCTAACCCGATGTTAATGACCGTGTTCGCGGAGTTTCGACAACCAGCATGCACTAATTGTCTCGTCCTCCGCAGTTCCACCTTAACGTCTATACGCTGCGTTGCCCTTCGCAACCCGGCAGCACGCGCACACACACACACACACACACACAGACACACACACACAATCTCTCACACAAGGTGTTGTGTTTAAAGTGTGTCATTGTTACAGGAAACGATAGAGGTCATTGACTTGAGTCACTGTATGCAAACATTTTCATTTGCGAATGTCATTTTTTGTTCTTCTTCTCTCGTTGTTCTCTGGTTAATTTATAATCCAGTTGTACTTTTGTTATCTAGCTTGAAAGGAAAGTCTATTTATTTTTCAGTTTCATGTCATATCACCGTCGGCTCAGAGTGATTTAGTATTATGGTTAAAGAAATTGCTTCTTTTTTTTTTTTGTACCGAGGAAAATGTCCGCTCCGCTCTCTGACATTGTTTGCGTGCGTTTTGTTGTAACACGACATTATTCACTAGGTCGCCGACTCCGGTGGCAGCCTTCTTTGTTCTTTCGCTAACGACTACAATTCCCAGACCATGACCAAAGGGGTTTGCCCTTAATGTGTAGAGAGAACTACAAATATGAACGACAGGAGACCCGGGCAGAGCGGACCAATGAGAGCAGGTTTCCTCCCTCATGTCCCGCCCTAGCGTCTCTTCTTCTAGGCTTTTTTTTTGTTTTTTCAAATGCCCGTCATCGACAGGGCCGAGTCGTCTCCGTGTCATCTCAGTGTAAGAGGTGAAGTTTATGAAAAGCTAATGAAATTACAGTAAGAAAGAAGACATCTTAAGGTGATTTTTATTTATTTATTGTCTCTCTGAGGGGAGGGGGGACTCGGGAACGCCGGAGACGAGTCCCCCGCCTTTTTGATGCTGTGCTACTCTCAGTGTGATGACGAGAGCGTGGAGGTGTTACCAGGAGTCCGTGGTGTAAAAGTCAAAAAACTAAAATTATAAACAATTTTTTTGTTCTGTTTTTGTATTAAAAAATATGCTTGCAATAAAACTGCCTCTTGTTTTATTCTTTTTTTGTGGGATTCTTTGTGCGTAAATGAAAATGTTTGTGTGTAAATGAGCTGAAATTATTGAAATTGATTGGTTAATTAATTAAAGGACAACTATTTTGATAATTGTTGAAGTAATTAAAGTTAATTAATTAAAGTTAAAGTGCCCAAAACTTCTTAACATGGTGATTTTTTCTTGATCCGCGTTGATAATAAGTTGAATTTATTCATTTTTACTGAATAAATCAACGTGGACTCTGGGGAACTTATGATTCTCACAATCTTCTGACATTTTATAGATTAAATGATCAATTAATTATCATTTAAGTGACAAAATAACTGTCAGATTAATTGCTATCCAAATGTAATCTGTAGGAGAATGTGGGCTAAGTATCTGTAGGATCTCTTTACTGATAAAATCTTTTTATTTTTGTTGGATTTTTAATACAATTTAGCTTTTTAGTGCATATAAACATAGGATTTCAAGCTTTTCTATGTTTACAAAGACCTGCTCTATGTGTTGTAGTGCTATGTTTGTGTGCATGCATCACTGCCGACATGATTTATAAATTTTCTTTTAATGTAAATATCGATGCGTGATTCAATTCATATGCTTTTAATTTGTTTTATTGTCATTTTTAATGGTGCATTGACATAATTCTCACAAAGGATTTTATTCTTCACGCGGAGCTTACGTGCACATGTGTTTATGGTTTTTGTATCGATCGTAATGAGCTGAGTGGATGTAAGTGTGTTTACAGCCGACAGTCACTCGTGCCTGACAGCAGACCACAGACTCAGAGGCAGGGGCCGGACATTTCTAGGTAATTATCCTGCAACAGATAAGGTCACATCCCATTGGCTCTTCACTTAAACACAGGGGAGATAATGGTGGTGATGGTTGAAAGTCATTTTAATAATGTACTATTTCCCCTGCAGCTCCGTCCCACCGTCTCAGTTCATGTGTGAGAGAGAGGGAGTCTTTGAAAATAACTTTGTCCTGTTTATTCGGTGGTTCCACCGGAGATGATGATGAGGTCTGAGTCCACCCTCTGCAGCTGTGTGCACACACTCACTCCTCTCATTTTCTGTCCACTCTCAATCCATCTACGCCCGTCCACCCCTGCAGTCCATCTGTCATCTCAGACTTGCCTCTCTGATGACAGTCCTCGCTCTGTTCCACCACTTCTGTCTCTCAGGAATGTCATTTTTCATTTTAGCTTGGGTTTTTATGGTTTCAAGGGCACTCTGCTCCCCTTCATTCCCTCTTTGTCACTCCTCATTTACTCCCTCTGTGTTCCTTCACTTCTTCTCTCACTCCTTTCACCATTATCAGACAAAAACCCCCCGAAGTTGCAGACGTGCAAAGGAAAGAAAAACAAAATGGGCAGAGCGTTAATTTCCTGGCATTTGGGACTCGCCCTTTCGGCCAGGACAAAATGAACCGTGGTCACTTTGGTTTGGTCAGTGTTATTCATGCCTTTCAAAGTGACCACAAGCACAGAGCCGCTTTGAAGAAGAGTACACAAACACGGGCTGGCACAGGGCTGAACCTCTCTACTATATTTGAGTCATTTCTTCCCTCCAAGTCCTTTTGGTTTAAACACACACATGCACCCAGTGTGTTTGCATTAGGCCTGCTGCGGGGCAAGCTCGATAAACTAATGAATGGCTCAACAGGAAATGGTGTTGCACAGTTTAGCGCGAAACCTGCCACTTCAGAGCACAAGTGTTCAAAGTTGACCGAAGTGTTTCATGTTCCCTTGAGGCAGATTTACTTTGGAGTTAAAAATTGGCATTTTCCATTTTGTTGGCATGACAGTTACGTTTAAGATTATAGAGCTTTAACCAAAGATGGAAGAAGTGCTCAGATGTTTTACTTGAGTAAAATTAGAAATACCAGTGTATCGAAATGTGAAGTATCGAAAGGAAAAGTCTTCATTATGCAGAATTGCCCATTTCAGAATCATATTTTATTATTGGATTACAATAACAGACGCATTTATGAGCATCACTTAAATGTGGCAGCTGGTAAGAGATGCCAGGAAGTCCACATAATTATTTTGTTTATTATATTTTGTATTTATAATCTGAATCTACAAAATTAGAGTACTTGTCAAATAAATGTAGTGAAGTAAAAAGTGCAATATCTCTAATAAACGTAGTATACTCAAGTAATTACCTCAACGTTGTACAGCTGAAACTGACAAAGGTAGTAAAATATTATCACACAAGTTAGAAATATCTTATCAATAAATAATATTCTGAGTTAAACTAAAATCCCATGAAAATAAAGCATTTAACTGGCAAGCTTGCGCTAACATTTAGAGCTAATTAATGCTATACGAACGTCACAGTTGCATTCATGCTAATCATTATCCACGTGCCGTGTCTGTTTCAAAATACGTTTTTGACTTTATGATGTCAATTAAAGCATTTTGTAGATTTATTGATTTGATGTCTTTTGCTTTTATAAAAGACTTTGAAGAAGTGTTAGCTAGCTTATTTTCTTGCTGCTAGTTTACCGGCTAAAATGCTTTAGTTCCTCTAGCTACTGTTATAAGAGTTTACACAGTGATCCTACTGTAGTATGTAGTATAGTATATAGGTGATCAACACTGTGTGCAACGGCTGGTGTATTTTTATAAAGAAAGTTGATTTTAATAAGGTAGCTAAGCTAGCTAAAAATGGGGTCGTCCCCATGTTCCCAGGGTCCTATGTTCCCCGGTCGCCTAAGCCTTTGCCTTCACTGATTTAACTCAGCATTTTGTCAGGGTTGAGGGTTACGGTTAGAGTCAGGGTTAGGGGGTAGAGTTAGGGTCTACATAGGCCTATTTGCCGGGGAATTCAGCACTGATTGTGGAACTAATAACAGACCGGGGTCACATACAAAGCGGGGAACATAGCCCAGGACCCAGGGAAGCTAATCACTATCCACGTGTCGTGTCTGTTTCAAAATACTTTATGATGTTAACTCTAACATTATGTAGATTTATTGATTTGTTGTATTTTGCTTAAAAAAAACAACTTTGAAGCAGTGTTAGCTAGCTTATTTTCTTGCTGTTACTTTACCGGCTAAAATGCTTTGGTTCCTCTAGCTACTGTTATAAGAGTTTATACAATGATCTTACAATAGTGTGTAGTAAAATATATTGTGTATTTTTAAGAACAAAGTTGGTTTTAGTGAGGTAGCTAGCTAAAAATGATAAGCTAGCTAGCCACAAAGTCTTCTCATCGGGATATTAAGGTAAGTGTGCCCACCAATGGAACAGAAACACTAAGGAGTTGAACGATAAGATGAGCTCGTGAAAAGTAAAAATAACTTGTGTTTTAATTTGTTTATGCCTGATTTGTAGCAAATGGACGAACTGACTGGAGGTTTAAGGAAAAATATAAAGATTTACACATTTACAGTTATATATTGTACTCCTCTGGTAACTTTACTGCCTTTTGTTTTGGTGTTACACTCACAGTTTGACATCTGTGGAGAAATGAAATCCACTGTGAATCCGTCAGTTGTATGTTAGTAGACAACTGTTGCTATTAAACCAGGCATCAGGCCACTTGATGTAGCCAATTCTCGCCAAGAGACTCCACGTTGAGTAGCTATGAAAGGAAGCAGTCATGAGAAGATGAAAAGATAGATGGGTGGAGGTAAGAAGGAGAGAGAGAGAGATGAGGTCTCCCAAAGAGACCACTGGGAGGGGTGATGATGGGATGTAAGCAGGAGAGAGAAGTTTAAAGACTTGAAAGAGGGCGAGAGGCGGAGGTTGGGGTGGGAAACTCCCTCCTGGTTATGAACAACTGTTACACTCTCTGAGCTTCACACACACACACAGGATACACTCACAGCACAGCTCTGCTTTTACAAGAGCTGGGAGAAACCTCTCCCAAGGATTACAATCAGGAAACAATTTCCTGGAGTTATCGTTTTTATAAATTGGATTTAGGAAAGACATCTGGAACCCCAGAGATGTGTGGGTGGGGAGCGCTTCTTGGATGGACGATTAAGTATTCAAGGATGACTGGATAAGAGCTTCCAGCAGTTGATTCCCATGAGGTGTCCGGTTGAAGGTCGACGCACTGCAGGTGTGAACCTCATCTCCGTGTGAGGCCATGGAGGATTGGGAGTCAATCTGACGACACAGCTCTCGGATTTCACTCCGATCTCTGGGGCACCTGCTCATCACTGAAATTGCTTTCTATCCTCCGAGTTTACAACTTCAAAGCGTACACGGTTTTTCCACAGAGGCATAGTTTGTCTGTATTCAAAACACGCTGAAAAAGCTTGTAATTATGCCCTCACTCCCATTATCTCTGTTTCTTTTACTGCACGACTGAGAGGTGAGGGAGTAGTGGATCGGAGGGTGAGGAGGTGTTTTTTTCCCCCCTTCAAGATTAGAGTAAGGTAGAAGAGGAAGGCAAAGGGGGGAGGGAGAGATAAACAGGCAGTTTAAGGCGGTAAACACGTCCAGACCAGAGCCAGCTCTCCTCTAAACACATCTGTCTGAAAGAGGAGGACAAACTGGAGCGAGTAGAGAACACTGTGGTTGTCAGTCTGGAAACACTGGAGGTAAGATAAACTGAATTAAGTTTAGAAAAAGCGGATTATTTGTTAAGATTGGAGATCTCGCAGGGAAGAAGAGACAAGAGCAAACCATGGACTCGGACTTCTCCCGCAGCTTCTCTTGTCTTTGCAAGATGAAGCAGCAGCACATGAGCAAAAGCAGCAGCGTCCTTCCGACCAGATCCACCTCCAGACCCCAACGGACTCTTCTCCACCCCAGGACCCTGCTCCTGCTGCTCCTGCTCTGCCTGTCCCTGTGGAGCCAGCAGGCCGAGGCCCTGGTCCACTCCAGCTTCAGACGGCTCAGCGGCCGCGAGAAGAAGGAGATGCAGAAGGAGATCTTGTCCATCTTGGGTCTGCCGGGGCGACCCAGACCCCATCCGCCGCTGCGACCGCCCTCCTCCGCGCCGCTCTTCATGCTGGACCTGTACCACGCAATGTCGGCTGATGGGGAGGAAGAAGGCAATGAAATCATTGTAAACGGACCCGGGATGGGGAGGTTTGGGGCGGCAGAAAGGTTGGCTCAGGTCAGCCACGCAGTCCTGCCGACCCTCAGCACACACACGCCACCGCTGGGCACGGTGGTCAGCGAGGCCGACACAGTGATGAGCTTCGTCAACCTGGGTGAGTGAACTGTTACTTGTTTGTGTACAGTAGGTGGTCCCTGAACGAAAGAGGCACACAGGAAGTGATGCATTTACATTCTTGGTGTTACTTTGAAGGAAAACCAGACAGTTTGCATGAGCAGTGATCGCAACAATCACTCAAATACTGTACTTAAGTAGTACTTATAATACCCAGAAATTAATTTTTTCAAACTGAAGTATTTAGTATTTAGGACCTTTTGACCAAATGCAAAGTTGCCTACTTATGAGGGATTTACAGGCAAATGACCTTAAGCTCCTGCAGTGTCACATTTGATTCGTTTCAACACGATTTTACTATAAAATCATCTACAAAATATTAAGTAATTACAAGTCGCTTCAGTGCAGTATATATTCATCGTAACAATCTAAATGTTCTTACTGTGAATTCATCAAAGTTATCAGCAGAGATCTCTGGGGGACATGTTTTAATTAGCATCTGCAGTGCACAGATTATCCACCAGGGAGAGAGAACATAAAAAAGGTTTTTCAGGAAAGTATAATTGCTCATGTGGACACAGAAGAGAGAAAGTAATTTATCAAGTATGATAAAAATGGTGTTATAGAAGAGGCGTATTTTGACATTTTTAGAAATACGCTCTCTTGCAGACAATTGGATTGTCAACCACAAGTTTGTTCGCCTTGTTCCGTTTCAGGGGCTGAAGTGACTTGTGACAAATAATGAAAAACAAAAGAGACATTTTACCTTGTCACTGCTCCAAGTCGAGTCATTGTTGACGCTTCTTTCTGTGTTATGGCGAGTGACCGCAGCTGTGAGTCAGTTGTTTCGGATGCTGGGTCGATTGCGATGAAGTAGAGGTGTTTTGTGCTGCATCTGAGCACGATCGCTGTGTTTATACACGGTGTGTCCAAACGCACCGGTCTTTGGGGTGAAACGCTTTAACTGTTCCAATAAGATAAAAACATTTATCCTGCTCTCATATCTGTACGTTTAATATGAAGCTGGAGCCAGCAGGCGGCTAGCTTAGCTTAGCATACAGACTCGACACGGGGGGGAAACAGTTAGCATTTCCACTACCAGCACCTCCAAAGATAACTAGCAAACACGTTAGATCCCATTTGTCAAAAGTACAGAAATAAGGGTAAAAATAACACATTATAGTTTTAGAGGAGAGGTTATGCTCCAGACTATTTCTTGGCCTAATGCAAGGACTTCCAGGAGACACAGTTCAACACATGACCCCTCTTAAAACCACACATTTTATCCGGTAAAACAACAACATATCACATGTTAATGAGTGATCTTCAGATGTGCTCTTAACTCATAACTCTTGACAGACATCTAATTAACGGCGAGGTAATGGATGAATGTATTCCCCCGAATGTGAAACCGTCCTTTAACCAAACGTAGAGAACATTCGTATCAGCAGTTTTGAACGACGGAAGAGTTTTTGACTTTGCGGTTTGGCTCCAACGCGTAACCTCCGAGAGGATGAAATTACACCGTGAGTGAACTGGATGACACTGACGGTGACATGTCGGGGCTATTAACCGCTGTGCAAAATTTCCACAAACGTTCACCCCCACAGAGAGGATTCAAACCAATGTCAGTATGGCCGGACTATATTGGTAGGTTTCCATTTCAACCCAGCATTCCTCAATCCATCAGCCTCGCTCTGCTGCTGCTGCTGCTGCTGCTGCTGCTGCTGCTGCGGACGCACTGGGTATAAAATGTTTGCACCACTTAAGAAGATCTCCTGGACAAATGGGGATTTGCGATAAAACTATAAAATCACATTATCAAACAGAACTGTGACAGTCTTCTAGAGCAGTGGTTCCCAACCTGGGGGGCGTCAAAGATCCAGGGGGGGTCGCGAAGCCCTCTTGATTTTAAGGGGTTTAATAATTTTAATGTAATTAAAATGTTAAATAAATGAGTAGGCTCAGCATTTAATTCATATATGTGACAAAATCAACTAAATCCAAGGGGCCACATTAAACATTTATTTGTGTATTTCAAATTTTAGATAAATGAATAAGTTATAGGCCGATATCACGAGGAACAGAGAGCGTAGGACTTGAACGCCTCACGTGCAGCAGTCGTTGCCGGCCGAAGCTAAGGGAGAGATGGCGAAGCGTCAGGTAGAGGAGACTGCGGAGAATGTCAAAAAGAAAAAGAGCGGCTACCAAGAAAGTTAGATTGAGTTTGGCTTCATAGAAGCAATGGATCCAATTAGAGCAGAATGTATATTTTTAATTTTATAATAATTAATTTTCTTTATTATATTTCAATATGTTACCTGCTTAAATTCATTTTTAAATAAAAATAACTTGTACTTTTAAAAGTACAAGTTCTGAAGCTGTTTTTTAAATTCATTTAAGCAGGAAATATATTTAAATATGTTATAAGAAAAAAGGTTTTTTTTAAAGTACATGTTCTGAAGGAATATGTTGTAATCATACACAGGTTCTCCTCATTGTCCCATGCTGTTATTAAATAACTGAAATATAAAGTATTTCAGTTAAAAGAAGTTATGATGTTCCTTATTTTATTTTTATTTTCATGGTTGGGTCACCAAAGTTTACAATGGTAAAAATATGTGTCCCTTAAGAAAAAGGTTGGGGACCACTGTTCTAGAGGTTTCTGCGTGTTCACCAGTGAAGTGAGAAGATATAAGCTCAAAGGAAGAAACATAAGGTTGCAACATAATGTCTCAAACCTTTAAACCTAACAGTGCAGATCAATAGTGAGCGATCGCTTCTTTAAATGTGATTAAATTGTCCGTATGTGATGAATTTTAGTGACACAGTCGACGAATAACTGGATATAACTGGTACTGATTCATACAGAGCTGAAACTGAATCAGTCTGTTAATCCATTCATCCAGAATATTCATCAACAATTGATCGTTTGAATCATTTTTGAAGCAAAAAAACACAAAAAATATCTGGAACCAGCTTCTAAAATGTGCGTATTTCCCTTTTTGTGCTGAATATGAAAGTAAAGTTCATATCTTTTTAAAAAATATGTAAAAATTGAAACTCCAAGGCACTCTCTTTTACCATTAAAATGCTTTATTGTAATGGTATAGTCAGGTTTATATGTCTGTAGGTCTAACATGAGTGTTCTGTTACATTAAAGACATTTTAGTTGTAAAAGAGAGTTCATTGAAAAACCTTTTTGTTTTTTCTTTGTGTATCTTTATGAGCACATAAAACTAAATGACTTTGAGTCCAGGAAGCACTCCTCCCCAAACACTTATGAATGTTTGTTTGATAAAACAAGCATTTTCAAGACTCTGGGAACTTGTGATCTGCAAATTATTGATGAGTCAATAAGATAAAAGCAGATAAATAATTGTTATGTGCTTCACTGAATATAAGGGGAACACTGTTGCTGTGTCCTTCTGTCCAAACCCCACAGTAGCCTGCCTGATGCCTATCTGTCAAAGCGTAAAACCTAAACATCCTCTTCTCAATGGCTTCCTTCCTCCAACTCCTCTGGACCAGGACGGCGGTCTGCACCCGTGGGAAACATGGTCTCCTCTCTGTGCTCGGGGTCGTT
>NC_139838.1:25465501-25468001 GCF_963691815.1 Echiichthys vipera
CCCAACCCTAACCCTAACCCTAACCCTAGCTCTAACCCTAACCCTAACCCTAACACTAATCTCAAACCTTAACCCTATTTTAAATAGGCCATAACTTTTGATAGGAACGTCGTAGAGACTCCATTTTGGTACCGATGGAAAGCTTGTGGCCATAATTAGGGGGGTAGGCGAAGTCTCAACAAATGAGCACCTAAGGGAAAAAAAATAGGCACACAATTGTTTTATATCGAAGGGTTCCCGATGTCCGATCGCAACGAAACCAGCACGAGTGCACTCAGCATCCACGAAATAGGGGGGGGAGCCAAGGTTTCAAGTCTCTAAAATAAACCTAACCCCTAAACCCTAACCCTAATCCTAATCCTAAACCCTAACCCTAATCCTAAACCCTAACCCTAATCTCAAACCTTAACCCTATTTTAAATAGGCCATAACTTTTGATAGGAACGTCGTAGAGACTCCTTTTTGGTACCAATGGAAAGCGCGTGGCCATAATTAGGGGGGTACGCGAAGTCTCAAAAAAACGACTAAAAACAGATGCAAAACACAACAAAAACGTGAAAAACAACTAAACAGACGCAAAACACCACAAAAATGTGAAAAAACGACTAAACAGACGCAAAACACCAAAAAACTGAAAAAAATGAAAAAAACAGAAGCAAAACACCACAAAAACGTGAAAAAACAACTTAAAAGAGACGCAAAACACTACAAAAATGTGAAAAACGACTAAAAACAGAAGCAAAACACCACAAAAACGTGAAAAACAACTAAACAGATGCAAAACACCACAAAAATGTGAAAAAAACGACCAAACAGACGCAAAACACCATAAAAAGTGAAAAAAAAAAACTAAAAACAGAAGCAAAACACCACAAAAATGTGAAAAAATGACTAAAAACAGAAGCAAAACACCACAAAAATGTGAAAAAACAACTAAAAACAGTCGCAAAACACCACAAAAATGTGAAAAAATGACTAAAAACAGACGTAAAACACCAAAAAACTGAAAAAACTGAAAAAAACAGAAGCAAAACACCACAAAAATGTGAATAAACAACTGAAAAGAGACGCAAAACACCACAAAAATGTGAAAAAATACTAAAAACAGACGCAAAACACCAAAAAAACATGAAAAACGACTTTAAACAGATGAAATACACCACAAAGACGTGAAAAAACGACTAAAAACAGATGAAAACACCACAAAAACGTGAAAAAACATCTAAAAACAGATGAAAAACTCCACAAAAATGTGAAAAAACTACTAAAAACAGATGAAAGTCACCCAAAAAACTGAAAAAAACGACTAAAAAAAGAAGCAAACCACCACAAAAACGTGAAAAAACGACTAAAAAGAGACGCAAAACACTACAAAAATGTGAAAAAACGACTAAAAACAGTCGCAAAACACCACAAAAATGTGAAAAAACGACTAAAAACCCTAACCCCAACCCTAACCCTAACCCTAACCCCAACCCTAACGCCAACCCCAACCCCAACCCCAACCCCAACCCTAACCCCAACCCTAACCCCAACCCTAACCCTAACCCCAACCCTAACCCCAACCCCAACCCTAACCCTAACCCCAACCCCAACCCCAACCCCAACCCTAACCCTAACCCCAACCCCAACCCCAACCCCAACCCCAACCCTAACCCCAACCCCAACCCCAACCCTAACCCCAACCCTAACCCTAACCCTAACCCTAATCTCAACCCTAACCCTAACCCTAACCCCAACCCTAACCCTAACACTAACCCTAACCTTAACCCCAACCCCAACCCCAACCCTAACCCTAACCCTAACCCAACCCCAACCCTAACCCTAACCCCAACCCTAACCCTAACCCTAACCCTAACCCTAACCCCAACCCTAACCCTAACACTAACCCCAACCCCAACCCTAACCCTAATCTCAACCCTAACCCCAACCCTAACCCTAACCCTTACCCTAACCCTAACCCTAACACTAATCTCAAACCTTAACCCTATTTTAAATAGGCCATAACTTTTGATAGGAACGTCGTAGAGACTCCATTTTGGTGCAAAACACCACAAAAATGTGAAAAAAACGACCAAACAGACGCAAAACACCATAAAAAGTGAAAAAAAAAAACTAAAAACAGAAGCAAAACACCACAAAAATGTGAAAAAATGACTAAAAACAGAAGCAAAACACCACAAAAATGTGAAAAAACAACTAAAAACAGTCGCAAAACACCACAAAAATGTGAAAAAATGACTAAAAACAGACGTAAAACACCAAAAAACTGAAAAAACTGAAAAAAACAGAAGCAAAACACCACAAAAATGTGAATAAACAACTGAAAAGAGACGCAAAACACCACAAAAATGTGAAAAAATACTAAAAACAGACGCAAAACACCAAAAAAACATGAAAAACGACTTTAAACAGATGAAATACACCACAAAGACGTGAAAAAACGACTAAAAACAGATGAAAACACCACAAAAACGTGAAAAAACATCTAAAAACAGAT